>NC_088102.1:32642334-32979834 GCF_036370855.1 Dromaius novaehollandiae
TGACTGTTGAGCCTGATTTTCTGAGTTCTTCAAAATTACACAATAAAGTCATTCTGAAATCAGTGGAGGGTCCTTTGTCCTTTTGCCAGTGTAGATGCGGATGATGGAACTGTGAAACATTTGAAATATGTACTCAGGTCATTGCAAAAATAAGAAGAAAAGCTTAATGAAAAATAAAACACCCACTTTGGAGGTCTGAATATCTTCTTTGCTCTGAGACACAATGAGGGTGATCCTGACCCTCCTAGAGTCTGTAGGAACAGGATTCTCTTTATAACTGCATCCTCTTACTGGCTGTGTTCAGTGATTTCTATTTCTCTCTTCTTGAAAGAAAATACTTTTAGTATCACAAGTTATGCTTCATATATGTTGAGAGGAAAATGTTTCCTCCCTGTGGAGAGGATGTTCCTGCAAAATCTGTGAAGAATACTGCTACAGGCTGTTATTTCTCTTCCTAGAGGGACGAGTTCCGTTATTTTCCTATATTTTTCTTTTGGCACTGTAGAATCCCTATAACTATGGGCTCTATATCTGGAGAATGGCAACAGTGTATCTGGCCAAGTTTAAAGATGAAGAATTGCAGACACTGGAGAGGACAGGACATATAATAGATTCCTCCAACATCTTTGATTTGTGGGAGAAAATAATGCTATTCTTTTTATGTGTCCTCTGTGTAGTCCCAGATAGAATACTCTCTGCTAATTATTTTTCCTCTCATAAATCCCTACTTCTAAGTTTTCCTTTGAGAGATGGATTAAGATACTATAGTAAACATGTATGGCATTTTATGGCAATTCTATGGCTTTCTAAAGAAATGGTAAAGTGCTACAGAAAAATAGCTAGGCAGATTGATTGTCTGCTTTGGATTCTGGAAAGTTCAGGCACTTTAATCTGGTGATTTGAAGGCCAGTAAAAGTTCTGGTGTTGTTTCTTGAGGCAGAACAGATCCAGGGGAACATTTTTCGTCCCTTGTTGAGGAAAAGAAACTAGAGATGCCTAAATCTCTGTAAATGCGTGAAAGAAACAGGAAATTTTAAAGGCACAGTGTGATCATTTTCTGAATGTCACAACAGTTTTTTTTTCCATTAGAGATGTTCCAAACTGCGTCCCTGAGAATAATCTATCTTTAGCAGATTGTGAATTTGTTAAATGTGAAATTTTGTATAACGTCCAAAGCTCTGCTGTCCTGATCTGTCTGCAGTTTGCCTACTGCTCAGATTATTCTCAGGAACACTCAGCGCTTCTCCAAACAAGTCTGATGAGCTCTGCGAGGCAAGTGGTATGGGCATTTTACTATACATCAAATTTTATTGCTTCAGCTTTTGTTTCAGTGGGTTTATTCAAACCACAGCAAAATTAATAATACTTAATAATTAATTAATACTTAAAGATGTGCAATAAATGATACAAAATATTATGTATCTTTTTGTTAAATGTTCTCAGTGCAATAAATCCTATGAAAGTGCATGGTAGCAGTTAATTATATTGCAGCAGATATACAGGATATATCTTATTTCTAATTAAAAGTACCTTTTTAACCTTTCAGTGTCTATTGCATTCATGAGTGTGGTGAATCGAAGCAAGTCATTCTCTTTTTTGAACTTTCACAACCTTTTCATTCCAACTGCTTGAGCTGCACTGATAACACAATCGAGGAAGCTCTTCCATTAGTGTAACAAACAAACAAAGGAAACCAGCTGTAAAGGATTCCCGTCTACTGACAAAAATAAAAAATCTTCCTTAGTCAGCTTACAACTTAAGGTTATGTAGAAAAGAGGACTTTCTGCAAGCTTTGAAGGTCATCCAACTTAGCTACTGCACTGGTAGATAATTTTGAAAAAATGTAAAGAGTTAAAAAGCCCTGTACATCTCAGACAAAGTACATCTCTGTGAGGTGCTTCCCTCTGAGAATGCATTGCTATCATTTTAAAGGCATGATTTTAAAAACATTTGCAGCAAAAGTACCCATTTCATACATTATTTGTAATGAGGTATAGATTTACAGTTTTTGTTATTTTAATTTACCATAAGAGCTTCTATTGGGAAACATTTGGAATTAATATATTTCAAAAATGTGATAAATATTTGTCAGTATTCTGCAACCAATGAAAAGTGAGGGAGGACTTGTCAGGTGAGCAGGAGAAGGGCTACTGATCTTTTGGAAATCTCAGGGCAAATCTTCCAGTCCGTGCTACCCACTACACAGCGAGAACACTGCGTGGCCTCTTTAAGAGCAGGAATTTTAAAAGTGGAGGCTAAACCTAACCTCAGGTAGCTCTGACTGAGATGGCACGGGGCTCTAAGCCATGTGTTTATGGTAAATTTCTGTGGCGGACACCTTTCAAGAGATCTTGTTGATAAATATTGTCATTTGCCAATAAATATACTTGTAATTTGTCTGGTAGTAGCTTTGCCAGATCTAAACATGTCTGAAATTAGTGAGATATTAATACCATCTCCTGGGAGTTGTAACAGCAGAAAGATTTTACGTACCGTATTAAAATTCTGAACGGTATCGAGGCACTTCTTGTACAGAAGTCACTTAGCAGTAAAAGGAAATTGCAAGAGGGAGGAATGAAAGGAAGGTAAACAGGCAGCTGGTCCTGCCGCAGCGCACAAGCGCAGCGCACAAGCAGGAGCGTGGTGGTGCAGCTGGGGCGGCAGGGAAGGCATTGCTGAGCTTTCTGCAGGGCGCCCAGCACAGCACTTTGTTACTCTTGTCACGATCCACTCAGGTGAAGCGAGCGGAGGGGAGCAGGTGCGGCAGGGTGATGGGCCGAGCGAGGAGGCTGTGCCTTGAATACATCATGAGGCACAGAGCAGCTGCCTTTGAAAAGGAGCCTTTTCACTAGAAACTTTGAAAGCATTTCTTTCAGAGGCTGCTCTGCACAGCTGCCCTTACTTCCATTTTCTTCAGCATAATCAAGAACGTCCCTTACTCTGTTGTCAGTAGAAATGGCTGGAAACCCTAAAAACGGTCCCTATACATATACGTATATATACATATACGTATACATCCACTGTATGCCTCTTGGGTATGTGTGCTCTAGATTGTGTCTCTCCCTCTGCCATGCAGGTTTTTCTTTCTCCTCAGTCTTGTTCATTTAGCTGAGGTTTATTTGCATGACTTAACACTATCCTCATTTCTCTCAGTTTTTGCAAACTTCCTTCCTAAGAACTTAGTAAACAGCAAAACTGAGATTGGGTGTCTGCTTTCGCTAAGCCGCAATTTTTCTTACAGGTTGCTGTTCAGGGAAATCCTATTGAGTGTACTTAAACCCCACTGATTTCAAACTTAGCACATACTCAAATGCTTTTTTGAACAGGAGCCAGCACTGGCTCTGACATGACATCTAATTGCTTGCTAGTATGAATAAATGGTTCACAGTCTGTCCTAAGTGTTCAGTGCTGCTTATATGACTTTTTGTACTTCTTCTGGCAAGGCTTAGATAGCGTGCAAGTTCTTGCCCCTATAGCTATAACACTGTCCTCAGGACGCTCTTCCTCACAGAGATGTAGGAAGTCTGCTTTAAAAAGACTTTGAAAGGTAGAGCTGCAATGACATATCTCTTGATATGGACATATGTTTTCCTACCTAATCTGTTACTACTATATAAATTGAAAATAAAACGGATTTTTTTCCAGTCTACGAAGGTATAGTTGTATTGGACTAACCCCTCATTACTGAAAGTGAAATGTTTCATGTGGAGGTAATATTTTAGCTGATTTAACAGTTTTGGTTTAATGGAACTATAAATCTCTCTTTTATAAATGGGAGAAACATACCCTTTTAATTACAGCTGCAATTTATTCTGTGTATTATATACAGTAACTTTGGGGAGCAAAATTTTCTCTTTATTTTCTTTTCTCATTTTGCAAATTAATATAAGGTTAATAAAGATGTTCACAAATTCCCATTTCTAATTATTTAGTTACTAGTACCATTAATTTCCTAAGAGACTAGCAAGCCAGGAATGCACTGAGGTTTTTTTTCTGTTAAGTTTTTGGGCTGGTGTTGTGTAGTCTGAGTAAATTCTGTTTGGTGTCTATACAAAATAACCTTATTCCAAAGTATAATTTATATAGGGTTTTTTTTAGGAGTACTTGTTTTTCTTGTTCCTGGTACCTTTTCTGGGTTTGTAAAAGAATCCACTTTGATTTCTGTTGGAAAAGCATCAGATTAGAACATAAAGTGCTGCTGAAAATTCCTCATTATTTCATAACCTGGCTTCCTGTGTAAGCTATGCTTAAACAAATGCACTTTTCCATGGATGAGGCCTCTCCTTTGAAACTTACTGATAGGTTTCCTTCAAATTTTAACTGGCCTATTGAGGACTTAAAGAGAACTGTTTTCTTAACCATTTTTGGAAATAGGTGGCCAAGCTGATTAGACAGACCATATCAGCTCCCTCACTGAAGAACAGTTACCAGATGCCCTCGAATATGTAGCACACATACCATGAAAAAAGCTCCAGTGAGACCTAGCACCTTAGATCAGCCAATGGCAAGACACTAATCCAGGGGAAATGTGGCCTTGTGAGCTCTAGAGCTCATAGAACAGTATGATTTGTGTTTTCAAGAGGATATATTATACAAGGGTGATTTGCATGTTTTTCCTCTATGCTTCTCACTAAAGTTATTGTGGGACTCGGGAACTACTGAAAGAGAAGGAAAAAAAAGGTCTTAATGAAGGGAAAAAAGGTTAAAATTATGACATCTTTGCAAATAAGTCCCTACTACTTATGGATTCAGAACATATCCAAACTCTGACTATTTGTTGATTTTATAAAATTTTCCATAGGTTCAAAATGGCATTACACTGACTAATTATCTTTAATCAGTACTTCAGCAAAGGCTTTAGTTCTGTCATTCAGCATGTAAATATCATTAATCTTGTCATCAACTTCACACTTTTTTCTACAGCTATAGAAGGTCACAACTTCAGTTGAAATTGAATCTAATTCTGACTTGAAAGACTAAAATTTAGTATGTATAGAAGAGATGCTAGAGAAAAAGATCCTTGGTCTTTTGCTTTTAGTTTACACCATTTTTGACATTTGTATGACTTTTGGATCCTGAAACTAATGCATCTTCTAAATTTCCTGAAGAAAGTCGTTCTAAGAACTTGCTGAACATGTCAATTGGTTTGGGCTCTATGTAACAACTACCACTTTCTTTTAATACGCAGTGGGGAAGAAAATTTTCCCTACATCTTTTCTAATGTCAGATGCAATTTTTAGGGGGAGAGAAATACCACAACCTGAGGAACAACTTGAGGAGCCTTTATTTCCAGTCTTGCAAGAGAGCGTACCTGTTCCCAGGGAGTTCTGTAAGGAGATTGTATCAAGAATATGATCTGTGGTTGTGTCCTTGTGTAGAATATAATTTGGTATTGGCTGTGCCGAAGGAAAAAAAGAGAAAGAGGGATGAAGGGAGAATGGAAGAGAGAGCGAAACAGTACTGTACATCTCCCACAGTAGCTAAGGTACTTGGAGGAAGCTTTTTGGAATTCCCCTCTGTGCTTCCAAGATCTCCTCTGTTTTATATTGAAATGCTCTCTGGAGAAAATAAAGATGCTTTACCTGCTTCTCTTCCCAGAATTTCTGGCTAGTTCTGGACATCTTGCAATTAACTTTGTTGATTTTGAGGGATAAATATTCAGTGGCATGGTGGTTTCAGATGGTATTTTTCAACCTGTAATTTTCCTCATATGCATATAGAAAGTCCAGACACCTAATGTGGGTCTTGGATTTCATTCTGGAGGCCAAGTACAAAAAAATAGGGTACAGTGCCTGTGTTCTTGGCAACTAGTCCTAAGGCTAGATCTAATATATATGAGGCAGTGAATATGCTTTTGTTTTGCAATATCTGTCAAAGAGTTCAATTAAACTTCAGTATGCTGCTTTCTTATCACATTTGCTTGATATTACAGCAAAAAATAAAAATAATTACAGTACATAAAATAATAAGTGCAGAAGAAAGAAAGGACCAAATCAAGTTGTTGCTTCAGCCTTGCCAAAGTAGAAAGTAGCAATCTCTGATTAAATTAAACTGCCGTATTTAATAGTAAACTGACATTGCACTTGGATCTCAGCTAAAAGGCCAAGAAGAATAAGATGCTTGAAGTGAAATTTCAATGAAAGAAACACATATTTTCATTTTAATAAATCTGTTTATTTTATTCCTTCTGTCTCTAGGTAAAAATATATGTATCTATGCAACAGTGAGCCCAACTGCAGCTAATATTTGTGTGACCTTCAGTAATATGGTAATTTATTTAAATGTTCTTTGTTAATTAAGAATATTTCACATAAAAGGCAACGAAATTACTTTTACCAATTAATTATATCTTTGAAATTATTGGAATGATCAATTATCATAATCAAGAAGCATTACAGAAATAAAATAACAAGTGAGTTTGAAATGCCAACTGGTCTGTTTTAGGCTTGTTTGTGTTTCTCATTGAATGGAATAACTATTTTTCAAAGCAACCCCGTTTATGTGTTCTGTGGTTCTACCTAAAGTACTAATAGGATCTTCATTAACAAGGAAATCCCTATTCTCAAAAGTCTTGCTCACTCAAAATATCAGAAAGTATGTGGGATACATGTCTGAGGTTTTGGCAAAAATTCACCTCTACAGCTGTGGAAGAAGAATTCTCCAAGATCGTTACTAGGTAACTGAAATACAAAGCCCCTTGAATGAGGCTTCCTGACTGTTAGCCTCAAGCAAGAAAAAACATCTTGAAAGAGTTGAAAAGAATAAATAATTGGACTATTCAATATATTCTTGGAAAGCAGGCAACTGCTGCAAACTAAAGAGGACGACCCATTATCAAGGGAGAGATGGAAAAGCTAAGAAAATATATAATGACTGAAGAGATTCCGGTGTCTGAGCAGGAGTCATATGTATGTGAGTTAGCAAGTGAGTTAGTAAGGCCCAAGATCCCCTCTCCAAATATGCCCATTAAGGAAAGGAACCATTTAGGTACTTTCTTAAAAAATATTTGTACCAGAAAATCTGGGTTCTTCAAAACCAAATTTGGAATGAATTTACCAGTGTCAATTACACTTTTACTGGCAATGGGTTCCACCATGGGATTTTTCAGGAAAGAGAGTTTTATTCAGCTGCTACAGAGAAATTTTAGTTACGTTTTTTTTATTGTCCATGCTCTAGCACTTCTTTTTCACAAAGTAAAGCACGCTCAATACAAGAGATAAGGGAACCATTTGATCATTAATTAACATCTACCACATTCCTGCCTAGGGATCTGCAATGGGATCTGCAACTCAACCTCAGCCTGGTCATTGAAATAAAACCGTGTGGCTCATAACTGTTTTACTTTATACAGAAATTTCTATAGGCAGCCAGTGAAGCATGAAATGCCTTGACCGTGCTCTCCTTACTGCACCTTTGCTTCACGTCAGAGATAAGGGGCAGAGAACTGCACCTTTGCTTCACGTCAGAGATAAGGGGCAGAGAACTGTTAAGTTTTGGAGGGTCCGTGTCATGCCAAGTTTCTACTGTTTAGAGAAATGTCTCTGCTGGATGTTTAAGTTGACTTCTAACCTCATTTGCATCACCACAAAAAAGGACCAGTGCTTCTGGCCCCAGAGCCATTTTCTTCTTCAGACAAATAGAAAACCAAATGGCATGACTGAACTTGGAAGACTGAAAAAGCTCTGTCTGGGTAAAGAAGGATAAAAAATGGAAAAGAAAGCAATTGAAACAAAAGCATGTTTACTTGTGCTTTGCACTTTGACTCCAGCTGATCACATCCTCTCCCAGCCTGCCCTCAGGAAAATAGTTTGTGTGTGATGTGCCACAAAAGGCTCAGGAAAGCTTTCCACAGCTCTGAAACTCCAAGCCTTAGAACTAAAAGAAGTCTAGCATTTTAAATTAAGCAACTACTCTTCCACTGAAAAAATGACAAAGGTACTTTTGTGGTTCTGGAATATTCTTTGTGGAGAGTTGTTTTTCATATATTTTTATATTTTTCATATCTTATATATATGTTTTTAAATTTAATTTTATATATGCATATTTTATTTTAATTTTTACTATATAATTTTAAAAATTATTTTATTTTTATATTTTTATGTCATCATATTTATATTTACTTTATTTCTTATATTTATTGGTTTCTATAAAGAAAAATAATTCACTTCTGATTTTGGTCAGAGGTGACAATGTTCAGATACTAATGAAAAGGTACCTGTTCCTGCAAGCTGTAGAGCTCTCCTTCTGAAGCTGAAGGCACAAAGAATCTTGCAAGATCATCACCAAAGGTTCAACTCACATAGGAGAAATGGAACTGGAAAAGAAAGGGCATATGACTAGATAATTTTTTTGATGGTTTTATTTTTTTGCCAGATTTTTATATCACAATATTTGTATGACACACTTCTTTCTGTTCTTTCTAACTTCTGACTGTTCTTCAAACTAGTTTTTCAAACTAGTTAGTGGACGTTGTTACCATATTCTTTACTTTCAGGAGGTTATTACTAGTATGACTATTTTGCTTTTGAGGACTAGTGTAAAATGTACCCCAGCTGCAGCCAAATTAAGAATAACCTTTGCTACTCTTTAAAATTTCAAATCATTTTAATAAATCTCATTATTTTAGAAAGCCTAAGTCATAGTTTTTTAATATCTGAGGTTTGGAACATGTAAGGGTCTGGATTTGTGCCGTAGGCTGCTTGCATTCTGAACTCTTTGGCCCCTTTCAGCCATAGGTCTCCCCTGAAACATGATCATTTTATCTCCCACACAGCTCATTATGATCAAAGAAAATGTAGGTATCCTGTTCATTAAAATCAAAATATTCAATAGTTTGTCATTTAGTAGAGGTAAAGCAGTTAATTTAAAAATACCCATACTACCTGTTATTTAAGGAAAAAAGAGCACTCTGATTTCACAGATCTGGAAAAACCTCTAAGCATGTGTGAAATATTCTGACTTTGTACAAAGGTCAATTTTATGCTTCTTTTTGACTAACATAGAGTAACCAGTTAGAAGCTTTGTTGGAGTGTGCTCAAACTGAAAAGTTGCAGCACCTTCTTGACTTTTAGAAAATTCTTACATGTGTGGATGCATGTTTCATCTAAAATTTTAGCTTTGCCATTGCTTACTCTTTAATTGTGGAGTTGGAAAGTTACTGTAACTGTTTCTGATATGTCTTAGTGTGAGCAATTCCTTTATCAGACTTTTTCTATGGTGACTGACAGGTGAGTGAGCAACAACTAGGTGTTGCCATTACAGAGGGTGTGAGTTTACCAGGTCTCTGTCTTCTTTATCTCAGTGTATCCATTATATTAATTTTTAAAAGGCGTGAAGAACATACTAGCTTTCCTTTTCAGTACCAGCTTCCTCAGTCTGACATTCAATACCCAACATATATTAGGCAGATTCAAAGTCTGGACTCTCACCAGGACTGCTGCTGCTATCATGCGTAACACATGCTGCTAGTTCTTTAGCTCTTGTTATCTCTAAAGCAGCTCCTCTTGTTCTTTTAACAGGTTTGCTCAGTAGAGGAGGGGAAAAGGACAAACTGCCCTTGGAACAGTGCAAAAAATAAAATCTGGCTTCCTTGATGGCTTTTTCAGGTTGCCAAGCCTGAGTTTCTGCAATGATGCATCTTGGGGGGTGCCTCATGCTAGGATAAGAACATGCCAACAAGAAATTCCGGGTTGTCATAGCTCAGCTTTGTTACAGGTACTGGCAGTAATTTTGGAAATAAAAAGACAGTCAAGGTTTTCTGCATTCCATGAACAGAACTGTTAAAAGCAAGTGACATTTCAGCAAGAAGGACATGACAACAACAACAACAGCAACAACAATAAACATGGTAGAAAGAGAGAAGGGAATACAGTGGTTACCTAAAGAGCCATTAGGTGCTTTGATGGCTTCTACCTTAGAAGTGCTGAGGTGTATTTGGAGGTGTCTGCCTTTCTCCACTGGCTCTAGAGGGAACTTTGCTTCCTCATTCCCGTTGCACCTGAGATAGGTGGGTAGTGTTGTTTGATCTCAGAGATGTAAATACCTTTCTTTACATTTTTTGTCAAAGTTTACAGACTGAAAGGTTCTGTATAATTAGGTCAAGTGCTTTAAGTAAGCTTTTGCAAACTTTTGAGTGTTGAAGAAATGAATGTCACAAGCTCTGCTCAAATATAGGCTATATTCTCTTAATCTTCTCTGGTCTTTTGCCCCTCTTCTCATCAGACACTGGCGCTCCTGTACTTTTCCTATTCCAATCCATTCTATGAATTCCACAATCCAGGCTTTACATCTGATGATAAGTCCTGCATTTTCATTTAAGGATGGATCTAATCAATAGATTCAAATAATCAAAACAAATGGAAAACTCCTCTGAACTTGAATGTACTTTTGAACAGACTGGCCAGTCTCTATCATGTCTTTTTTTTTCTCCCACTGGCCTCCTCATTTGTGTTGCAACTGTTCTATAGAGTACAAAGGAAAAAAGAAAGAATGAGAAGAAAAACCCTAAGCATAAAAGAGTCTTGCAGTGTTCTTGCCTTTTCAATCCTGCTGAAAAACAAACGCATCCATCGAAAATCAGTAGAATTTGTATTAGTACTAATTTTCTCACTACTTTGTGCCATTTGAGATGAATTTGAATTATGAGTACAGTCATTAGAATTTCTCTTTCTTTAAGGCATTCAGACAGCTGAGATAACTAAATGCTCATTCCTTTAAAACATGCATTTTTGCTTGTCTTTCTCTCCTCTGATCCTGCTGGCCTTCTTAAAGGCCTCAATCCATGGCCTGTTTCTCCTAATATTATGCTCTTTGCAGAAAGTTGTAAGTTTAATTTCGCACATGTAAATTGGGAATAACTTCCTTGAAATAATTGACACAGTAGAAATTCCACTGAAAGCGGTTTAAGTGAATTTAGCTCCTTTCTTTCCAATGCAGTTTCTTGCCATGGGAAATTATAGACATTCATGATATAATAATTTAATGTGGCATAAAGAGCACCTTTACTGTAGAGTTTTTATTTGTGCTTGGACAAATTTTGGGGAGAGGGAAACAAAA
Organism: Dromaius novaehollandiae; assembly: GCF_036370855.1. Lineage (NCBI taxonomy): Eukaryota > Metazoa > Chordata > Aves > Casuariiformes > Dromaiidae > Dromaius > Dromaius novaehollandiae. Next base: position 32,653,390 of record NC_088102.1, read on the forward strand.
GGGTCATGTCTGTAACCTCCATAAAGACTCCAGTGGAATAATTAAAAGCCAACAAACAAACAAGACCCCGGAGCTGTTTATTAAAACTACAACTATTTCTTAAGATCTGATTCAACTTCTGCTGGGCTTTTTCTGCTGACCAAACTGGAATCTGACTGACCATTATTTCAAAACCCAACACTTTTGTTGCCTATTATTGCATTCCATACTCAGTATTATTCTGGCGTTACTTAATATGCACTTTGGGATCACCTCTTGCTATATCTATAAACTATTACTTTATTTATCTCCCAATTTTACCACTAGGCATTTTTCTACAATTAATGCTCTGTAATATAGTGCTGTCAAAGCACAGATATCTCATTACAGGATTCTTTATAATATATGTTAGTGGGATGTAAATGTTATATACCATGATAAGTCCATAGAATATGATGTACCACAGATGTGCTTGATATTTTCCAGATAGAGAGACTTGCATGGCTGTATTCTTCTGAATTACATGTTGCCTAAAATTTAAACTTTGAAATATGGGAAATAGAAAATGAAATGTAAGGCTTAATATATCTGTATGAGTTTTCATCAAGTAATTTCTCTTTTCAATTTTTGCCACAATTTATAGATCCTGCCAGGAAAATACATTTATATATTTAGACTTTCTCTGTATTGCAGCATTCTCTTTCCTGTCTCCTGACTAGCAGTAATGAGTTTGGCTAGCATGCTAAGTTAGTGTTTTCCTGACATGCTTATCACAATGATGTTGTATATTTTTTTGAGGTAAACACTTCAAGTAAGCATCTCAGATGGGCATGACCAAGAAATGACCAAATACACAGCTCTTTGTGTTTGTTTAGTGGCTAGTACTTTGTGGATAATGGCTTTAACAGGAACAAATGACAAATAATAACAAAGCTGAATGCTCTGCTTATCTTTTACTATTCCCTTCATAATATTAGATAATGGAGTGATTCATTCTTTTTATTGTGCACATTTTCTCTTCAAGTGGTGAATTAAAAAGATAATTGTAAAGGTAAGGGTTTTCAGCTTGATAGAAGGTGCTTAATATTGCGTCTTATTATGGCATACAATATAATTACTGCCTTTGTCTTCAGAGTTAAGTATAGATATATCAGATGAAGGGGAAAGGGGAAAGGACACTATAGTAGTGGTGAAATGGGAGGCTTTTAATTGTGGAACGTGTTTGGCAATCAATTGCCTGATGTCTAATCGATATCAGAACTTCCTATATTTATTACTGGAGAAGTGGCAATCTACATTACAAATTTTAAGCTGGAGCAATTGTAACCACAACAATTCTGGGCTGTGGCCTTTCCTTTAGTCAGAAATGCCCTTTCTGGTGCTATTGTCAGTACAGGCAGATATAGCCAGCCTTCACCTGAGTTTATCAGCCATTTCCTAATTTCCTATTCCAATGGATCTTTTGCAAAATTTGTTGTGAATTTCAATGAAAAGAGGTCAAACTGCAAAAACATCTGTATGCACTTGTCATGCAGTCAGCAGCGCAGTACATTTTGCTGACCTTTGCTTAGCTATAACTACACTAAGGCACGTGCAAATATTGTCCTCCTATGTCCTAGAAGTTCTCTCACTAATGTGTGCATGTATGAGCTCATGCAGGCACACACAGAGAGTAAAGAATAACAAATTTCTTATAGGAAGTCAGTAAGTGGCAGGGGCATTTATGTAGACTATGTGAACTGTAAGACAGTACAGAATGACTGTTCAAACACAAGATCAGTAGCACAAGTCCAGGATACTTTCACAAGTGGGTGTATGGGATTTACATTTTATAGCACAACGTATGCTTTACTCTATGTCTTTGATAAAAGATGCATACTTGCTGGATGTGTAGGAAAAAGGTTTCTTCCAGAATGCTCTGTTTGGTATGTCACAGATGTGCAATAGATGTTGCCTAACTCAGGACTGGCTTTGAACAGGTATGGTGGGATCAGTGATGCAGAGCATCTTGTCTTAGGACAAACATGCAGGATAAAGCATAATTAGATCCTGCAAATATTTTGTTTCCCTGAAACAACAATTTACTTTGCTTTAAACATTGCCTATTTAAAAACTTCATCACTTTATTTCCAAATTGGACAGTTACCATTCTGACACCTACACAATTTAAACTGATGTTGACTGTTTAGCTTAGAATCCTGAGAACTCGATATTTGCAGGAATGCTTTGCATGTACTCCTTGATTTTGCTTTAATGACATTAGGAAAGGTTTTATGCCAAATGAGGTCAATGGAAAATCACTATAGCATCTGTTTATTGTCTTCAATTAGCATTTTGAATAATATGAACTATGTCATTGTAGAATAGATATTCCATATGTACCTATAAAAGTTTTCAGTTTACTATCAATGCTCATTCTCTAGATAATGGGGTTACAGATAAGGAGCATCAGAAACTCATTTAGAACATATAAAAAGTGTGATGACACTTAAGTTTATAGTTGTTAATTTTATAGAATTACAACCTTCTTAAACAGTGTCAGTAGGCTAAATTTGACATCATGGTTCTTTCTTCCACTGTCTGTCTTTCCTCCTTCTTGTGCTAATGCAGAAAACATTTTCTATCAGATATTTAGTGTTCCTTTTGTTACTGCAACCAATTTCAAACGTAGCATGAACCAGGACACACGCTAGTACGAAAGCCTCTTTGCTTTAGTGAGCTGTGTCCCTATCTCTCCATGTGGAACAAGCTACTCTCAAGTAGTAGTTTGCAGAGACAGTCCCTATGATAGGACTCTTAACAGGCAGTCATAATGTTGAGTCCCAAATAGACAGCAAATACTGACCTTAATTAATGCTATTTTTCTTGAAACAGGGTCTTTGAAGGTTATGTCTTGGGTGACTAATTGTGTAATTTTTATGGACATTACAAAAGTTTCTCCTGTGTTTTCAAACTATTTCTATTGAGTATTGACTAACAATTGTGTAGATTTGATGGATTAAAATGCCATTAACAAAAGGGTAAAAGCAATGGTTTGGGTTTTTTTGCTTATTTGTAAAGAAGTGTTTATTTACCTTTTGCTTATGAAAAGATTTAAAATAATTGTGAACACACATTATTTACCTTCAAGGCATTCAGGATGACAATGAATATAAAGAAGATGTTAGAGAAATAGTATGTTGCTTAATAACAGCCTTTATAAGGATGGGCAGATGTGATGGACAGATGGGTGGACTAACAGAACTAAGTGCATTATTAGCTGCTCAGACATTTGTTGAATGTCAGCCAAAACTACTGAAACATGGCAATCGAACAATGTTAAACATATCCCATAAGGAGAACAACTACACATATAACAAAAAATGTGTCATATTTTCATTCAAGATGTGGAAAAAAAATAACTGCACAAATTTGTATAAACCATACTTTGTAAACAGCTGAAAAAGTTTTTGTTTAAAGTGGCTATGTGAGTTTAAAATATCAGCAGAGCATCTACCTACTTAATATAATACTATTTAAAAAATATTTATATTCTGTGTTCCCCCTTCCTCTGCACACCAAGAGAAATAATAGCTGGTATTTTTATTATGAATCAAATAGTTTAGAAACATTTTAAACAAACCACTTTTCCCCTCTAACATTTATTTTACTCCCCACTGAAATGTGGCAACTGCAAGTGGAATGCAGCAGCTCTCTAACAGTATTTAGTGCAGGACTGCTTCCTGTGATGTGTTAAATCATCCTCAAGTTGGCTTTTTATTTGTTTGCTGATTTCTGTGATCACAGATGATAGATGAATTAAATCAGTAGCTACATTTACAGGAGAAATAGAAAAATAATTTTGATACTGATTTCTTTAAAATAAAACTGCACCTCACTAATACGCAGAGGCTAATTGGAAATGAGCTACAGTACCTCTGAAGGAGGTCACAGTGTGAGGCACAGCATAACAGTGAATAATACTTGGAAAAAAATGATCTGCTTTCTAACATGACAAGAATAATTTGCGGTTAATAATAGAAGGGGTAAAGGTCAGTCTTTTCAGTTACTCTTGACTTCACCTAGGACAAAATAAAAAATCACTTCAGTTGCTGTGAGCTACTTACTTTCTTCCTGATCATTATTGCTTAGTTATAACTTAGTGATAAAATCTGTCATTACTGACTTTATTGACATTAAAGTTGATTTATTTGCATGCCTGGTGAATAAGAACTGCATTATGCTGGCTTTCACATTGCTTGAGTACTCTAGATAGTAAGTGCATCACTGACTTAATTGTCTTTTGCTGGTTCACTTGCTCTCTAATCTCAGTTTGAAAATAATATTGGGCCAAATTCATCCTTGGTTTTACTCCACTGACTTCAGTGGTAGTGCACTAGAGAGGAATCTGATCCATTATTTTTAAGCAGAGTCAAATGATAGTGGAGAACCGTCTATATGATAAGCATTTTTTTTTTCTGCTATTGTGTGATGTGTCAGTCAGAAAGCAAGAAGATAAACTTTAAGGCCAAATTCTGCCCACAGCCATGCATTAACGTAGCTGAAAAACCTTAAAGATGATTTTGATACCCTTACCCAAATAACATAACCCATGAATGATTACACTTCCTATTCTATTCTTGGTTAATAATGTGTGTCAGAGACTGAAGCCACATACTTTCAGTGTATATGGAGGACCACATCCTGACAGTTGCTTAGCACCTAACAACTAGTGTTGGAAATCTTTTCCTCCTGATAATTTCTGTGGAAGAGGAGCATTAGCTCAAAGAATGTACTGCAGAACAGGATCCAGTCCTCAAAACAAATCCCTGAGGGTGGATTAGACCACAGTGGTTGTCTGAGTAGGTCTGTTCACAGAATTAGGCATTTAGATTTTTACAAACAGAACTGTCTGGAATAAACATTTGAAAACCTAGAAAATATTCTGATTACTCCAGTCCTAGCAGTTTTTAAACTTAGACTTTGAATCTACACTAGATACACCCACTCTGGTACAGGAATATTGGGAGCAAGGGCTGAAGAGAAGTGGAGCAAAAGGGAGTACTAAGCTGGGAGTATGATTCCTTAATTTGCATTTCCTGGCTCAGGCCTGGAATTTCTTCATGCTACAATATTGTCAGATTCTGCTCTTTTCCTTGTTCACAGTGTAAAGACAGTAATTTATACCAAAACTGAATTAAAGCTAGCATCAGTCATACCAGAATGGTGGTAAGATTCAGAAGTAATGACTAAGAAAAGTAGCTGGGAAGTTGACTAAGAAAAGTAGCTGGGAAGTAGTACTATGTAAGAGTAATAGTAATAAGGAATACCCAAATACTGGGAGAATTAGAGGTGATGTCAGATTTGGTGCATAGAATGGCAATAGGAAAAGTGCATCCACCAGGGAAATCAATGGAGACTGCAGATCTTTTTTTGTCTTCTGAAAATTAAGCTACTTATTCAACTGATGAAGTATGGATTCATGTGCCTTGCTTTAGATACCCTGAATTAGCCTAATACTAGCCTTTTCTCCTAACTGTTCTGTGAAAATCAGAAAGGCAGAATCTGTCTACCCTCAGAAAAAACAAACAAACAATGATCAAGAAAATTCAGATTTACTGTAAAATAAGTATAATATAACCAAATTAGATTTCATGCTTTCTGTAACCAAATATTTCTGTAATGAACTTTTCCGCAATGGTGCATGAAAAAAAAGGTTATATTGTTTTTTATTCTTTTTCCAGCAAAGTTTCTTTAGATTTTCTGAAGAGTTCTCAAAAAAAGATATGTTGGTTTAGATCAATTCATAGATTGCTATGAATTGATCAATTCAGCTATTTAGTACATCCATAATCAACAAATTTGGATGAGACAAGGGCCAAGAAAAGTTCTTTTTGTTGCCTGATTTGCTTTGGTCTCCCAATCTTACAGTTCCAGCCAGCCACTCTGAGATACAACTATTCAAAGTGCTCACCTTCAGCTGGACCTCTGGTATTAATACATGTCGCACTGAACATCAATAATTCAAATAACTGAACCTGCCTGAGTAACTGAAAAACAATCCAGACAACAAAAGCTATGAATCATCTGTATCAACAGTACCCAAAAGGCCATCGGGCAAATATGCAAATAGAGATGCAAGCTGAATCACAGCAGCCTTTTGAAATTTGCTTGAAATTCTGGTTCCAAAAATATCTACTACAGTGTGTTCACTGCTGGAAATGGTAACATTTTGACCTTAATTAAAGTATAGACTTTCCTGAGTACCTGTAAAGAGCAAATGTGAAATTTTACATACAGATGTGTTTCAAACAGAACAGCAGTGACTGTACTGCAGGGTATTCAAAGTTTTGCAGTATTAAAAGATAAACTTTGCCCAATGATATAAACCAAAAATACCTCTGCATTGCAGGGGCAGATCTTGCATTCTCTATGCAGAACAAATTCTCATTGAATTTCACTGGAGTTTTTCCTCTTCATAAAAACAAGTTCTGTCTCTTTAGTGGGTATAATAAAATGAAGCTTGTTGAGATAGTTAAAAAAAAAATCTCGCTAAATTCCCTTGTGACAATTCATCATCAGATATATAAAGTGACTTCTTTCCTAAATCAGATTCCCCTGTGTCCTAAATTTCACTGTTACGGATAGCTAAAAAAACAGCCCCCCCCCCCCCCCCCCCCCGGATTTTAATTCTTTTTGCTCAGTCTTAATAAAGTAGATTCTGTTATTGTTTTAAGAGTGCTGTTGGTATGCTTAGGGTCTACGAGGCTGAAATAATCTCTGATTGCTGATCCTAAGAGTTTCATTCAGCTCTTTGTATATGTTGCCAGAATAGCAGACCAAAATGTGGCCTGCTAGGATGGTACAGCTGGAGGAAATCTCAGAACGTCATTTAATCTTCTCACACCTGCCCCAAAGAACAGTGTGTCGTTGCTGGCAGACGTTTGTGCAACCTACCTGTGAGATCCCCAGTGATGGAGATTCCACTGTCTTTCTTGGCAACATATTCTATGGGTTCATTCCACCTAGTGTTAGAAAGATTTTCTAATTTTTTAGTGAATATCCTCCTGGCTGTAATTGAAGGACTTTATCTAATTATGTTTATGGCCTAATCCCAACAATATCTGCAATGTGACAATGAGTTCCACAGGTTATTTAAATGCTGTGTAAAGAAATAAAATATTTCTTGGTTTGACTTGCATTTGTTGCCTTTTAACATCATGGGAAGAATTGTCCTGGTCATTGTCCTAGTAATATGCATGAATATGAATTGCTCAATTTTTCCGTTCATTGTTTAAAATAATTTTACAACATCATTTCTTTTTCATTTAGATCCTAAAAGTACAGTTCTAATCTTTTAAATCTTTCCTACGCCTTATCTTACTCCTTGTTTTTTTGTGTCTTCGGTACTATTTTAATGGCATCTCAACAATTCACAGAAATATATTTCAATCCTTTTTTTTTCTTCAGTTCAGACTAACATCTTGTCTGCTTTGCAGTTCTTTTGTTTTCCTACCTAATTAGATCAATTTGTCCATCATGACAACAGTTCTGTTTTCTTACTGATTTCTGTTGATTTGGGAGGTATCAATATGCATGAATTAACACAAAGTGGTCTTATACAATATCCACCTCTCCTCCTGTCTTAGAAATTTTATTTGGTGTTACACTAGCTAATTCTCTAGCTTCTTTATGCATGGAATTCTTTGTTGTCTTTTTTATCCTTGACCTGCGTAATTTTTAGTAAGAGACTTTATGTCCATTTTTCTATTTACCCTTTTCTTCAGGACATTGAATGTGTAATAAATGTATCAAGTACCACCACTGTTAGTAGGAATCTAGGGGCATCTCATTATTAACCTTCTTCTATGTTGAAAATGAACACTTATATCTACCCTTTGTTTTCCTATCTCTTAGCAATTTTCTAATATAAATCAGAACTTTTATCATTTATTTTGTTGCTTCTGCATCCTTAATAATCTCCCCTAAGGCATTTTTTCAAAAATATCTTGAGAGTCCCAATAAATTATACTTATTTAATGGCTTTTTTTTGCTATGCACTCTGTGGTACCATTTCTTCTATGTCAATGTAAAGCAATTGGGTATAATCTAGTGGAGAATGAGTGCATAATAGAAAGAAAGTAGTTGCTTTCTCAGTTATTTGTAGTTTAAATAGTCTCAGTTCAGTCAGGTGAAAGGTTTAGTTCAATTCATTATTTTGAGGAATACAGCGTTTGGAAGCATTTGTATCCTATTTTTATCCTGCAAGCTAGGTGGTCCATTTTCTTAATCAGCGGAAGACTTTTTATCCATATCAGATATAAATATAATGGAAGCTGAATTATTGCCTAGGAAATTTTGTGCATTTCTGATATGTCCAAAATATTTAAATGAAATGTAATACTGAAAATACTGTTGATATCAATCTTAATCAACACTGTAAAGCTTAATGAGTGTTTTATTTAATTATTAGCCACGTTGATGCTTTTGTAAAGTCTTTGTTTTAGTTTGCTTGTACAGTTCTGTATGTTTCAGCAGTTCTTACTCTTGCAGGATTATTACAGTAATCGAGAAAGGTCAAAGCTTTTTCCACAACTGGATGGCCTATCAAGCAAGCAGGATTACGGTGAGGTTCATCTCTGGTAACTTAGCAGTCTAATCATTGACTGTCCAGTCTTAAGCTGGTCATGTAGGCTGGTTTTCTAGTCAACAGAAGCACTTAGACAAAATGATTAATCTCATGTTAAAATAGGTGAGATCAATCATCTCTTGTGAAGTGTCTTTCCCCACTGACTATAGAGGCAGCCTAGACATCTAGTTTGGGCTCAGGCAGTTTACATTTTACCAAAAGTTGGTAAAAGTTGTCTGTTGAGATAAATCTCACAACAAATCTCCCTACAGCTGGGGTCAAATAACATTTGTCATGAAAAGTAAAGCTTAAATCACTCCTCAGGGTCTATAACAAACATTGTTACATCTATTGTGAATTAGGTACTCGAATCTAACTGAGCAGTTAAGCTTGTTTGCTTCCAACATCTCAGGAAACTTAGGAGCAATGAATGTCGAAATAAATAGTTAGAAGTGCTTTCATAGGTAAGAAAAATGACTAATTATTATTCAGTATGTCTTTAATGTATTTACTTTATTGTGAACAGGAAATGTTCTGCACTGTTGTGCTTTAAAAGTATTTGGAGCTCCTTATATAAATGCTAAGCAACTTACTAAGTAGTCTGATTTTAAGAGCCAGTGAGCACCGGCAATATGCATTAGCATTAGACAAAATTATGGCTGCTTAGTAGAGACAGGAATTCATACCCTTCACTTCCACGAGACACAAAATACGATATGTCTTAGGCAGCAGTTTATCAGCCAGATTGTAGGAAATGCACTTTACAACAAATATGATCAGATATTTTAATACTAATGTGGTAAATATGGTATACTTTAGGAAGGATGCCAGCTCAGAGATCCAAAAGCATACAGTATAAAAGGCAATATAACTTGAAATATTAAGTGTCTGTGCAGATTTGAATTTGTTCTATAATATTGTATGAATAAATAACACAAATCTTATAAGTATTTATTTTATTTATAAAAAATATAAAATTATTTATAAGAAGGACTCGAATAATATCTAGCCTCTATTTAAGCTCTTTACGAATATACTTAGCTAAATAGTTATAGGTAGACCATCCTCCTGCCTTTGAAAAAGAAGCTGGAAAAATATGAGACAAACTTAAAACTCAGCATAATTCTTTTCAGAATTTTTAAATGCAAAACAATTAATGATAGTGTTTTTCCATGATAGGAAACCATTTTAGAGAAAATCAGAGTATCTTCAGCATCTTTTATCTTAAAATATTACTGCAATAACATAAATTATTGTGCTGATTTGGAATTACTAAATTTGTATGGACAATGACAGGGCACAGGAATATAACATTTCCCTATGGCTATTCTCATGGAGAAAATCAGTGGAAAAAAAAATTAACTTTAGGGATGGGTTTAGCCCTCTTTGGAACTGCTACTTGCCTGGCAAGGTGACAACGTGCCCAGTGCTTGTCCCTGGACAAACAAATACCAAGCTGCAAAGACTTCTGTTTATTGGCTTTGGAAGACAACAAGGTAACAAGAAAGCAAAGGTGCTGCTGGAGAGAGAGCTGTCTCCTTTTCCTGGTCTCGCAAGACAATAGCCACACACAGAGGTGAGGGACCCTTCTCCCGTCTGCTCTACTAAATATATCAAGCAGATGATTATATTGCCTTGTTTTGCAGAGTTTTCACTGTTTGTAATCACTGCTGCTTGTTTGAATGTTTGTAATCTCTGGTGTTTTATTCATGAGTAAGACTGCCTTTTATACTTTCCTGTTCTTTTTTCTCTGGCCCTAATTGAATTCAGTAACACTCTTTGTGTAAAGTAGATTGTTCATCAGTAAAAGCCTTTTTTTTGTTTGCCAGTTTCTGCTATAATTCAACCGAATCCTACACAGCAACAATGTGAGAGGATAATGGATGCTCGTTTAGCCCTTTGCCCCTGTTGTAGGATTCTCTAAACAGATTTGTACAATCTGTTTGCTTTTACCAAAACTAGAATCTTTAATTTCCTTTTCCCCTCTAGTGAAATATTCTGTTGACTAGAAATATTGTTGCAATTCTAAATATTTAAGAAAAAAGTTTTAAATAAACAGGTGTTTCCAATTTTTGTTAGGTCTTTCCCCCCTGCTGCAAGCCAACAGTTTGAAAAGATCAACATGAACTTGTAAAATGTTTATATTATTACTGTTTATTGCAAAATTCAGGGTTAAGAGAGGAGGTTTTTTCAACTGTAGTTTTAAGCACTTGGTTGAACTCAGTGCAGCTTCACAGATGATTCAGAATACCATGGCACAAGACCCTGCTTTACATTGGAGTAAATTCTCCTGAACTGTGGTACATGCATTCGTTTTATGTTTTTAAGAAAGGGATTTTATTTGTTTTGTACATCACTCTTTGTTGAATTCATTAGTACTTAATAAATATTTTAAAAAAGACTTTTATTGCATCAGATGCTAAAACTCCAAGTTTAGTACTATTTTATGGTGGATAGCTAGAAACAGAACTATCGCCAAGTCTCGATAGCTTATTTCAACAACAACTTCATGTTTAACTGCCTCTGCAAGAGCCATCATTAAATGAATTTTGCATTGTAACCAGGCACATTTCTTTTTTACTTTGTCACTAATAGCTATTTCATCTATTCAAACTAATAGAACTCTGAAAATGCTCCTTATGCAGGTCTTCTCTCGTGTCAAGCAATGAAAATTAAACAAGTCAGTTCCATTTTGGTTAAAAGTCAGATTCACTTTTCAGTTTTCAATGGTGCAATGTCTCAGTTGTAATTACTGCAGGGTAATTAAAAAGAAAGCATACTTTATTTTGAAATTGCAACAAAATAAAAATTTTGGATACAATCTCTTGGTTTTAAGCTTTATAAAAGCAATTTTCCAGAATCTACATTTGTTTCAAAATAATTTCAATCTCTGGCTGATAGAACTTTTATTATAGATCACATAACATAACCCCAAAAGCTTCTTGATAGAATTATTACCAAAAAGTACTGAAGTGGTGGAGAGGGGAGGTAAATTTTTGCACCTTCTCTTTCAGCTTAAAACACATCTGTATGCGTGCAATTTAAATAATTTTATTAATTTTGCAATGCAATTTTATGCAATTTCATGAAATTTTATTAATCTAACAGTTTAACATTCCTTTTACTCAACACCTTGTTGGAAGAAGGAAAACATGCTTAGCTGTTAAACTTTATGCCAAATCTCATAATTACACTATATACAGGAGAAAAAGCCAGTAACTAGATTGGCTGTCATTTAATTTTGTTAACAAGCTACAGATGAGCTCCTTGTATGATGAGGCTTTCTAAGATGTTCTAAGATGACTAAATTAATCAACATCTATAGAGGACATTGCAAAATAGAAACTTGGTAATTTCTCTAATAAAATGTCAGCCAGCGTTCTTAACAAACTGGACAAATAACTAGCTGTTTATGGAGATAAAAAAAAACATAACTCAAATTCTTTTATCCCATCACAAGAGATATGCATGGGAATGCATAAGGATTAATTAAATTTTTTTATGCACTTATTATTTTTACAGAAATATGACATATGCTTTCATTTGTAATTCCAAAAAAGTGAACTGGCAGTTTCATAACTCATTCATCCACCAGAGGTTGCAATGCTGCTTGTATGGCTGAAAGGTGTCATATAAATATGAGCTATTTATATGAACACAATGGCTTGAGGTATATTAATGTTTCACATGCGGACATAGAAAAAACTACCAGGTACAAAAAGAAATTTGATATAGAAAGTGCTTCAGACAGATTGTTTCTAATTTAAAATTCTGTAGGGGAGATACTGGCAAATTTAATCTTTTTTTTGCTATATTCTTTCCTTCCCTTGAAGACATCACTGTATTCAGGCAGGATTTCATGTAATTCCATCTGGAACAGAAGATGGCTTGGCCACTAAAATTGTTATTAAACATGGACTACAACAGTTTTCTGAAAGCTGAAAACATGCTGGTAGAATGGGAAACAAATACACAGCAGCTGTTACCTCACTATTTCTTTCTGATCAGGCTTCTCTCCAATTCATTTGCAAGACAAAATAGCTACAACAGTATTTCTTTTCTCACATGAGGCAAAGTCTATCATCCACTTCCACTTTAAAATTCTGTGTCTCTGCATGCAGGGAATCTGACAAATGTTATAATGCTGTAAGTCTTTCACAACAGGAATCAGTTCCATAAGTGAAACAAAAGTTGGATATTGAAATGTTTCTTGACTCATGATATTTAACTTGGAATTTAGGTTAAAAAATACCAATAGCCAGCTTAGGCATAGCTATATATACTTAGTTATAGCTATATAGCTGAACTGTGAGATATTTGGCCTTATCTCCTAATAAATACAGATGTAAGATTGGAATGACATACATAGAATAGTATCTACACTACTCCGGTAGGGCTCATGTCAGAGGTAAGAACACTAATGCCCATGTAGTGCAAATACCTCTAATTTAGCAGCCAAAACTAAAAGGTCCATTGCTTTGAAACTGAGCCTAGCTAGTTTTAAATCAGTAATGAGATGCAATTTTTAGGGTAGCAAATCACTGGAAAAAAAAGGCAACTTAAAATGTGGTGGATTTCATATGGTATTTCATGGAGGTCTTCAAATAAAACTTTTATTTCAGTTCAATTGCAAACCATGGCTGTGATCTTGAGTAATTAGGTGAAATACTGTGGTTCTGTAAGAGTATGTCCAGGTAAATCATGATAATCGTCCCTTCTGTATTCTATAAATTCTATAAAATCTGTGTTCTATAAATTTCAAAACTTTCAGATGGCCGTATTTTAGAATATGTGCTTAGGATTTTTAGGCTATTTGAAACTTAACAAACAAACAAACAAACAACATATTCAAGAACCTAGGGGGAGTTAGGATAACAATTCTAAGTGATTTTGAGTGAATGGAGACATTTGACTCTCTTAGGTTCCAAAAACATCTAATTTTGGCAATTTCTATTTCCTTATATTAACTGAGCTTTATTTAGGTTATTGATCCATTTAATGTTATTTGTTGCTCTTTTGTTTTTGGCTTGAGATTTTTACTCAAACACTTTTATGATTTGTTCCATTATTTCACTGTACATTGTGAGTACTTATGTGTAGTACAAATGCAGTGAACTCCTCTATGAGTTGCAATCTATATGAGATCCTGAGATAATAGTTGTTAAAGTTGGAGCTTTCAGCTATACCTATCTTTAATGGTTTCATTTCAGCTCTATTCTTATTTCAGTAGTCAGTTTCTATAGTTATATACTTTTTGCAGATCTAGCAACACAGTCAAACTTCAGTAATGACTACACATTTTACCCAAGAAGATGCAAGAGAACTAACAAAATAACCCATATACTATGCAATTAAGCTTTACTTTTAAATTTTGCTTAATTTGAATGGCTTTCTAAAAGGTGTGAATGTCTTTCAAAGTGAGAATCTGCAATTTTGTAATTTTTGTTTCCTTTCATTACCTGTTATTCCAAGCCATTAAAATTTTCCCCTTTGCTCTGGTTTTAGCAGTCATCTGTGAAATGCAGTCTTGGCAAGTCTAAAATATGAATCTGATAGATCCAAAAGTTCCATTCTATCCACCCTCAGAATAGATTTGTCTACTTCAAGTCTCATACCAATGCTTTAGGCAATCTTTTACTTATGACCCCTGAATCTGGAGCTATAGCAGACAGTAGAGGCTAGTTTTGAAGTACAACTGCAGTAGTTATTTTGCTGTAGGAATATTTACTGAAGTCTGAGTTAAAGTTTTAAAAACTTGCATCATTGTAGAAGAGAAGAAAGAGATATCTTGATATGTCAAGAAATGACCTATCAGAGTGGGATGGAGCCTCTTAACCACTAGCGGTAGAAAATGCTGTAAATCAGGGCTACTAATTTTTTTAACCTGTATGACTTTTGTCTTGCTAGAGATAAGTTTTAACCAATTATAATTCATTCTATCTGAGCACTAAGTCATGTTGGTGGTAGTCACACAGTCATGCGTAGTGAAAAATACATAGAGTTGTGCTTTATCTGAATTTTGCCAGCATTTTAATCTTTCACCTCATCAGTTCTTTTAATGGTTTCAGACAGATGTCAAACTGGAAAGAGAACTGATCCTTGTGGAACTCCAGAAAATGAAAGGTTTGGAGCTGGAGGTTTCTGGGCATGCTTTTTGGATGCATTCCTCAGGAAGGTATCATATATAATAATCATATATAATAATCATATTAAGTCATTCCCTTGATTCCTGGCATTACTGTCAGGTGGAAAAAGAGCTATTTTAATAATGGGAGAGTTAATGCTGCAGAAAGGTCATAGAAAATAAAAATGGATGTCTGCCCATCATCATTTTTCAGGGCTACTGAAGTTGTTTCCTTCCTTTGTTCTAGCATAAGAATAGGTGCTTCCAAGTACAGAATATCATTATTAGGTGAATTTGCAGAAGGTTAGACTTCTCTATATTTTACACCAGATGAGAACTAGGCTGTGCTAGGCATATAGCATATGCCAAGTTTTTTTGTCCTCCATCTATACTCTCTCCATTTTGAGGCCATTGTTGAACAATAGCAGCAGTGGCACACATGCAGCGAAAACTATGCTAATGGACAATTACTAGCTATAGAAATCTATCCTAGGAATCAGCAGTAATTCTGCCCATATTGATTCTTCTATATAAATCACTGGGCACTGTTTGCTCACATGGTACAACTGACTAGAAAACAAATCCACAATCAGGTTAGGAGCTATTCGCTATTGTTCAAAATATCTTACAGTGAATTTATTTGAGAACTATGAAAAAAAATTCTGGAGTGGTTTGCCTCAGCATAACACTTTCCAATTTGGTGTCTGACCCCAAATTTTTTACAGTGCAGTAGCTGCTAGCCTGACTGAATTGAATTAAAACTCTTTTGTTTTAAGGAAGTTTGAACATATCATTTGCTTGTGAATACATAATGTGACTGCTTTCTTCTGTCACGCACATATTTATGAATGGGAGATGCATGGGAAATGCTTGCAAGCATTTATGCTTGGTCATTTTTTGCTGCTACTGATTATCATACATTACCAGCATCTTCTATGAATCGACATTCATAGCCCAGATGAATGTTTTGATGTGAGGTTCTCATCCTTGCTGTTCAGCCATGTATTCTGTTTGACTAAGGGGCTTTGTATTTGTGGCACTTTGATGCTCAGCACATGTGAGTGGTGAGCAACGAAATGAAAATGTAAACTAGTTAGTGCTCCAGTAATGAATAACAGTGCAGACTGATCAATAACATAATGGGCAAAGAAGTGATGAAACAGTGAGCCATAAGTTTATATTGTCACAGCACCATATACATAAATGGCTCCCAGAGGTGTTTTTTTTAAAAAAATAGCCAAGATTGAGGTGGCACAGGTCCAGTCCCTTGTGCCTCCTTAAAGAAACCACAACTGTTCAGTAGCAGTATAACAGATGTTCAAAAGAATCATTAACAATCTAAATGTATGTGTGAGCAGATGTACCACTTCTACTACACATAACTTTGGGGGAGAGGGAGATTTAAAGAAAATCAATAATGAGCAGATCCGTATACGAATTACTCATCTAATTATATTTAAAAGGTAGATTAAGGTACTTTGCTTCAGTGATTGTGGTTGAGATAAGGAGGACAAGTGATGAGAGGAGCTATTAGAGTAACCATGCACCATTGACTTGGCATGTATTACCAGATCAATGAGAGGCAAAATAACTGGCAGTATATGAGCTAAATTAGTGCCAAAACCTCAGTCCTGCTGTTTTCAGTGCATTTCACTAGAGGCACACAAAATGTAGCACCATTAAAATAAAGGAATGAGTAAAATAAATAGATGGGCCTAAAAGGAAGCAGGAAATTCTGCTTACCTATTAAGTACTATATTTAGTGTATGACAGGAACAATGTAAGTTGCAGTCCTTTTAAGAATCATTATTGGCATTGCCATGCCTGGCAGAGCAGCTCTCTGAGAAGAATGACTTTTGGGAGCTAAGTGATCTTTCAGGCATGATGTCCCATTGACTACAAGATATGTAGGGATCTACAACTGATGGGGAATATTTTGCCTCAGGACTGCCTCAGAAAGGGGCCCTGGGGGAATCTCCTAAGAATGTGACCACAAAAACGTGTATGTAACTCCCCATTTGCTTTCCCCATTTACTTTCACAGTAAATAATCTTGTCTAGTATCGTAGGTAATCTTGTCTACTGTTGGAATAATAGTCAGTCTTTAAGCTTGTATTTAAAAATGAGTAGGAAGCTTTGGGAATGAGTCATCTGTACAAGTACCAGAATTCTACAAGCTTTTCGTAATTTGTTTGACTTTTCATAGCCTTTTACAAACCATAGTGGGTATCAATGAAAGAGTAAATAAAAAGGTAGTATCAGCTAAGTGATAGTCCTAAGTACCACTTTCTAGAATTCCCAAGTATTATTTCTGTGATTTTTCCTCATGAATTTCCAGGGTTTTTTTTTGTTTTTTTTTTTGTTTTTTTTAGTAAGGAAAGTACAATTATTTAACTAGCTTCCTTTTAAAAATCACTTTAAACCTCTGAGATTTTTTATCTCCAACCCTGAGAACGTTTTCACACTTTCTGTACAGGTGTTTTCACTGACAATATCAGCTCAGTTGCTTCATTCTCTTCACCATCTCTGCTTTTAGCCACACACACAGGCTGAAGGTCAGTATGAATATATATATATATATGAATATATGTGGCCATATTGCTTTCCTTCATCACATGTTATATGCTATCAATAGACAAAGAAGAAAGAATTGTTTTTGTTTTTTTGCATAGCTGTCTACTGGTGATGAACAGTATACTTGAACCTCTCATGGAATTGAGACCAAGAAAACAAAAGGGGGAACTTTTAAACGTCACACCAGGTACTGCAATACTTCTAAATCTTTTAGATACTAATTTAGAAAAGTTACTGAAAGCTCTCAGAAATTTCTAGAAGCTGGTTTAAGATATTCTCCCTCTTACTTCAGTATTCTGCATTCCTCAGCTGATCTGAAATTGCTGGGTAACTGAAGAATGTAGAGCTTCCCCCATGGAGGCATGACTAGTATGGAGGTGGCAGCACAAAGTCTGTCCACCATGGCTTCATACACCAACATCCTCTCATGTGTGTGTATGAGAGATTCATCAACACTCTTTCTTTTCTACTCCTTTCCCCTCATTGACTCATACAGCAGTTCTGCTCTGGCTCACTAAGACGAGAAAGCAGCTTTCCTCCAGCCTTCCTTCTTCCCACTATTGCATCGGACAGATTGTGTGAGGTGTATCAGAGTACTTTTGAGGCAAGACATAGAGGTGAAGGCACAAATCAGGACTGAGTGATATGGAACAAAGCCCAGAAAGGCTGGGCAGAACAGGGTACAGCATTTTATCACAGAGACCATGAAACTATCTGTGCCTAACAGTTTGAAATATTCTGTGTTGTGCAACTTTAAAATTAGTACAGTACAACACCTAGCACGACTTCCTAAGTTGTATTTAGGACCACAGACTTGCAGCCACATTTTACTACTGGACTTATACATAATCTTCTCTGCTATCTGCATATGAACAAGTGCACTCTCTCCCCTTCTCTCTCTCACTCTGAAGCTTCCACTGATTCAATATTGCCTTTCTCCTTACAGCAAATTTTATGTAAACATAAGCTGAGAATATGCTTTCCAACAGCCACTGCTATTTGTCACAGAGAAAAAAGAGATAGAATTTTCATTCTTATTTGCTTAGAGCTGGTCATCATATTTCTGCTTTAGAAAGTATATCTGCTCTCCTCTAAACTAATGCCATCATGGCACTAAACAATGTTGTTCTGCATCTGATATATTATAGGACAAAACAGAGAACAAAACAGAGACAAAAATAAAGCATCTCTGCAAGGTGCAGGGGACAATCAATTAGGTTCATTATCTGTTTTACATTCTAGTCACTGCTTTTAAAGAAGAGGAGTACATAATACCATGGCAACAGTTGGAACTGCAGTTCTTTATGGTATATAATCATTAAGGGTTCTTCAGCATTCCCTGAAATTTGATATAAAAAGTCACAGGAGCTGTACTACCTACTATGCTGATTAAATGACAAGTTTGTAATTTACAGGTGCCTTATTGCCATGGGAAGGCAATCATACAACTCCATTTTCGAACTCAAGGGTTTTTGAAACATGCTGCATGATCTCTAGCTGGGCTGCAAGCTAAGATTAAATTGAAAGGATAGCATGTAGATTTTAGAACATGGTGTTGACATTTACTGGCCAATCAAATTTTGCAACTTTCCTGCATGACAGCAGATGTTGACCTTTCAAGCTTTCCCTATCTGCTTTCACGCATTACCTGCAGAAATTAACATTAACTCGCTCCTTGCTCCTTGCTGCTATTAATGTCAGCTGGGAATTGAGAATCATGAATTCATTTATTACACAGAGTGGAGACCCATTTTATACTCTAAGTACAGAAGGGCTGCTCCTGGGAGCTGGTATTTTTGGAAGCTGCTTCAACTACCTTTGTGGTTGAGGGATAGCTGGAAGCTATGGTGTAGAAAATGTCACAAGAGCAGAAAAAGACAGTGGAGGACAGATTCAAGGAGAAACCTAGGGGCCAAATGCTTGCAAATGGTATTGGATACAGAAAGCTTAAAGTCTAAAAAAAACCACTTGAAGCTATTCTAATGGAGCGCAAAACTAGATGCAAGGTACCAATGTTTCTTTCTCTTGTTAACTGAAGTATGGAAATGTAATCCTGCATAATATACAGCCTGATAACAAGAAGCTTCGGGGGTTACATAGTATTTGCCTGGGGCTCTCTGATATTATACTCTGAGGGAAATAATAACCTTGGTAGAGATGTCTCCAGCAATCTAACTAAGATTTTGATATAATTTCAACAAATCATGGAATATTGTGCCTAAGAAGCAACTAAAAAAAAAAAAAAAAAGATGTTTTCTTACTTGTGCCTTCACTAATATTCAGAAGAGAGGCTTATTTTTGGTGTCTATAGGAATAATACCATCAGAAAGGAAAAACTAATGTGTCTTGTTGTGGCAGTGTTCCTGCAAGCATCAACTAGCATATGTATTATTTTGGGGAATAAATTTCCAGTGCAGTGGCTCACTGTACTTGCAAGTGTTTATGAGTTTCATTCATATATATTTCTAATCTTATGGCAAAATACTTCAAGGATATGTCTCATTAAATGACAGACATTTGCAAGTTACATAAATCCCAGACAATTTTCCAAATAAATAAGGAAAACCTTCAGTCATAATTTTTTGCTATGTAATTGGAAACATGTTCTAAGTATTAATTGAAGAAAATATATGGTGCGTTCATCAAAAAGAGGACATTTCTCTTAGCACTGCTTGGTCCCAGATATCTGGAGGTAACAAACATAAAATAGTCTGAAAAGTCAGCCAAGGACATAGTGTTTGTTATATAGCCTTCCACCGCGGATAATTATATTGATATTCACGCTGTGGTAAATACCATGCCTCTCAAAATTCATAAAACTGAAAGCAGATCCAAAAAACTTTCAGCTAAATCCTTCAGCCAGGGCAAAAGCATCTTTGCCTACAGGCTGGCCCATGAGGTCAGCCTGAACTTTAAACTAGGAACAATAGGGGAGTGAGATGACAACGCGTGGTCAAGTGAGGAAGTGGTGGACCACAAATGATAAGCAAAGGGTGCAGGCTAATGTGGACAAAAGAGACCTCGAAACCACCAAAACAGGGCTGAAGGAGGCTACCTCAAGCATATGCTCACAAATAAGGAAGTGCATACAGGACAGCATTATGGGAGAAGCTCTCATATCTCTTCTGGGAAAGCATGACTGTGTGCCTCTCTGAAACATCTGTATACTAATACATAAAGAAGGGGAACAAACAGGAGAAATTAGAGGTCTGCGTGGAGTTGCAGGGCTACAGAAATCAAGAAAGATGGCAGGAGGCCTGCATGGATGAACAAGTTGCTTCTGAAAAATCTCAGGCTTAAAAAAAAGGGAAAGTTTGAAGCAGGGTCAAAAATATAGGGCCATTCTCTGAGCACTTGGAAGTTGCAGCTTGTCTCAATATACCCAAAATGAAACTAAATGCTTTTGGGACAGAGTAGTCCCACACAAACTCTCAATGCTTGTGATCATCTGACCTATGAGTATGAAAAGTCCTTCTAGGGGCAGAATAACAGAAAAAGGCCCCTGCTCAAACCTGCCAAGGTCTCAACAATCACAGCTTAGTCCCTTTCCCAAGACAAGATTTTATATTTTCTGCTTGTTTTTGACTACCCTGAATAATAAGTATTTGAGATTTTGCTGCCCAGGTCATACAGCTCTTTAAGGAAAGAAAGTCTGTTGGATGCATTTACCTTCCTGCTGAGTTCAAGCAAACCTTCTATATCAGTGAATGGTTTCCAGGAGAATGAAGAAAAGTTTTTGAGTGGTTGAAAGCACTTTTTTGGTATCTGAACGGTAGAGACGGCTATTGGCTCACATATTGCTAAGGCAAAACTCAGGTTTTTCTCCCCATTCATTACACCTCCCCACTGACTCTACCTTGTTAGCTTACTGCTGTATGCACCTCCTAAGAAAATGATAACACACATATGCATTGGAATTCTTGGTGGGACCTTAGCAAGAATGTGGCAAGACAGGCTGAGCTGTTTCTGTTTCTCTGACTAGTCTTGATTGCATGTCAATGAGAAAAATTTCACTGAGCTATTTTTTAAGCTTTGATGTGTTACAGTTCTCATATTTCGTGCATTCACTTTTGAGAGGGTATGACAAGATAACAATACTGGAGTACAAGAGTCCCTGCAAAAGATTAACTACTGCATGACTATCATGAGGCCTAAGAATAGGAAAGGGAGAGGAGCTGTTTTCCCTTCCAGGCTGGTTAAAGCTGTGTTAAACTCCATGCAAATTATTACCTAATGTTTTACAGTTCAGTTTTGTGATTTTTTTTTTTGTGGAAAACAAAATGAGATGTAAGGACAATATCTGGAAATATTAATGCCTGAGATTTGCTTCCCTCCCCTGGCTGACAAAGCTGATCACTTCTTTAAATGTTGAGTGCATAAGCAGAGGCCATTCTAGCTTACAAAAATAGAGTAGATATATGGCATTATTCATCAAATCTGAACACAGTTCAACTAACAAAAAAAAAAAAAATCATAAACCATGAACTAATTCACCAGGAGTTCTAAACTTACTTGCCTGTTTCTTCCAATGTTTTGAGCCCAATCATTCTGTAGGAAAAGGCTTCTTGCCATTTGAGAATTATGAGGGATTCCTTCCTGGGATTTATTTGCCACATAATACTACAGTAGCTCAAAATTGTTCCTTGAGCACTTTTCAAGGAGCAAGTATGAAAAACAAAAGAATTTTTGGGGATAGATTTTAGATAATTCTATAGTTTTATGAATTATAAGTAACCAAGTTTGTTGTTCCTAATATAGTTGTATTTGCATTGTCTTAGGCGGTCGCAATCTGTTCCCTCCTATACTTTTTGCTGAGTGGTTTCCAAGGTTATACATAGTTGTTTGGCCAATTATTTTTGATAGCCATATTATTGCTGATTAAATGCAATGACTCTCACATACTTGTTTTAATATTAACATAAAGCTTGTTTAAAATGGTGAGATTTTTTACTTACCACCATCTATCTTGAGAGATCTTTCATATATAGAGATCTTAAAGAAGGCATCATCCACAAACAGTAAAGATAAAGATATAGCTGATTATAGAGTTGCTATGAGCTGTTCTTCAGCATATTATGATTATGAATTATGTGCTTTGTATTGTTGCATGCTAATAGCAGACATGATCTTCTCATGTTTTTTGGGAACAAATTGTGCTTTTTCCCATTCTTTATTAGAAAGCTGCCAGTGTTTGAACCCTACGGTCTCTGTCAGGAGTGATAAGACTTTCACAGGAGATGTATTTAAATATATTGCCATCAGGTTGAGTTTATGGCAAATAAAATTATTTAGAATTATGACAAATCTTCCGCTGACTTTAAAAAACAGTGGCAATTGTGAACATTATCTTTTTTTACTTAAACATTTCTTTTCATAATTTTTGTGTATAATCTTTCTCTTCTTACCAAGTAAAAATACAAATCATCAAGATTCATCTTTAAAGGGCAGTCTCTTGAAATCATCAGCAAATGCAATTTACTCTTAGTGTGAAAGTTTTTCTGCTAACTGGAATTGCAACTACTCTGTGGTAATGCTTAGGAGAAAACAGATTTGGACTTCAGATTCTGAAACTAAGTGAGACAAAGAATGCTTGGCAAAAAGGGGGAAAAAGCTTTGAAAAATAGATGAGGTACTTTTTCCCACCTTCTACTGAAGTTGTAGAGAAGTCATTTGTTAGACTTATGAGATGCCTCAGGATATTGTCTGATAGTCTTTAAGTCTGGATCACCATTCACAGTTTATAAAAATGTCCTGTCTTGCTTCTTCACGTTCTCCTCTTCCTTCACTAATGACACTAGTTCCATATAGAAAGTTCTCATATACTGTAGTGATAGGCAGAAATGTTCTGAATAGCAGACAGAATCTTTGAGACTTTGTATGAGCTATCTGAAAGGCTGACAAGGAAGAAACTAAAGGTCTTTGAGAAAAGTTAATCCAGGGCAGCATTTTTTCCTGAATTACTCTGATTTTATTAACTATGAAGAAAAGATTAAAGGTGGAGTGAGAAAATAAAGCTAAGGAGAAGCAGATGAAGAGACATATTATTAAACTTAGCACTGAATAATGACTTGCTTTTCTGAATCTCTCAAAACATTTAGTAAAACTTTATTTAGACAAAATAATACCTATTAAGCAAACTGACTATTCAGTTTTTAAGGGACATAAGTCATTCCAAGGTGTATGCCTATACATTATTTAATAAAAATAAAAATTTAAAGTATTGAAATTAATTTTTTTGTGAGCACTCACTGCAATGCAACAATAGGTTTCAGTTTCTCCTACACAAACAGTAGCTTGATGACTACACAAGAAAAAAAAGAAATAATTGCATTCCTGTCCAATATGAAATAGAGCCAGAGTCCATGAGTCATTGATCCCATCAGTAGATTTAGACTGCTCAGAAGGACACATAATATTCACCATCTCAGGAAATGTTATTTATTTGGTGGTTTGGTAAAAACTTCCCCTTCTGTCTTTTGCAATAAATGCTAGGAAGGTACTTGTCAAATGAAGAACAGTGACAATACTTGAATATAACTCAACTTTATAGCTGTAGTTTTTCTCTAATAAAGCAAATATTACATTTAATTATTTTGCCACTCAAGACCATTTTCTATTTTTTTGATGCACAGGGAAGTAAGTCAGGAAAATCCCTGGCTGAGAATGTCTTCCTTTTGATTATAAAGCTGCAGTTTGAACCTAACCTGTGAAACTGAATCATTTGCACTTCTTCTACTTTAATGGAATTCATTAGAATTTCTTTATCACTATTATTCTCTATTCCTGCTTTCACATTTTTATGTTAAGTGTCTAGGAATCACTAAACACCTCCCTGTGTTTGGCTTGGCCTGCTAATTAGTGTTAGGTTGCTCTGTATTCAACATGTGGATGTTCTGACCTAACTGTGTTTAGTACTGGCAGCTTTCAGAAGTATACCAGTGAAATAATGCGATGTGGTCTAGCAAACTCTTGTCCTCAGAGGAGGAAAGTCAGCCTAACAGAACTGAAGAAACTGAGGTTAGGATCTCTAGGGACATGTTTAAAGAGACAGGAGCTAAAACTATTTATATATCATTTATATATTATTTGGCAATCTTTGATTTGACACCACCTTACAAAAATATCTGTATCCATGATAGGGAAGGTTGAAACGGTTTTATGACGTTGTCATTTCAGAGACAGAAACGATTGGCTAGGCAGCAGCTCCATATCCTGGAATGGAAGAATATGGGGAGCAGCTTTTCAGATGTTTTATCCTGGAAAGTGTTGGACAGGCAGCAAGCAAGGCAAACTGAAACACTTAAGCCCAAGGATATGGCAGAAATTGAACTAATGGACTAATGTCAGTGTGTGTTGTGTTGATGTTTTAGAAAACAGCTTTAAATGGATGCAACAGTGCAGGCTACCTCAGAACCAAATCATACATTGCCAGGACATCATAAATATTTTGAAAAAAAATATTTTTTTAATTGCCATTTTCCATGTTTAGGAATTGATAATATAAGGAGCTTCCTTTTTAGAGCTTTGTCATGAGATCCAGTTGGAACTACTTGTTATGTTAAAACTCATACAAAGAATGAAGCAAAATTCAATTAGTTTCTTGAGCTACACATAAAGTTGGTAAAGACAGAGTAATGTGTGTTAAAATTTTAATTCAACTGACTTTGGGCAAATGAATTAAAGGGAGATTTTTTAGAAGTATTTGAAAAGATTTCACAATAAAATTATTGTTGGATTTTAGTCTTTAGTATTGTTATTCCATTGGCTAATTCCTACTTTTCTGCCACAGTATATTTAATTTTCATTAAACTTGTAATTTCAAATAAAATAAAAACACCAAACTACATCTTACAAGGTATGAGGGATGCTGGTTGTTCTTCAGTGTGCAGTCACTATTCTCTGGTAGAGCAAGAGAGTGGTCCAGTGAAAGAGACCTATTCAAGATACTTTTGATAGAAGTTAGATGGAGACTAAGAAATCCAGCAGGTTCATTGGCAGCAAGCCAGCACATCTCTGCGGACTGGAAGGCTTTATTTCTTCCACAACAGCAGCTCTATCCTGACATTACTGTCATTCAGTTCTTGGCTTTGCTGATAATTAATAGTGCCAATGTTAAAGAATAGCAGAAATTGTTTTACTGCCTCCATTTCTGTGCTGATGTGGGAACAGGAAAATATATGTTCCTCAGTGTAAATTTAGCAAATCATCAAATGGTCAATAAAATTATGAGGTTGCTGCTTAATGCTTAGTGAAAGTAAAATCATTTCTTACTTCTACTGTTACCCTGTTCCAAGGACAAACTAATTCAGCATAATTAACGTTGAACAATTATCTCCCTTTCATTTTGTATAAGCTATTTAACTACTGAGTTTCGTATACAAAGCCAAACTCTTCATTTACATTTATATGTTGGGACATAATTTGATTTACCATTTCTTCTGTTTTCCACAAAATGTGCTAATGACATTTGTAAGATTGATGAATACATGTTCAAAAAGCCAAAGAAGAGATCTGAAGAATCCCTATTTGCCTCTGGCATGCAGGGCATATCTATTTATGTTAGAAAAATGTTATTTCCGATATGATCTGTGCTAATGTAGTACTTGTCATCCTAAGCTTTTCTTTGCTGTGCAGTTGGTCAGCCTATTGCATCTGCAAACTTTCTCTAGAACTATCAAAAGTTGCCTGTGTCACTGCATTTTCAGAGCTCTCATCATCCAGTCAAGCTAAAAATACCAAGAGAGCAGCTTTTCTTGCAACATTACAACAACCCTGTTTCCGGCCCCAGATGGAGATGAGACTAAAGTGTGGTTTTAAAGTGGCAAAGAAACTGTGTGACAGACAGAAATGACAAGGCTTTGTCTACAGTTGGTGATACAATAAAGTGAAATGCATTCCCATTGTCCCTAAGCAATATGTGTTGGGCTATATTACCTGAACATATTCGTTGAGCTCAGTCAGACCCTAAGCAGAGAAGACTCATATCGTCTGCACATCTGTCTTACTCTCTCAAGCTGTGAGAAAACTGCATACCTGCTTATTTTGTTTGCCGTGATTCTGGCATCTGTGAATCTTAGAGACCAAACAAAGCAGTATAAAAATGACTTCATCACCCAGACTGCAATGGTACTGCCTTGGGGAAATATCCGTCTCACCTTTTTCAGTTCCGAAAAACATGAAACTATCCCAGAAAGTCCTGGATTTATGGAAGAAAACTTCTTCAATAAATACAATTATGACAGTCCTGGACTTAGAATATATAGGAATTCAGAGTCAAATTTGTGGCAATTCTTTGAAAATACAATGATTTATAACTTGTTATTATAACTTGTTGTTATCCAGTGTTAATCTTATCCTCTAGAAATTGCTTTTAAAAAAGAAATAGAAAAATCTCTTTTGAGGCTTGTCAAATCTTGTCGTGGTTGCTCTTTACTTCTGTATAAAGTGAGGAAAGATGATATTATACCAAGAATTCTGAAAGTTATAGCATGATTTGGTAGTTAAAAACATATATGAAGTATAGCAATACTACACATTTCCAGTAGTCCTGCACATTATCCTAATGTTCTTTCGCATAACTCATGCTACAATTCTGTATTCAGATCTGTGTATAGATTCAGTTTCATACACAACTATCAATTATAAGTTCAGACTATAGATATAGGTGTATATAAGCTCAGTGGTTAAGGGATTGCGCTAGTGGTCATTGTGTAACAGACACAAATTGCAACATGGGAAATTCTAGTTAGATATCAGGAAAACAAATTGCAGTGAAAGTAGTCAAAGTTTGGAATGGGTTTCCCATCCTTGGGGATATTGAAAAATCAACTGGACAGCACCCTGAACAGCCTGATCTACTTTTGCCCTGCTTTGAATTGGGGTTTGAACCAGTAGACCTGAGGACCTTCCCATCCTAAATTGCTGTGTGAGTCTATGACTCCATGGAGGTGGAGTATATTAAGCTGTTTATGTATTTGCTTCTGGTTGTTGACTACAGGTAGCAGATCCTGCCAACTCAAATTTTAGCTGGTGTAAGAAAGATCAGCTCCTTATGTTTGTGTTTTTGTAATAATTTTGCCAACCTTGTTTCTCATGAACTTCCTAACTTTCGAGTTATATACAGATGAACACCTGCACAGCTATAATGCAATTAGTAGTTGCAAGCATCTGGTGTGAAAAAGTTGTTTTCTTACCCTTTCTGGTGTGCTGACCCTGATTTGTAATATCAATTTCTCTTGATTATAGCAAAGCAAACCAGGAATCATTCTTCTGAAGTATATCAAATGACATTATTATGAAACTTATGAGATGGCAAACAGAAAGGACTCTACTTCTACTAGAAACAGGCCAAGAGTTCTAACTGAATATTGACTTTAGCCCAGTGCTGTGGTTTGTGTATCTTATGGGCCTGTATATGGAGATGCAAAACACGTTGTTGTTACCTCCTGGCCCATACATGCTGAACAGTGTGAAAGCAGCTAGTGAGCATGTGCCTCTCCTTCATGCATAGTTAAGCAATGAATTAGGGAATTATTGAAAGGCAGCTTGGTGCTGAGACTATAACGATTGCTTAGATGCTCAATCAATCAATTGCTTACGTTTACATGAATAAATAATTACTGATAATAATATGAATCAATAGATCTAGGAAATCTTTCTTGATAATGTCACTTTGCCAGATCACTCAGCAAATCATTCTATTCCAGAGAACCTGCTGTTGTCTTAGTTTTAAAAGTGATAAAAGGTTTTAATAAGAAGAAATGAAGATGCCATCTCTTTGTAAATATGGTGATATGGAAATGCTTACAAGTTTCATTAATTCTTCCACTGAACTAATGACTTTCAGTTTACCCTCAGGAAAAAAAAATCTGGTTTGTCAAATTTTTCTTAGCTAACTGACAGCACAGTCAACTAATTCCCTCCAAGTCATTTCCATCCTTCAGTGTTCAACTTGCCATCTGTTCAGTCCTACCTGCAACCCCCTAAACAAATGAAAGGTGTCAACAAGCCAATTTTTTTTTGTAGTTGTTTCAGGCATTTATATATACATACACATAATCTTTCAAACAGCTCTCTTGAAGCAAAAGGTAACAGAAATTGACCTTAGAATATCATGGGAAGGCACAAACTGTTATTGTAATCCAGTCCATAATGCTGGCTTGTACAGAAAGTCTGACTTTACATTTTCTGTATGTAGTATTACTTAACACTGAAACGAAGGGACTGAAAAATCTGACATTTCACCATTTATGTATCTTTTACTACTTTAATTTACAGTTAAAAAATGAGCAAGTTGTGGACATTGCTGTTGATAATTTTTACCCGCGAACACATTATTTAATGTCTTTAATAATAACATCAGATGTGAATATTTTGTCAAATTGCCTCTCACAGGCTAGGAATGACAGGTTTTTGTCGGATGACAATTAAGATATATTATGCATTCTGAAGTTGAATAAAGTTGTGAAACACATCTCCTCCATAATATCTTATTTCTGTTTTTATGGTTATGCAATTCTTGTCTTTAGTATCATAGGAAGCCATAACAAATTCGTTGACAACATAAAATCCAATATAAATTAAAATAATTAAATAAAATGTTTGAAGAAAACATTCCCTGGGATCAATTTTTTTTTTATAATTCAATATGAGAGAATAATCCAGTCATTTGAAACAGATAGCATTAATTATAAAAGATGGCTTATCTAAATGGGGTTTTGAGTACTTTTACTTCAGAAATACTGTGTATGATATGCTATTCACTTATGAATATAAAACTCCCTGAATATGGATAATTTAACCTCTCTCACTGCATTCATAGAATACTTAATGTTTCACTAATTATGTCAACATGAATAGCCTTGTTTGAATACCCTCAAAATGAACATCTTTCTCCCATTGAAAACAGTGCTATTTTGTTGATTACAATGGAAGAGGATCAGCCTCTCGTTGGAAAAATGTAGATGTGAGGGAAACTTACACTGAAGATTTCTGAGGGTTTTTATATTTGTAGATATTGCATTTATATTGATGCACTTGGTAAATTATTCTAGTGGATAAGAGGAATGACATAATGTAAAATAAGGGTTCATAATTAAGATGATGTCTTCCAGAAAGATGCTAAGGTCCAGTTCCAAAATCAGTAATGTTCCCTGGTGTCATGGTACCTGTTGTTCAAGTACATAAATGAGAGTCAGAAGTGTGTGAGGTAAGCTTTTTTCCAAAGCCTCAGGTCAGGAAATTAGGCCTATATATCAAGTTATGTATATTTTGTTTTGGCAGAGCATTCATGTAAACAACTGTCCAAGCTAAATAGACTACTCCTGTCATTTACAGAGGTTATAAGCAAAGCACAAGTTCTCACAGACAGTTCTTGAAGAAAAGGATCCCTGAAGCTTTAATATCCTTCAGTCATTTAGAAGTCATAAAAAGCCACTGGGCAAGGTGATATCTCCCTCCTAAACCACCCTGGAATAATCCCAGACTTAATGGGAAGAAGGCCTAGTTTGCTAGACCCTGAAAAAGAAGACTATAAGAACAAGCAACAGGGTCTCAAGCCAGAGTCTTCCACAAACACCCCTGGAATTATCTGCTCGCTACCCATCTGCTAACAGCACATGGGCCTGTATGGCAGACTATCCCATCAAAGAAGATAACAGCTCAGTTTTCCTAGGCACTAAGGCAAATGACACAGAGAGAACAAAATGGGGCAATCCCTTTTTAGAAAGACACCTTATTTTCTTCTTTAAGAGAAAAGAAAGGAGAAAGCCCTTAGAGGTGATCCCGGCAGAAATGAAACAATTCTGAGTTGTGCTTCTGATTACTCTTCATAGTCTTGCTGGCCTGCGAATTGTGCAGAGGGTGTGGTTTGGGTTGGAAAGGGCACTATTTTCTGCCCCTGCAACAATGACGTCATTGCATCTTACTGATTTGCCTATCATAGGGAAAAGAGAAGGCAAAATCTGGCTGGTGATGGCCTAGATGTACCAGCAAATATATAGGTGGCTCCAGACTTTGGCACTGCTTTCAATTATGCATGCAGTTTTTCCACAGTGAATCTTTTGCAGGATTCAGTCTGATGTTTATGTGATATCAGGGCCAGGACAGCATGTAGCAGAGCTGGACAAACCTGCAGTATGGTGACTCTGAGCAAGCGGGCTTCAATGTAAGGCCATGAAACCAATGGAGAATAGCTGGGCAGGGTGATGATACCATACTGCTTCCTGGAATATATTTTGCTGGTTTTGAGATTGCTCCTGACAGGGGTTTCTCAGTGATAAGGTCATACAGATTACCTGAACGTGTGAACAAGAATGTACTGCAGAATCTGACCAAAACTGTACATTTAGGTTGCTGCCCTGATTTCTTCACATGTGCATCAAGGATTGGATGTTGTGGCCAGGCAGGGATTTTGGCTTCAAAAGTTTGTTAGTGGCAATATACCAGGACAGCACACTTGCAGCTAAAGGTAGCAGAATACTTCTGATGCGATGCATGTAGTGACATTTATTTCTACCTTCTGTTAATGCATTTAATAGTAATTTAAATTATATTTATAGATAAATTTCAGTGTATTTTGTTGATTATTTTGTCCTTGAGAATAACACTATGACTTCAGTGACTACTTTTGGAAATATATAGCCAGCCATTAACCTCAGGCTTGACACCTGGCAATGTCAGTGACATATGAAACTGACACCAAAATTCCAATCCACAAAAGCTGAACATTTTCTTTGTTTTAATTAATGTATGGGAATGGCCAGAACAGTACTAAAAATAATTTCACTGGCAAGCAGGGATTATCTTTTACACTATATGAAAAAATTTGAAAAAATGTAGGCAGAGTGGACTATAATTTTGTCAAGAACTAACAGAGGCACAGAGGTGATCACAGAAACCTTGTAAACCCCACATTTATGCTAACAAAAATGGATATCCTCATAAATGAGGTTCAAAACATAGGTTTTCACTTTGGAAAGGGGACAGCTCAGATCAATACTGAGTCAATACATGAACCAAATAGATTTTGTAAACTATCTTTCATAAAATGATTGTGAGACGACCAGAATGGCAAGTTGTGGAGGTTTTAAAGGAGAACTAGAGAAGCCTCAGACAAATACATGGGGTCAAAGTTGCTGTCAGCTACCCAACAGAGAATTCAGGATCCTGGTGAGGGTAAAGAAAAGAAACAGCTTCAGGTTTTGAACAGCAGTTCTAGAGAGGCTCCTTGCTGGAGGGTGGACACAATTGCCTAAGCCCAGGCAGGAGAAAGATCCTTCTGTTGAGACCACCACCTTTTGCTCTCTCCGAATTCATGCTAGCTGGTGCACATCTCAGTGTTGGTGCTTAACTTTTCCTCATTCTACATGTAAGCACCATAAGCAAGTCTTGTAAATTCTGTTCCTGTACTTTTAAACTTTTCAGAGATGAATGCCTGTTCTTGAATATTTGTGGATGGTCTGCTTGAGTTATGTGGAAATGATATGTGGCTCAGAAGGTGAGTCTATTGCTGTCAGGGTTTGATTTGGCTGCTGAAGTCCAATTTCCCATTTCTTGTCCAATCCAAGGAAATTGTTGGATGTGAAGAGGCTACAAATTTGGTTTTGGATGTAATTTAAAAATGTTACAAGCCATAAGAAACATCATGAAAAAAATCAGTATTTGGAAAAGATAAAATGAGCTTCCAATAGTTTAAGCATTTTGCTATCTCCTGAAACAACATCTGATGTTGTTTCAACTTTAAAATATTTCCAGAGATCTGAGGAGGAAATGAAAGTACAATATCCAATCTCTTAAAACTAAACCAAAGCAAATCAAACTTATGAATCGGTTGGATGAAAAAGAAACCTTACCCTGCGATTTTCTTTCTATACAGCACAGAATGACCAATATGACAATATAAGTATTTAAATGGCTTAGTATGCATTTAAAAGTAAGTTTCAAGGAAACATCTTAGTGTCATCTTTCTCTTGCAAAAACTCTGAGTCAGATTCTGTTATTTTATTTTAATACACAATGTGACAATGTGTTTGTATGATAAAATTAATATCTCTGCTTTGCATATAAAGCATTCCCAGAGATACTTCTGCAGAAATTCACCAACGCAAGCATATTTCATACCCATTAGTCTTGAATTATAATTGAAATATTCAAGTGCATGATTCAAACTTCAACTACTACTTACTGTAGTAGAAAAATCTATAAATACGTTAGTATATGAATCATTAATTTAAGTCAAAATTGGAAGTCTTGGATTGTAAACAGAAAAGAAGGAGCATTTTTAACTCTTAGCTTACTTTAGAAAAGACCAACAAAAAGAGCTATAATAAGCATATCATAGATGGATTTTTTTTTTTTTTCCTGGTGAGACTGGTGTACAGCAATATGCTTTAATTTCATCATTAGCTAATATGATAACCATTGTCAATAGTTCCACAAGCACCTAGAACTAATGGACAAGTCCATTGCTCCAAATATTCTATAAATATACACTGAGGGCTTAATTTCTGTCACCTTTATTGTCACTGACAAATGCTTTCTGAGAGAAATATCACATTGGATTAAATGTCCTTATTTAGTAATAGTACTACTTTAGCAATAGTAGGCACACTTCTGTACGGGTGTATTTGTCACCAAGGTAGGAAACACTTCTGTACGGGTGTATTTGTCACCAAGGTAGGAAATCAGCTTGCCATATGTGAACTCAAAATGAGCAGACAAGCAGTATCAATGGAAACTTGGCTCTTCTTGCTTCTCTAAGACAATTCCCTGCACACCTAGATAAGCATGAACAGGTTAGTCATCCGATACTCATGAGAGCTTCTGGATGATGTTACTATGTGTCATCTTACGCAAATAAGTTATATAAACATGGAGCCTTGTGGCTGAAACTATTTTTTGAAACAGTAAATTTTGCTCTGGCTTCAATATGGTTGCAATACGAGAATTTATAGGCCCATTCAAAGCAATAGCATTTTCGTTAAGAATCAGTCGTGCAACAGCTGGAGTTAACGAATACGTATCTAATGCTTCAAATAAACATACCTATATATTACGTAATAGTGTTTGTTAGTAATTCTGAAATCACTTTACAAAAGATATTAGTATCATTGTCTTTTTTCACAGATAAGACCAATTTGTGTATTCAGATTATGCAGCTTTTTTTTCTGCTTGTATGGTAGGCCAATGGCAGAATTGAAAAAGAAAACCACAAATTGTACTGTATTTACTCTGCAATGAATCATGACTGCTTTATGATGAATAAAGATACTTCTCCTGAGATTTTAAAAATCTATATTCTGTAATACGCATGGAACAACTTCAAATTTTAGAGATAAACTTCAGTTAGACACTAAAATGTTTGCATATGTGAATTTGCTATTGCCCTACCTCACCCCCTTGAAATCTTCATTTCTTTTGGCAAACATAATGAAATTAAACTTATTTTTGAGGTTTCCTAGTGTGCTCAGATTCACCAGATCAGAACTAGTGTACGATGACATTTTCCTATATACTTTTTCTCCTTTGGCATTGATGGGTTGAGCTGCAGACAGATGGAACTGTTGCAGGCTTTCAGAACATCCTTCAGCAATAATACCTACTCTATAATTTAAGTCTGAGATGAAGTCTAGCTGGATGAATTCAATTACACTTTGTTTTAGCTACTCCTTAAGAATTTAGAGCTGCAGAAACAAGGATAGACATAATTTTACAGGATTAAAATCTGTGTTTCCAAATTGTTTTAAAATGAATATAGATTAATTCACTGGTATGCCTAAAGGAGAGCAATGTGTTACTTACAGAACAATTCAGTTTTACACTGTAACAAATTAATAGTGAATTTCTATTCAACCAGGGCAGTACCAGAGCCTAGAGAGGAATCCCACCCTGAAAGCAACCCATAAATTCCTTTTACTTGGCTCCTGGAATTTACTCAGGTTCTTTTTTTCTGATGCTGCCTTATTGCCACTTCTTTTTCTTCCTCTTCCATACCTTTTTCTAGCCCACACTCTCTGCTCTCATCTAAATCTTTGAAATCTTCTTTCTAGACAGTAGTATCCAAATTGCAGTACTCCTTAACTTACTATCAGTGATCTTAGATATAGTAGGTAATTTCCTTGCTCTGTTATTATAAATAACAGTAGTAGAATTTATTTCTTATTTGAAATAAACAATGGCAACAGAAAAGTGTTTCCAGTCCTCAGTTTGCATACTGTGATTGTGGCTCTGCATATCAACATCAAAAACAATGCATCAGAAAAGTTGTCCTCATAAAATTGTGTGCTGACATGTATATTCGATTTCGTAAAAAAAGTGCTTCAAATGCCATATGTGATGATATATCTTTTCTAAATGTTTCTTGGTGTAGAAAGAGTAAACTTTGTGGAATTTATTTATACTACTTCACCAGCCTAGATGAGTTCTATATATTCCTTTCTATGCTAAGCCCAACTATAACAGTGGTATCCAAAGGCTATGTTTCTGATGTCCGCTTTACTTGATTTCCTGCATATCATGAAACAATTAAGATATCACTTTTAATGAATAATCTAACTATGTCTTTATTCGGTAACAAGTGGGCTGGAGAAAGTTCTTGAGGACTCCTCTGATACTTCTGCAGGGTTTTAATACCTTCTGAAGCATAGAAGAGAATGAGGTCCATTAATGTACTTGCCACCTATGTGAAAGAATGATGCATAATATTTAAATGCAACAAATTGTTTCTAGTCATTCTACCCTGTGAATGAAAGTGATTATTTTCTCTCACAAAAAACTCAGTATATATTTGCAGGCTGAGATCTCATACAATACCTATTCATATACACTCAAAATAAAATCTGATTCCTGTGAAATTAAAAGGAAACTTGCACTAATCTTTACTGGGGCCACAATTTCACACTCAAGATGTATGTCAGATTTAGGTAACCTGGGCCTGCTACATCTTCTTTGCACACAAGAGAATTTTTGTGAGTTGGTTTTACTCATTTTTCAAAGATAAACTTACAGAAT
The DNA here is from genome assembly GCF_036370855.1 of Dromaius novaehollandiae. Taxonomy (NCBI): domain Eukaryota; kingdom Metazoa; phylum Chordata; class Aves; order Casuariiformes; family Dromaiidae; genus Dromaius; species Dromaius novaehollandiae. The sequence continues at coordinate 32,688,683 of NC_088102.1, forward strand.
TCACAAACAGGATGTAAAAAACAACCTGTTCATTTCTTTCCTTTCCTACCCGCTACCACAAGCAAAACTAAGGAGATACTAAATTAGGCAGAGGAATTGGTACAGTTTATAAATTATTTAAAACCCCAAACCAGTCAACCATCCAAACAATGCAAACATTTCGATTCTTTTTCATCTTTTGCAATCTTTTAAGTCATTCTTTGAGATTTGAAGTCTCTGTATACATCTATTTTACATAACAGTGAAGGATATATTTTACATAACAATGAAGGATATATTTTTCTGGTTCATAATAAACAATTTAAACTACTCTCCCTTTTTAAGAAAAAAAAAACTTTTAACATTGTATTTTCATTGCAATATTTGATTTAGCCAAATATTTTTCACTCTCTTTTCCTGACAAATATTTCCTATTTTATAAATAATATTATTTTTCATTCAGTTTATTGGCTTAAAGGCCAAATGAACAGTTTGAGCACATAAATGTACATCATTTGTCTTTCTCTGTGACAAACAGTCAATATGAAAAATTACCTTTTTTTGCTGGGAAGACAAATTTTGCCTTCATTTTTGCTTCCCTATTTTCTGTTTCAAACATGTGTTATTTTAAATTGAAAACAGTTGTATCTCACTACAGTGTCAGACATCTAGAGTTGGGTCGTATGATCCCTGGGTGCAAGCAATCTGTACGTGCAGTACATTTTCCTGAAGACTCTATATTATTGCCCCTTCTTTGCTGCTAGAACCGCATGTGTCCTGGCAGTAGTTTTCTATACAATGTCCGTTCAGACAAAACATCAGGACATCCTACTTCTGCCAGGTTTATACTAGATGAACGCATTTCACAGATGTAGAGTATCTGCTATCATAGTCAGACCCAAGAATATGCAAACAAATCGTCTTGCTCTGTGAGCTGTTTCTCTGAATTAGTTTATACCAAGTTAAGAGTAAAGAACTGATTTACTGTTTAGTCTCTGTGCTTCTTAGCAAATGGATTCTCTCTGTAGTTCATCAAAGCCACCACCTGCTGCATACCTTCTCCCTGTTTTGTACTTTAGGATAGGAGACATGTACGGAACATGGTGATACTCCATGAAGTTTAGTCCTTGAACATCACAGCCAAATGAAGTAGAGAAGTTGTAGATAATTATAGGTTTCACTTGGTAGAAGTGGAAATAAAGTTCCCTGCCATTCCTGCATTGAATTCTGCATGGTGTTACGATAATGGTGAGTCCATAAATTCAATTTTATCATCACTGCTATTAATCATAATGAGCAGTTTTAAAACTCATTTTCTTGACAATGATTATTTTATTTTGATTCTTCTGGACTAGATCTTACATTCACTTTTAGCTCTATGCAGGAGTTTTCGTTTGAAGGAAAAAATGCTTCTTCTTCCTACACCTTTAATGACTGGGAGAGGAATTGCAGTAGTGGCTACTAATTCCTATATATCTGGAACATGTCTGGCAAAGCTCAGAGAGAAAGCAATCAGAATAAATCCAATATGTGTTACTCCTCTATAGGGACTCATCTGCTGAAAGCCTCTAATGAATAATTTTTTTAAAAAAAAGTTACCCTAAAAAACCTAAGCCATAAATAGGCACGATTCTAGGAAGGTTGCTTAAGATTTATCCATTCCAATTCCTAGTAAACTGTCTTGCCCCTCACACAACCTCTTCTGCACTTCCTTTCAATGAATGTCATGTTGAAGTATAAGCATATATGCACTGCAATACAGGCAAAAGGAAGGTGAAAAGCCTTGGTTAATTTTATGAACTGAACACTTGTAGACTGATGGTTGAGTTTTGTTTGCAGAATCAAAAGGCCACAATGCTTGCTACACACTTCTGTGGGAAGAGAAGGAATCTGCACACAAAGTGGTATCCAAAATGTCCAGGTTCCAGAGATCCCAACCCATATCATAAATGTCTCTCAGACTTACACGGGCACTTTCTAAAGATTATCAACCACAATGCATAGGAAAAATCTGCTAAAATAGTGATACCTCTGGACTAATTTTAAACTCTGTCTTTTGATGGAATTATAGCGTTTACCAGCATTAATTCAATCTCCAGGTGGCAAAGGAGGAGATGACTTTTGTAAGAGAAAATGTGAGGCTTTCTGGCTAATCACCTAGAGAAAACAAACCTTAAAGAAAAATATTACTAACTTGGGTATCGAAGAGACATTTTCAAACACTTAATGTACTTTTATAATTGCAGCAATGAAATAAATAATGTATTTGTTACTAACTTACTTTTCTCCAATACTGTGGTCTTTCCTTCCCTCTCAAAAATAAGCAAAAAGTTTTTAAAGTCTTTCCATATGCACATTTTTCCAGAAATGTTGGCTTATTACTGTGTATCTTTCTGTGACTCCATCTGAGGTATAGAGGAAGAGGTTAGATGGAGGTGCATTTTTTATTATTCCCTTCAATATCTTGTCAATAGCTTCTATCTAGGTGCTTTGTTTTGTAGACTAAAGGCTTTGACTCATATATGGAATGAATTAATTTGGGACAGCTGAAACAGTTACCATTCCTGCAATCTGCCTTCCCTTATCCTGCCAGGCATATTAATGTAAACTATATTAAAGTTAGTGCTGGTTTCTGTTAGCATATGGGGCTGTAAACTGTGATGGTTCAACAGCATCCATGTATCTCACAGCCTGTTCAGCCATCCTTGCTGTGGGAGTGTAAATTGATGGCAGAGAAGTGGGATGGAGAGCTGGGGATGGTAACCACTGTAGCTAGACAAATTTAAACTAATGCTGTGAATGAGTCAGCATCCATAGCTAGAACAGAACATCTTCTGGACTTCATAAAAGTGGCTTTACTGATGTAACTGGCATATTCAGTTCAGAAAGGGCAGATGATGTTTGGTTTGGTATATTCTCTGGACATAAAGGAATAGCTATATCCAACAATATTCTAGTGCATGCTTTGCTTTATGTTCTGGAACCTGAGGGCATGCAAGCGTAGCTAGGGCCACTGACTTCTTCATGCCATGTTTTTCTCTTTCATTTGCTAATGTTTGAAATTCATTTCAGCTCCCTTCCAGACATCCAGTAGAGAGATAATTCTAGGAAAGGAGAACAGCATAGATAGTTAACAGAAACTTGTGAAAAAATGCGATGAGAATAATGAGTTAGAAACTAGCAATATAATGAAAGCAAATCAGAGTACTTAAGAAATAACAGGAATATTAGGGTTGTATACTGAGGAGTGCCTTTTGCTGAGAACAAAGCTGAAATGCTGATCCGAGTATCACTGCAAGTGTATAGAATTTGTTTTGCCTGTTTTCTCAGAATTACTTTGAAGAATAAAAAAGCAAAAGGCAATTATCTGTTAATATCTGTATAAAACAAGGTTAAGCACTGTATTTTTGGAACTCCTGAATATTTTGAGAGGTGCATGAAATATACCTGCCAAAACTAATCTGCTAACTACGTCTGAATTTTTGCATGACAAAACAGCATAGAGATCTATAAATATGAAAATGTTTTAAGGAAATAAATATCAAAGCAAAATGGAATTTCTGTTATTTGTCAAATCTAAGGTAAAACAACCTGGAAAAATATATCCATGTCCTATAAGTGACACACAGTTTTATTGACAGCATTAGAAAATATATAGACACATATGTGAAATACCGATCTGTTACTTTGAGGAGGTACTGAGCTACCCCACTATAAGACATGTTAGAATATACATGTTGTCACATTCATATTGAATGGTAAATTAATAATGATTAGTAGGAACAAGAGATTTCCAGTCTTATGTTAGTAATGATGACAGATTTAGTGCCCATATCTGAGGTTTGACAAGCTTGATTGAATTCTGTCTGAAATGAAAAGGAAAATGAGATGTTTTCCCTTCTTTGAAACTTAAAGTAACTGAGCTACCTTATTATTTTTTAATATTAATGCTTTTATTTATTCATACAGAGTGTATGCTACTTGCATAAACACAAGTATCTAAAATACAATTATTTGATTTTTCATATTTAAGAGGTGAAGATAGATCTAATATTTGACATCTAGCTTTAAAATCCATGTTTCTATATACTTCCAGGGAAAATAAAAGCTGTATAGGCAATGCCTATTAATTAAATACACACCTAGGTAAATAAGAGATTATTAGAATGCTGTTATAGAAATAGAAGGAAAGAGATGTTTTGTTAAGTCACCTGGTGGTATTCGCATGACCATATAGATTGTCACTGCGATTAATACATTTATTTCAAAACTATGCATGTGCGAAGATGAGTTCTGTTATTGCCCAGAAAACATAGTCTGGGCCCATGCAGATCCTCTTCAGGACAGTCCAATGATTGGTGTGCTCCCCGACAGCCAAGATTAGCCTCACTCCAAACACTTCCTTTCAAACCATGGCAATATGAAAGCGCCATATGGATTTTACAGAGCAAGACCTTGATCATATATTCTTTTCTGGCTGCTGGAGAGATTTCCTGCCTCAGCCAGCCAGTCTGTGGCTGCATATTGCTCTCCCTCACGAGTTATTAGTTTTCCCTCAGATCTGCTGGGTGACCTGTTTGTATGGGTATGCTTTGACCTATTTCATTCAAAAATTGTCAAGTTAGTCTAACTAGTGGGTTTTGCTAACACTATTCATTTTGACATAAACAAATAAGGGAGCATTTGCAAAGCAGCTCAGCAGATAGATTGGAGGAGATGAAACCTCCCAGCGGACATAGCAACGAGCTGGTGGGATGGTGAAATCTTTCCCTGACATAGCTGCAGTGGGAACAGGATGTCTGCTCAAGCCCTGAACATAAAAAAAGGAGTGTACCAAACCAAAGAAAACTGCTTTGCTGTATTCTTTCTGGGAAAGAAGCAACGTTCATCTGGTGCCAGGTATATTAAAGATACTATTTATAAATGAACTCTGCCACCCGAAATTGGGAGCCAAGTGATTCACTTCAGTAGCGACAGATTCATAAGGCTTTAAAGCCAGAAGAAACCATAATGTCATCCAGTCCAACTTCCTGTAGACAATATATCTTTTAACAGTCTTTAATTGAAGGAAACAACATGCAAAATTCACATAGCACTTGGAAAGCTGACTTGCACACCGTTGAAAATGCTCACTTGCCTTTATGAGGAGTGCAGAACACACAGCTGAAAAACTTAGTGTTTCGATTATTTGCCCATTTTAATGAGGATTTAATATAGTCAGGTTAGACGTGTTCTGAATTCACATATTTTCTTCAAATGCCTGTTTTTGCAGAAAGCCCCAAATATGTGAATATTTGCACTGTTGATATATAAAAAGTTTTCAGCTGCGCTGTTGATGTATAAAAAGGAGTTAAGAGCATTGATACACAGAGGTTAAAGCTGAATATTAACCTGCTTGACTGTACGCAGTTTAGCTCTCATACGACATAGGATATGGTACGTGAAGTATCCTGCTGTTCAAAGATCTCTGTAATACTGAGCACAAAAGGGAAGGTTAAGGACTCTAGGGAATTTCTTTTTTTGTTTTTTTTGCCATACTGAAACAGACTTTTAATGCGGTGTTCACATGGGTTTTGTTGTGTGAAAGATAATGTTGTGGCAATTGGGTCTGAGTAAGAGAATTAACATTGCTTAGTCTTTTTAGGAAGTGCCAAGAAAGCATTTGAGATGGTGACAGAAATAGTCAGTGTGCCACTTTTTGCACAGAGTGGTATGTTGTTCCCTGAATTTTCCTGGTGTTTTACCTGAGCCCATGTTTCTCACTGTGGACCGAACCTCTGGATTTGAGCAACTGTGCTGCAAAACCTTGCAGTTGTTCAACTTCACGTGGTCATAGCATGATTAATAGAAGAGCACAGAAAATAAGCAGCCAATCGTCAGCTTCCAGCTTCTTATAAAGACTGGTTTTTTTTTGGCTTCAAATGTAAACCTGACTTTAGCAAAAACAAATTTAACAAGTGGATAAGTGTGGAATAGACTAGCCACTGTTTTCAGTTCCTGAAGTTAGTGTAGCAGCCTAGACGTATGCAAGCTGTTCTGTCTGAAGCATATGGCCTGGTGTGTCACTTTTACAGATCCAGCATATTTTGCATTTTTTACAACATGACATACGGGTTGTGATTCAAATTTTTAAAGTCTTAAAGTTCTAAGGAAATCTCTGTCTCTGCTGTCACCCGCAAGTGGGGGATGGGAGACTGGGTGAGCCAGACAAATCAGAAACTCTCGTGGCTCCTTGGGAACCACAGGACTGTTGTGGTACCACTAGGCAATTAACAGTCACTGTCCTGCAACTGTTAGTGCAGCTGAGGGCTACAGAAAGAGGTGGTCAATGTGGGCTGCATGGAGTGCAGCAGCCTATGGATTCCAGGTGTTGTCCCTATGTCCCCTATGTATGTCCCCTATGTCCCCTGTGATCTGCCACTGCACTTTTTGTCCTTTGTTCTCCTCATTATAAATGGTGCCCTGGAGCTGAGCTGAAAGGCTCTCTAGGTGATTTGAAACTGGAATTTTGTACAGCTAACACAAATATGAGCCTGAGCTCATAAATATTGTCAGTTATTGCTGTAATGGTGTATATATAAGCCAGTCTGCCCTCCCATGGGTTTTCACAATGTTGCCAGAACATTACTGACCTTTATGGCCTGTGCACCATGAATAAAAGTGGAGAAAAATTAACTAATTCTGCAAAAGCTGACAGTATTCTAATGAAACCACACATGGAAACATATAATGGATCACCTTTGCCTTTGGCACAGCTTTATATAAAACTTTACGGTGACTTCGCTTTGTGTGGCATAACTACTGTCTGCACAGTGAATCTAAACTCATTTGGTTTTGATGTTTACCCGTCTCTAAAACTAAGATTCAACAATATAAAACCAATCTGAGATCATCACGTTCAACTAAAATGTCAGGCAGCTGGGAATATTTGCAGGGAGTTCATGATCAGAACTTAGAAGGTAGAAATAACTTTCAAAGTTTAGCTTAGTTAACAAATTTTGGTATGAGGGACACAGTCCATTTGAAATCAGTCAAATGGAGTTTACCTCTCAAACTCAGAAACTTGGATAGATTTAGTGGAACATTTCTGCTTCTGCTCAAAAAGTCTTACTGTAATTTTGATAATGAGAGGGTCATTTAAAAGCTTGGTGTCTAGATTTCTCTGAAAATTCCACAGCTCGAGGGAAGGTCTGTAAGACTTATTCCAAAGTTTAAGTGAGTTCATTTTATAATCTTATTGTACAGTTCTTTTTCTGCTCCTCCGTATTAGCCTCTGTGATCAAGAATCACAATTTTAATAGGGATCAATGGATTCATTTACATGTTGCACTGCTTGTCAAATATGTTGCTTTGCACATTTCTCAGGGTGTGAGAACTGCAAAGTGAAGTTAAGTGGTTTTGTCACACTGAGGACATATGAGGCAGCATTTTTGACAAGGAAAGAGATGTGGGAGTGCATTCATTAATATATTACTGCATAGAGAACCTGCACTCAGCTTTAATTTACTGGTACAAGTCTGCTTGAAAAAAAAGAAAAAGCAGCTTTAAAAGTAAATCTTTTTTTAATATCACTTTTTTCCCAGGATCTGAATCATGATTCTTTACTTTATGCTGCTTGTGGTCAGTAACACAATGGAAAGCATCTGAGAAGTTAATTACCGAGAACTTATATGTCATGAAAAGTGTCATTACATGGGAAAATGTGCTTTTCATCTCTCCTAACCAGTGACAGGTCAACTAGCTTGTTCACAATAAGTATCAGTGGACAGCAACCCTTTTACAGGTTTGAATCAGTCAAAGGAGGGCAAAGCAATCAAGGTTTCGGTGTGCCTTGTGGTAAAGCCTTATATTAGGGACATGCAGCAGTTGTTCTTGAAAAGTAAATCTGCTACTAGTCATTTCATTAAATGATATTTACTACCTGCCTGCTTGTCTTTATAGGTAAATGTAAAAAGGATGGCCACTAAGCAGAATCATTTAAAATATCATGTCCCTTTAGAGGTTAGGTTGGATTTTTGAAGGATTGTGAAGGACAGGGGCAGAGAGATATATTCATTTTCTCTCTCTCCCAGTGTACGTATTCAATCTTTACCTGTATAGTCATGTCTACATTGTTCTCATCAGCCATTTCTTGTGCACTCAAAATACAAGGAAATATCATATTCTCCCTGTCCATTCAGGGACATGTAGTGCCAGAAAGGAGGGAATTCAGAAGTACCCTTTCACAGTATAGGTTCGCAGCATGAAGGACCCTCAGGAAGCCTTACAGAATGCAGTACTGTACAGAATTAATTCACCTGTTCATTCAGACATCCGCTCCCAGAGTAAAACATAACAGCTCCAGCATGCCACGTGACAGTATGAGAAAGGGGAAGAGAACTATACAAAAAATTGAAGTACGAGATTGAATGCCGCAGCCCTTATGAAAAACACCATTGAATCTTCTGTTATTTTTTTCCGCTCATTTGAAAAGCTGCCTTTCCACCAACACAAACCTCCACTGACTGAGATTTGACTGAAATTTTTATTCTGGATCAGATTTGGTGTTCTTTCACAATTGTGAAATTGTGAAAAGTTCGCTCTTTGGAGAGATGAATTCTGAAGAAGTGATAATGAGTGGTAGTCTGTGTGAGGGAGGCATTTAAGACTTTGGAGAGGTGTCCTAAAAGCTGGAGGGCATACCAGGGAAAGCTCACCCATGTCCTCTTTCTTATTTGTGTTTCCTAAGACTCTGCTAGTAGCCAAACACAAGCTCGGGGAGAGATTTACTCCACCTCTTATGTAAAGATTCTGATGTAAATTTCCGTTAAATATATTAAAGTACAAAAAATTCTATTGTATCATACATTTATATGCGATTTTTACTAGTTTGCTACTTGGAAGGAATTATAATCAGAAAGTATTTCTGTCAGCATGTTAGATAATACAAAGAAGGAAAAATTTGGGATTTTTAGGTAAGTCTGGATTCTGATGAAATACCTGACAAAGTTAGAAAAAAAAAGGAATGCCATAACAAGTAAATGAAAGTACCAATTCTGTTACATCATTAAAATAATATCTAAGCCTCCTACACTGTTACAACTTTTACAAATCTTGACTCTCATGCAATAGTAGCTCCACTAAGTATTTCACATGTCCCAGCTTGAAGCTGGCAGATGAGTCCTATATCTTCTGAACCATAATGTTCTTTTTCTTAACACTTGTCTTTCTGCTGCTACAGTTCAGTGGCCTAAATATAGGATAAGAGTTAGAATCATGAAATAGAGTTGGACATTTTCTTTTCAGTGAAGATGTACAAAATTTGAGGAAAAAATGCATTTTAGATCTAGCTGTAACTTTTAATAAACCTAATTTGGCCAAAGTTTGCCAGAGGACAAGTAAGCAAATAAACAAAAATTGTGTAAGTATTTCTAAAAATGGAAGGTTTCATTTCTACCAACATCTGCTAAGAAAATTTATTTTGATCTTTTTAAAGATGTGAAAAGTTTCATTTTTAAATGGCACTAAAGATTTTCCTAAACTAAATGAAAAAACGTAAAAGAAGGGAAAAGGAAAACAAAACTTTAAAGTCAAGTGAAACATTAAGTTGATGCAAAATTTGTCCTTTTTTTCTTTTTGTTGAACTTCCCATATTCTGTTTCAGTTTAATCTCAATAGATTTTAATTTATCTAGTTTTTGCTCCAGCCACCATCCTGAAGACTTTGTTACTGCAAAGTTTGATTCCCCACTTTGCCATTTTCTGTGTGTGCCTCTCTGGGAAAATCACTTTCCTTACATGACAGTCACTGTGGTATATGGAAATAGAAACAATACTAGATGCCTATTTCACAGTGTTGTTAAGTTTTAAACAAGGTTTGAAAACAAGGCTGTGTATCTTCAGGGTTTTTCACTGAAGGAACAGAAAGAATTGTTTTGTCAGTGGAACAGACACTTTCTCAGCAAGATGCACTGACTCATTGACTTAAGATAAAACACTGGTAACTACTACTTGGGCTGCAAAAGCAATCAATTGTGTGAGTTCTGTGCTCAGCCTCTGCTGGGCTCAGCCTCAATGATTTTGCTGGCTTTTAAAGATTAGTTAAGTATTATTCACCCAATAGGAAAAAATTGACAAAATCTGTATTTTGCAAGCCAAGAGACAGAAAGACAAAAATGAGTTGTGGGACAGGTGCTTCCTGTTACAGTAGGGCTGACATTGTAATTGTTATGAATGTGAGTCATTTCACATCAGTAAGGATTCAGTGAATACGAACATCATTTGTGTTTTGTTGGAGGCACCTGGTGCAGCCATAAAATAAGGCTGGAGATAATGAAGAGGACAAAAAGAGTCAGATTTGTTTTTTGAACATTTATATATTATTTTAAATTTCATTTTAAGCCCGATTGACTTGCAGTTAGAATAGACATCTGGGTGTTAATGTTCATGAGTAATATACACTGCTGGCTCTTTTTTTGTTGGCCCCTACAATTCAGGAACAGATTTTCACAGCTACTGGGAACCCACACCTCCCACTAACATCAGTGCTATTTCCTACTTCCCTTGTAGAAGTTGAAGTCAAAGAGAATGAGGTTTTATTTTCTAACTATATGAAAAAGGCACACACGGTCATAGTTAAATATACTACAGTTTGTATGTCAGAAAATGCTGAAGGAAGTCCTTTGTATGGCTAATACAAAGGAAATAATGTATGTGCACTTTGCCGCAGGGTACAAGCAAACAAACTAACAACAAAGAGTAATACTGAAAAATTAGTAGACTCTTGTATACATAACATTCAGATCTAGTCTCATACCCTAAATTATGTGTAAGGGAGGATGTACTACTGATTGTAGAAAAAGTATTGAAAAGGTATGAAATTTCAATGTCTTGTTTAAGACCAGACTGTACCATTTTTTTGCTGGTTCATAGTATTATTTAGCACAGATACAGCAGAGTGCTCAGCAGTTCTGTTATTGGCACCACCTGTCCTCGGCTCCTGGCCCTTCTCTCTCCTGGCTCAGTTAATAATTTTGTCTTCAAAGTGGGACAACATCAACAGGAGAAATTGAAAGCAGAGAATATTTTTTGGCATAATGGATAAGAAGTGCTATTGGTTGGCCTAAATAAGGCAGAATATAAATTTAAACCTTAATTGTCTACCTATCAGAGAATGTCTTAACCATCGCTTCCATTCTTCACCCAAATAAGTTTCCAGCCCTAAACAATCCCATTCCTCCCCTCCTCAAACACTCCTGGGAACAGAGCAAGTGTCTGAGGCTTTCCTTCCTGGTTCTGACTTTGGCAGTTTCTGGCTTCTCTGTACTGCCGATGGTTGGCAGTTTGGGCACTGAGAACATGGGACAGCTGTTTTCAATTCTTCTTGGCGCCTTAGACTATATCTATACTCATAAATTAAACATTTCCAGGACCATTCTCAACACTGGGGCCAGCTGGAATGGAACATCCCACATCCATACTATTACACTCTTTTCCCTTCCAACAAGCATGACATCATCCAAACTGCCTAATAGGGGTAGTCCTTGGCTGTTGTAACTCCCAACTGTGTGCAGCAATTGTTTGGGAGAGTTATAGTTGACCCAGAGCCAGAATTGCATCAGAGACTTTTCCGCAGTATAGATGATAATGGCTGGGAATGTTCCCTGCATGACTCTGACATAGATGCAGTTATATCATTCTACTCCAGATACAAAAATTAGTTGCAAGGAAAGTCCTTCTTAGCCCTGTGTTAAGTATGCTCAGATTTCCTACAGTCTAATAGGGATTAGATGGTAGACATGGTGTTCCCAAATTTTATACTGAGCCTTTCAAGAGAGAAATTTCTGTTAAAATGAGCTTGGCAAAGTGACAAATAAATGAAAGGACCTGAAAACAAGGTCTTACATGTGTATTCAAACTGGTATTCTGTTAATAGGCATCCTACAGTTGTATGTTTGAATATGTAAAATACCATTTTTCTGGAAGGCTTCATTTTCAAGTCTATCAGCAAAATTTCCACTTGCATTTTTGCACCTGCAACTTATATTATGAATGCGGATCTGGATACTTGTGACTCTGATGAGTTTATTTTTTGTGAAAATTATGTAGTTGAGACTTACAAGTACTAAATGTTAGTGTATTACACTCTCCTCAAGATTGAGAGTATCTGTGATTCATTAGTTTCAGCTAGTTGTGCAATTTTGCAGCTCATGCACAAAAATGGAAAATATTAATTAACAATTTTCTCACTGTTTGTTTAAGAAAAAGCATTACGGACTACTTGAAATCTGCTCTCAGGTTTCCTTGTATTTACTCCAATGTGCAGAGGAAATACGTTAATAGTGTTAGATAATAGTGTTAGAAAGTAATAAAAAGATTAAATATAGATATCTAGCCTTGGGGAATAGAAATTAACATGTCTTTAATTGATTACAATATTAGGGAAAACATTCCTCAAAGAGAAAATTCATTTTAGAGTAGCATATTTTGACAAGCACATGTGCCAATTTAAAAGTCTGTGATCAACTTAAAATAGGGTCTTAAAGACAACAAAGAACTGTTTCTAGCAGTCTAAAGAACTAACACTGTCTCAAAAGCATGTTTTCTCCAGAATTTATTCACACACTTTATACAAATCCCCTAAATCTTTTGACCTTTTGTTATAGAACTCTGAGGCCCAAAATTTAATCTCAGTTACACTGGTGAGAATAGAATAATTCCTTTGAAGATAACAGAGTTAACCCTAATATATACCAGTGTCGCTGAGAGCAGAATTGAGCATACAACGTCCTTGTCTAAAAGAAAAAGCCAATTGGCTTCAAACTGGGAACACTAAAGGACTGCTTGCTAGGCAGGCTAATCAATGGCACCTCAAGTGCTGAGTGGAATTTTTAAATGCTCATTAATATTAGACTGCTTTTTCATTCTCTCTGCCTTTTGTACTTTTTAAAGTTTCTTTTCTAATTGGCACAAGTGGATTTCCATCAGTTTTTACATGATTACATTAATGTGACTTTATCTCACATGTAGCAGATAAAGTTGGGGAAGTACAAGTAAGCCAACTCCTGCTTGGTGAACTTGCTAACTTAATTTGCTTTTTTTCATAAAAAAGACAAAAGAATTCCCTAGAACTTGTTCATTAACACACAGGCGCAGGAGTCATCATTTATTTCCGAAGGAGTAGGGGCTTAAATACAGGTGAAGTTGTGCATCTTCTAGAATATCAGGAACTTTCCTGCAGTCTGGATTTAGATATCCATGCTCCTGCAAGGGCTGCCTTGCTTCCATTTCATGCTAAGAAAGATCTCCACCTCCTCTCTGGCTTGTACAAACCCCAGTTTACTTTTCCTTTGTCCTATACAGGGGAGAGATGTGGGTAGCTCACACTGGCTGTCCTAATACCTGGCAAAACAAGGAATTCTCTATACAGTCAAAATATCTGAACAAAGTCAATGTCAATGTTAACTCCTGAAGAACTGCACTATAAGTCCAAAGAAAGACCAAGGAATCATCCTATCCCTCTGTTCTGGACCGTGAAAGCTGTCAAATATGAGCATGAATTCTTACAAGGAAAAGCACAGAAGCTGGTCTCCTTTCTCAGTAAAATGGAGTGTAATTTAATCTAATTTAAATGTAATCTCATTTTATATAGCAGTGTAATCTGAATGTTTACTCAGATAATGTCAGATGATTCAAATTTCTTCCATATGCCTACAAAAATAGGGCTAAATCTTCCTTAGCATGATTTCCTTCAATGCAGCTACTGTGTTTCCTGTTCTCCAAGCAAAAATCAATGGAGTTACACCATAGATGATACTGAGTTTATTATGTTTATTTTGTAGAACAGCTGTATGAAGGACAAATCAACAAATACAATGTTCTTCCCTTGCATGATCCCATAAAACATCATTTCTAATTTTCCTGAAGAATAAATAAGTAACAGATACTCACTGACTTATGAAAAGAAATAAAGAGCATAGAGCTGGATGAATGATGTATATTAAATCATGTTTTTGTAGACTTCTGTCCTTCATATTTTTAAACAGCATCCATAAACAGATGGGTTTAACAATTTGCTTGACATCAAGACATCAAAGATATCTTGCTCCTTCATCATTAATATTCTGGCTTAACTGGTCTGTATGTGTTAAGGAAAAAGGATGCACTCAGAAGTCAAAGGGAGTTGGCTCAAGGCATCAAGGAAAGGAAAGGAAAGAAAAGGCAAGGCTGGAGCAGAGTGGAAAGCCAGGCTTGTTAATCCTTGCTGTCAATGGACAGAGGTGCATGTGTGATAGGTGAGGGAGAATGACAACTGCTATGCAAGAAGACTACACACTTAAGAAACTGCTTGTTTGGGCTCTTCAAGACACTGCAAAAGCCAATACTAGTCTTCTACCACTCTCTCAGCAGTCTGATATATGAACACATACTTACTTTGCCTTATCTCTAAAGCTGCTTAGATACAAATCAGTGTAATTTTTTTTTTAATAATCTTATCACTTTTGGACACCTTAATCTACTAAGTGCAGTAGTAAGCCCTATGCACATACATTATGGATATTTTGATAACAGACAAATGTGAAATTGTTCTGCTGGCTGGCTGCATGTTGTTTCCAAACCAGAATCCATGCTTAGAGTAGTGGTTACTGAAAGGCAGGGAATATTAAGTTCAGGTCTATGTCAGACTGATATGGCTACACAGCTTCTGGATTCAAAACCAAATGGCTTGCACCAGTGCAAAATGAGCAAAAGTGTAAAAATACATACAGTCATTTCTTGTGTAGCACCTGTCCCAGAGATTTTACAGATGAGCTACAGAAGATGAAAAGCAGGATTTGAAGAATAGAGGTTGAAAAAGGAAGCATCTAATTCAAGGTCACACACCTGGCTGCTGGTAGAATTGGGAGTAGTATTCATGTACTCTGGCCAAAAGTCAGCTTAACTGCTAAGCTTTAGAGTCTCTTTTAACACAAGAACAAACAAAGTTTTGCTTCTTGTAATTTTCACAGAAAGCAAATCAAAAGATTTGAGAACACAGTTGAAATAAAAATCTAATCAGAAATCGTCAAAATGTTTGCAAGTAATTGTTCATCATTCATCTTGATGTGGTCAATAGTCTTGTCAACTATTCAATTTTATCTGTCTGCTTTTTTTTATCCAGTGAGATCAAATGCAATTTGGTAGGATAAGTATGCAATAAAAGACATCTTGACCTTGCACCTCAAAGCTGCGTTTTATAAAAAGTAACAATCGTCTTTTCTGATTAATATATTCTTATAGTACATAAATTATGTTTTGAGTTGCAAAAGAACAATCTCTGTGTTCATTTGAAATTCAGAAAACACACAGATTATGCTTTCAGGTGGCAGAAGCTCCAGGGTTCCCTGGCTGGCTTTTGTGTTACACAGTCTTGTAGAGTGCTAAGGGCTGACAGATGCTTATCAAACATCTGTGCTTTCTGGTACTGGCTCCACACAAGAGGGTCAGCAAGCAACATAATTAAAGGAAGGCCAAAGATAGAAATGTCATGCCACCAGCCTTTGTTCTATTAGAGGACTCACACAGTGTTCTCTTCAGTGAACAAGGATAGTGCTACAATAAAAAGACAAAGATACAGAAATTAAGGATTAAGAGTGGAATTTTTGAAGGTGTTCACACATTTTAGAACATACATCCACCTGAAACACAATTTCTCCCAAGCTACTTAAATACTGTTTTTCAAAACATCAGCAGAAGTGTTTAAACAAAAAAAACCCTTTGCACTCCCAAACCTGATTTAAGCATCTGGATCATAATTAATGCACTAATTTTTATTAACAGTAACTTCTAAGTACTTTATCTGTCTGCCTGTCAAAAGAGAGGGGATGAAGTATAAAGAAAGGGATAATTCTTAACGTGATGAAGTCACATTCAAAACCAATTTCAGGGTACTTAGTGCTAGAACCACAAAAGAATTTAGGCACTGCAGAAGTGAGCACTGTAATGCTGTTTGTTAGCAGAAGCCATAGTGCCACTCCAGGCATGAAATCTCCTGCTAAGTGGAATTAAGAAAAAGCAACTAACCTCTATTTTCAGATGCAAGTGGGTTGAGCAGTCTGCTGGTAAATCAGGCATTTGAAATTGTTTAGGAGAAGCATCTGTCTTAACCCCATGAAGTTCAGGATCGTAGTTGTCTTCCTGTGTTCAAGAGTTATCAGTTCCAGACTTTTCATACAAAACAGGAAGAAAAAAATTTGTCCAGCGCATAGGGAGGTCACCCAGAATGTTCTCATGACCCTAAAAGTATTTACATATACAACTTTATAAATAAATATTCCAGTCTTCAGGTTTTAGAATATTTTCGTAGTTAAAATCATTCTGAGTTTAATTGGCATCATTATTTTTAATTGGACTAGCCAACAAGTGAACGTGAGAATGACTTTAGAGTTCATTTAATGTAAAATGTATTTTTGAAAAAGGGTCTGGAACCCAGATTCACCTGCATTAGAGAAGTTCACTAAACACTAGGCTACACAGTCAGTCTCACTTTCTTCTTTCCTTTCTAAGTTAATGAATATCTAGTTGTTCCATACAAAATATAATAAATTATTTTAGAGAGAGGGGAAGAAAAAATCACTGTGCACCCCCAAATTACCATTAAAACTGTATGTTAAAACATCATTTTGGAAAACGACAGCCCAGGCTTCCAATCTCCTCTTTCTGCATCATGTAGTGCAGGGACTCCTGAGGCGCCAAGCTTATATGAAATTTCTATCATGGTTAATTAGTCTGTACTGCTATTCCTAGATTTCTTCAGATACTTCTGTTTATTAGCTGAAATATATCTAGCTTACATCTTATTTTTGCAGAGCCATTGTGATTCTTTCTTTGACTTCTGTGATTTTCGATAAAGTTGTGCTCATTAGTCTCTGAGCATATGTGTAAGCAGAGAAAGGAGGAACTCAGAATTAGGTCACTGGGTGGAAATAGAATGGAGAAAACATTAGTAATGAACTAGTAATCCCTTTCCTTCCTTCCTTCTCTATAAACTGTACAATGCTGTAATACATTATGCTGCTATACAATAGTTCTGGATTTTTTGGATGTTATGGGTATACAGCACAACAAATTCTACATTTAAAAATTTATAAAGCTACATCAAAAGGTCAAATCCACTTAAGTTACTCAGACTGATGACTACTGCAGTTATAGTTCTATCAGTACTTATGGAGATTCAAAATAATTTGTAATTTTCTACTTATTATTCAGAAAGGAAAAGGAAGCATGTTCCGATAGTATCAGAAGCAAATAAATTGAAGATTAATATCGCCTGCAAACTTACAAGTGACAGCCATATGTAATATATTATCCTTCCTATTTTCATGCCATATCAGCATGAACAATTGTAGCTGTGGCAGCAAATATGCAGGAATTAGCCATGAGGAAGAGACCAGAAGATGAGCCACCTGCTTAAAAAGTGTTAAGGGTCAGGCTAAAAAAAAGCCAAAACAATATAACCATCTGAATTCTTATTATATCTTTTATTTTCTTTGATTTCTTATTCACTTTTCTTATTTGGAAGTGAGAATTTGGAGAGATATATTCTGAGTCATGAACTCTCTCTGTAAATGAAAGTAGCAGATTATATACCGGAATGATACTTCAGATTAAGAATTGCTTATATATCCAAACAATACCTATTGTACTAACATCAGTACATGAAAGGGACTTTGAAGACAAATAAGTTTGCAGCTAGTCTTTTTCCTTCTCCTTTATAATAGCATTTGAAATAACTTCTGCTAAATGATGGAAACATTGTAAGTTACAGGAGAGTGGCTCTCAGCAGCAGCAATGGGGAAGAGAACTATAGCTGTGTATTTCTTCAAGTACTACTGTGCGTCATACCAGACACATCCACTTTCTTGTTGTTGCCTGGCTGTCTGCCATGCACTGCTACATCTTCTACAGTAACACAAATCCAACTTTACAAGTACCTATAATAGTCTCCTTAATCCCTCTCAGTTTGGCAGACCAATGCCAAGAGGAGCAAATAAATAACCAACTGGGCAAATAATGTTTGAGAGGATGTCTGAACATGACAAGTCATCTAACTGCAACAAGTAAGCTAAGTCATTGCATCCATGGTGCTTTTAAGGAAGGGAAAAACTTCATAGCTGGGATGACATATGAATAAAAATGTCTTTTTTATTATCCATTCATATGGCACATAGTGTAACTAATACTGAGATAAATATATTGACTGTATTAACTTCATAGTATTACCCTGAAATCACTGCACATGCTTCAGGTACAAACATATACAGTAAAAAAGAATTGTCAACTTTTAGGTTGAAAAATGTTTTTAAATTACATTCCTGCATTTACAGGGACACATGGCTAAATGGAGGAGTAAATACTTGGTGAAATTTGTTTGACTGAGCTTTTTCTGAGAAGAGCATCCCAAACAGTAGATTAAGAGCACAGTAATTGTGCATATAAAATGTGAAAGAAAAAAGGTGAAGTTGGAATGCATTGTTTAGTTTACTCCTATGTCCTTTCCACAATGTTTATAGTTTCACAAGGTAGGGTAAATACAGTATATGTGCAGTGAAGGATGAAGATTATAACACAGAACTGTTGAATGACTAAAAAAAATATTTTTTCTGCTCTGGGTAGAATTGGGTCAAGCATAAAGGAGTTCATTATAACTTCAGAACTTGTCAGCAGTCCCCACATGTGGATGCTATATTCCTGGATAGCTATGCGTAATTTATACATATACAGTACGCTATTGATTTAACAGTAAAAAAAGAAAAAATCACTGCTTAGTGGTCTACAATAACAGAAAGGAAGCAAAAATAAAGCATCACAAATATCAGAAACAACTGAAAATGCCCCCCCTCCTTCTCCTCTTCCTCCTTCTCCTTCTTTTCTTCATAGAAGTGATTTAGTGATTTAGAAATAATATTATCAGATAAAATTAGTTCTTGTGTAAGAGTGATTATTTAAAATGGCTTCTTTTATAATGGAAATTTCACTTTAAGCTTAGAAACCTGTGGAAGTATTTCTCTGGATGTTCCATTCAGAATGGATTTCTAAGAATATGAGGTATGATATAAGGGGAATTTAAATTGGAGTATAAATTGCCCTGTAAGTATTGTTCTGAAATTGATTTGAATGGACTAGTGCTGCTCAAAGGATTAATTCGGTACATAAATAGAGGACAGGCAACTCTAGGGTAAGTAATAGCTCTTCAGAATACGTTCTGGGGGTGATTACAACTCACAACCTGAACCTGAGTCAAGAGAACCATGATGGTGTGAAAAAGGCAAAGATTCCATTGCGATATATACAAGCATTTCATTGTCCTATTACAGGGCACTGAATTTCAAGAAAGATATAAACCAATTAAGAGAATCCAGAGAAGAAAGACCAGATGAGGTATGAAGAAAGACTGAAAGAATGGGAATTACTTAGAATAAAGAAGAAAAGGGTAGGGAGGGTTATGATGAGGCTTATGTATTAATTTTGTTGAGGAACTATACTGAAATTTATAGGATTTAGAGTTTTTTATTTATTTGCTTTGTATTTTTCATTTATCTCTCTTTCTCTTTCTCTTTCTTTTCTCTTCTATACTGTTTAAAAATAATAACATTCCTAACTTTTAGAAGCTCAAAGAATCAGTGAATTAATACCACTTAGAAATGGTCTAACTCTAGGTCATTACTTTACCTTAATTCCTTATAACAGAATGTAATATGATGATGCAAATAATTGTCAAAGATGGATGGACATTTTTTTCTCAGAAAACTTCCTTCACTAATTTCTCCTTTGCTTTGCTTGCCTATCAGATGAAATGAACAGATCAACCACAGTCAGCATGTGAGCACACCAGTAGGTGGTACTGCTGGGGCTGAAATAAAAAGAGAGAAAACAGGTGTGAATAAGATACAACTATTAGTGTCTGAAAACCATGCATGGATTATTAAATATTTCAGTGGCAAATTTGTTCATATTTTAGGATTTTTTTTCAGAGACGGAGTTAAGCAGTAGAATAACATCCCTAATTAAAATAGCATAAATTTTCCCTCCTTTCTGACTAGGTCTTGTGCCATGCTGAAATCAGCTGAATTCTTAGTTTAGTCCCATTATTTTTAATGAATAGATCAATCAGTTCTACTCAAGATTACTCTCTCAAGTAAAAAGAAGGTCGTTAAAATGTCAGTTCGTTCTCCTTGATTCTGTCCCGGTCTCCTCTGCTGATCTTGCAAGAAAGAGTTTCCAAATACAGACAACTTTAATGAACACTTGTGTTTAATCAGGACTGGTCTGAAGCCATCTTCTCAGTTCGCACAGATGACCACAGTGTAAATAGGCTTTGGTTGTACCTTCTTTATGCTTATGGGAACCTGATTTGATAACCTAGATGAAAAAGACTCATTACACAGGGAGGGGGTTTACAGGTTTACATTACGCAAGTTTGCCCTCCCTTCAGTTTCTCAGCAGAATATTTACAATATGACAAATCTTTTGATTGTATTGCATGTCACACTTGCTGCTATTTATGCTTGTCCTTTTTATATTGAAAGTAAAGAAGCTAGTACAGTCCATTTAACAGAGTCCGATGATGTTTCATCAGCTATTGATGAGATTTATGCAGAACAGTGGCAAAAAGTTCTGATGACATTGAATGCGAATCATTTACAGACAAATCTAAATGCAAACAAAATACAGATTACAAGATACAGTACCAGGAGACATATTGCTGTGTGAGTGCTCACCAATAATTATACATGAAAGTGCACGGCTGATAATGGCTTATGCAAAATGGCATAGCCCATCATGAGCTGAGCAGCTAGATGTGCTGACACTAGTAAAACTGCTGCATTGCTTTGCTTCTCTCTCAGATTGTTCCAAAAGCATTTTTCCCATCATTTTTTTCTAGTAGCAAAACATCTCATTACTATATACATTGTATTGATTAGCAAGTGCAGCTGTTTTCTGGGTGTGCTTCATATTTAACCTCCAAGGAGGCTACTGTTTTAATAGAATTCACTTTGAGAGGAAAATATTTATTTTTCAAGCAAGACAATACTGATAAAGAAGCATCTCTTCATTAAAAAATGTAAATCAGAGAATATGTGAAACTGATCCTTTCTTGTGATGTTGGAAAGAGCCCCAAGTAATCTTTCTCTTTTTTAATAGGAGTGCCCATTCATCCCACTGACATAGATAAATGAGTTCCACTCAGCTACTGAAAGATTTGAGCATTTTACTCAAGACCTTAAAAACAGAGGTCCTCTTTGTTCTGTGTGTGTATAAAAGGCCTCATCCAAAGCACAGTGGGAGCCTTTCCCACTGATATCCATGTATCCCATGGCACTTCTGCTAAAAGATAGGCTTCAATGTCATCTCTTCAATCAAAAGTTTTCTTCCCTGTATATCCTGTGCAATATGTTGTACAGCTGATATTCATCTTGTGGTTACTGGAAAAAAGTTTTCCAAGTTGGTTAAGGGCATTTTCACTGCCACTGACATGGTACCTATTCCTGTTTTACATGGTATGTTGATTGGATGTTAAGAACTCTCTCATGACCTTCCCAACTGTTTTGTTTTGAATCCCAGCTTCATCAATCCTTGGTGTTATGCTCTCCTTCAAGAAGACTAAATTTCAATGTGGTTCTGAAATTTTGACATAAATTTTGAGAACTGAAAATGGGGGAGTGATGAGTGAGTAGAAGCAGACAAATATTTTTACCTTGGCATATGATATATTGCAATAGTCCAGAAAGTTCTGCTGAACATGGTGCTTCAAGGATGTTGAAAAAAATGTGAAGAAAGGAATGCAAAAGCCACCTCAAACAAAGACTGGAGGAATTTCTTACAGCTGTGACTTGCTTTTTTGTTGAGAAGAAGATTGAAAGGTGACTCAGTTACGGTGTATAATTAGATTCATAGGAGTGACTGGCTAGTAAACAGCTATTAAATCTTGCAGAGAAATGCAAAACAAGAACCAGTGACTGGAAACTGAAACCAGAGAAATTAAATGCAGATTAGGTAGACCTGTTTTTTCTTTTAAAAACAGAAAGAGTGAGCCACAAGTCACCAAGAGAGGTGACAGCTTCTTCCTATCTTGGTAACTTCAGATGAAACCTGTTTTCCTTGCTGGAAGATACAGTTTATGCAAAAAGTAATTATGATTTAGTCAAACATTAGTCATTGAGTTCAATGTAGAAGTAATGGGGTGAAATATAATAATGCAGTGGGAGAGATTTAATGGCATTTGCTGGCTTTAGAGTCTATTAAACTGTGAATACCTAGAGCTACTTTGAGATGTATAGCATAATTCTTGTAAGTATTATTGTTCACTTTATTTTAACTATCCTGTAAATTTCGTTAGATACTGCTATTTATTTTTCAATGAGGACTGCCAGAGAGCTTCCAAGTGAATATGTTCTTGAGAAGAAGAAGATTATTTTTGGTTGCATATATCTATACTAAGCTGAAGAAAAGCATCCTTTGATGGGCTGCTCTAGGGCTGTGTGTTTAGAGATTCTGGTGGGAAGAAAAACTTGTTTATCTAAACAAGATATTAAAGACACATGATGTATACTCTAATTGACCAGCGGCATAATTTTCTTGATCAGAAATGGCAGACATTTGAATAATTGGTCAGTATTCATTGGCCCAGCATGTAAAGCTCTGGAATGCCCTGCTGGCAGGTAGCTTGCGTGACAGCCAGCAATCTGTCAACAAGTTCTTGGAGTGGCTTTGTGTAATCGTTTTTAACATAGCGTGCTTAATTTCAGCCTGTTTCTTTACTGTTGTGGGTTTTTTTTCATCTTATACTCTGATAGGACACAGCTGAGGAGCTTAAGAATTAAATCCCCCTATCAGAAAAATAAAATGTTGCAGGAAATAAACCCACAAAAGTTATTATTTTAATCATTGTTTCTTTTTCAGTATAGTCTTCCTTTCAAAGTTTGATAGCTTCTAATAACAAAGCATAAACCTTCATTAAATAAATCTGTCATTGACATTATCTACTGTATGAGATGCTGAGTTTTCATATGGTTTTCATACGGAATGTACAGCAAACATTTTTAAGTCTTGTATTCCTTTATCTATTTGAAAAGAATGCTACCATTTCAACCCAACTGTTCACAACACAGCCTGTCCTGGTTTGGGTCATAGCAGTGTAAAAGTGGACACTAAAGTATAGACATCAGCATCTGTCTCTGACAGAGAATTATCGGACCTAGTTAATTAACTGGCATGGATATATTTGAAGTCAATTGATTAGTTCTGTCCTATCGAATGTCTATGAAGTTTTTACCACATGAAGCCAGGTTCTCAGGCTTTGCATGTGTGAAATTGGATGGAGACTGTACATATGTAGCAGGGGGATTTTCATCCATTTTGAAGTCTGCTGTGTATTTCTTGTGCTGAAAGTCACCATGGCTGCCTGTATCTAAACCACCACACTGAAATATTCCACTCAGAGTGTTTAAAATGAAATATTTTTCTCAAGTTTTATAATACTAGCTAGTTGTTTCTGATTGATGATATAATGTAACACATCAGCATCTCTCTGCAACATCCTCCATATAATCTGGTATATTTTTATATAATGCATATCAAACAGATTTATATTTTATTTCTGTGCTCTGCATATTATCCTCTTTAAGCCTGACTATGCAATCCTTTAATGGTTTCTATAAAGGAACATAGCATCTTCTACCTTGACCTGTATTGTGGGGATTCTTTTATATTGCAGGAATGTAATTCTTTTAAAGAGACTTGCCAGTAATTTGTGACCAGATGCCATCATGCACCCTTGTAAAAGACTTGCAGTAGAAAGAGAAATTTACTATGTGATTATGAGGAAAGGTAACAGTTAGGCTGACTACTCCTGAAAGACAGTGCTCTTGCCTTTCAACTAAGGAAAAAGCTTTGCAAGTTCAAGCCTGCAGTGGGACTGTATACCTCACATTCACTCCTGTCTGAACCATGAACTAGAGAGCTTCCCTTTCAGTAGCTTTTTTTGCTTTATTTCTTTCACGTCTTTGAATGGCAGCTGGGAGATGGAAAGTATCTGTTCTTGGGCTGGGACTGGCATATTTTCTCTAAGAAGATACTATACTGCGGGAAGGTGAAACTGCAGTCTTTTCCATCTTTGTCTACTGCTCTCATTTTGAGATACAGTAACGACTACTTCAGTCGTATCTTTCAATTATATCAGCCTCACACAAATGTTAAAATGCTCAGAAATGTACTTCACTTTGGATGAGCAATCCAGAATTTTCACATTCATTGTACTCATCTGGGAAATGAAGGTCTTGCAGAGAAACCAGAGGACTAGCTGTCAGATTTGGACCCCAAGACATGCCTTTTCTCTAGAATAAGAATTTGTCTTAGCTCAGAAGAAATGCAGACAGGATTGGGGAGCCAGGAATAAGTTCTTGATTGTGGGGGGCTACCCCTCTGGTCTGGTATGACTTCCACTAATGGTCTAGCTGCCCAGCAGAGCAGAAGTCATATGACTGGGCTATGTGGTACCACAGTCTGGTGAATAAAGTCAAGATGCAGAGCGTATGTTACCCTGGGGGGACTGTTGTACTAATGCTGCTTCTGCCACAGCTTTTAGAAAGATAGGTCAGGAGTGTCTCTATAGTGCTACATTGTACTGTGTACACGTACCATGAGGGCATGCAAGGTATATATAATATGACATAGATACATAGATTCAAGTATTTTTATTTGAAGCATGACCTAAATTGTAATACGCTTTAGGGACTGTTTTGTTTTGATTAAATATTGTTCCACTGATAAATGCCCATTATTGAAAACCAACCCTTTTCAGAATAAGGATTGTTTTCAATGTATTTCCAGTCAAAAGACTTTTTATTGCCCATTTCCTCTTCCCAGCTGGATATCTTTGAAAGGAAAATTTCCATTAGCTAACTTGTCCAAGCTCGCATAGAAAGTCAATGAAAATCTTAGCAAAAAGATTTCTTCACCTTTACTGTAGATGCAAGATGGCATATTTACTTTTTCATTCTTTCTTCTAACTGAAATAATCTTTCTAATACCTGTTGTGATGAAAGTTGATGTCATTGACAATGTTGGTGAAAGCTTTACAATTTGGCTTTGCTGCAGCCATGTTTTCACCCAAATGTATTACTTAAATATGATTAAATTTACATTATCTGATTAAGGATATATGTCATCCAGCCTTGTACTTCCATATGTGAAAATCATCTTCAAGTATGTTTGGCATATAAATTATGAGAAACTATTATCACAAGAATCTCTAGTGTGAATAGGAAATATAGCATATGCTCAAAGTAAGATATAAAATCATATGTTCAGATAAATATGTTAAATTCTATTTTTTGCATGTAGATCAACATAATAAAAAGATATATTTATTCTCAAGTGGTAGAATCTAGCAGCTTAGAAAGCAGAGAGGAAGGGAAGAAAAATATGTTTCATCACCATGTTGCATGTGTGTCCTTACTCTCTATCCTCTCTATTCCTCTTCTCTACTAATTTTTTCAAATTGACAACTGTAGTAAGGACTCAAGCAGTAAAGACTTTTGTTTTCTCAGAGGAAGAAATATACATTATAAATTAAAGCTTTCTAGACTGAGATAATCAGAATCCATGGATGCAACAGCTGAGTAACTGAAAAACCAATTTGGAGATACAGTATTTCTTAGGGTTTGTTTACTCTTCACTGGAAATTATTGTCTAAATAAGAAGCCCTTATGAAGATGTTGGTTTGAAAAAGTTATTGGCTTAGCTATAATTAAGAATATATGAATATAAGTTTCATCATTTGCCTGTAAAATGTTTGTGAGGTTAACAATATATTTAAAATATATTATAAGCCTCATAAAGATATGAATGTTGGTTTTGAAGACACAGCTCATAAATCAAAGCTGGATTAATAGGACACTTCAGGCATTCATTTCATTGAAACATCACATATTGCTCTGAATTTTTGTCAAGCATCCCTTTAAAATGGACTGAGCCGTATCTCAATCTGTATAAACTGGTGTCTGCATTCACTTGCCCCTTTTTAAACTGACGGCAATTCATTGTGAGCAAAAAAGAATCCATTATTGACAATCCCTACTGGAGCTGTTTAAGTGTTTTAAAAATGCATTTACAATGTGGGTATCCTCCTTATTCATATGGTGTTGGTTAAGTTGATAGTGATGTTTTTGGCTAAACATAGAACATGTTTTAATTTCAACTAAAACAGCTTAAGTATTCTTTGACAGGGACATTAGGGAGAAACATTATTTCTCCTTTTTAGGAAACAAATCATATCATTTTGATGAAGAAACCTAGCATTTTCATATTTTAAACAGGGTCTTGGTATTGGGGAGCTGGGAATGTAGAAGAGAGGGTCAACATGAGGTCAAAGAACTATTTTGTTATTATCTGTGTGAAGGACACCTGTCTTTGGCTGACTTACAAGCTTCTGAAAAAATGTCGTTTGCACATGCTAAATATGTGCTTGTGAGTGTCTGCCAAGGTATTCGCTGATGATGCCATCTGCATTGAGCATGTGGCAGCACAAGGAGGCTCTTCGTGGCTTCCAGGGTCCTTTGAGGTTATGGGCATAGAAACCGGGAACAAGACGACTCCCTCCTGTGCGTGTGACACTGTGCTTGCTCTTGCCCAGTGACACTGGTAGAAAAAGAAGTTGCAACATATGCAAAAATCCAAACGTATGTACATCTGGGTACACAGCTTTAAAAGGCAAATGTGTCTTACCCCAACAACAACTACTCTGGCAAGAAAACACACATATGGCATTGACTACAGCTCCCTTACCTAACTCAGCACATTGTGTGAAGCTTTCTTTTTCCACTACTGTACATATGGTCCTGATTCAGAAACCGTTAAGGTCAAATAGAGCACTTCTGTCGACATCTCACAGGTCTTATGTCAAATTATAAGCTAGGAGGAAATTAATGAATCTAGTAATTTTCACAACTTACTTTTTCTTTGATTAATAAGAACAACAGATTGCTAACCTAATGAGATAATTGTATGTATCTTTTACATAAACAACATTTCAAGAAATGAATCAATATTTTTAGTAAATATTGTGATACAAGTTATCCTATTTATTTTAGATTTGTACCTTTCATGCTATTTCCTTTTTATTGCTGTTTTGTTTCTTGTAGTAAATGTCAACAATGTACAACCTAAAGTAATTATAGGGAGAGTGATAGCATGTTTTCTAGCAGTGGAAATGCCAAAAGTGTTATGTCTTCTAATCATTTTTCCCTCAGTCAAATGCTATTATTTTAGCAGGACATGTTGGAACTTTCATGGGGCTGAAAGTTAGTTTGTACTATAGTGCAGTTAGGATAGGTTATGATACTGGAAAATGTTGAAAATATAGGTTATGATGCTGAAAAATGATGCTGTGAGTTTTCAGTCATAAGCCTGCAATGAGAACAGATAATACATTAGTTTCTTTTTTCATTTTTACAATATTATAATTCATAAGCAAAAGAGATGGACTGCTATGCATTGTGTTATTCTGTCTTTTAGCATTCTCATAGACTTTCTGTAATGACACCAAGCTGACTGTGTTCGACTGGCTGCATTACTGTTTAACTGTCATGGGTCTCACCCAAAGTCAGGGCCTATGTCTAAACCTATGCCAGAACCTAAACAAATAAATGTTAGACAAAAGAGAACAGTATTATTCCTGTTTTACATGAAGAGAAAAGAAGCACAGAGAAATTAAGCAACTTTCCTAAAGTGACACAAGAATCTTGTGGCAGAGGTATGAATCAAAGTTAGATCTTCTGAAGACTGTGTGGAGCAACTTAACTAAAAGTCTTTCTCCAGCAGCATGCTATTGCAGGTTTCTTTTTTCCTTTCTTCAAAACCAATCTTTTCATATGATTCATGAGATCTGTCATGAGAGTGGGTTGCTTCTGAGTCACTTTGGACTTTCAGTGTGTCTCTGTTTTTAGCTAGGTACTCTAATGAAAACAAAAATTAACACAAAATCTAATCTGTTCAAGAACTGATGATTAAAATAACAGTAAAGTTGCACTTTGGCTACCTAAAATAATACTATGATTCTCTTTTCTGTGAACACATGCCAGGAATAGATGATACAAAATTAATTCTAATGACGGTCAACAAAATGTCCCATTCAAAAGCTATGTTATGAATTGATGTTTATCTGGATGTAAAAACCTTTCAAAATAATAGAAAGTTATTTGCTAATTGGAAAAAAAAAGTTCTTATAAAATTCAGGTCAATTATGTAGAGAATGTGTCACTTTAAGTTCATAATTCCACAATATAAGTAATTTTCTCAAAGATTAACAATCATTCATTCTATTATACTATTACACATATACAAGATGTTATAAAATGGAAAAAAGAAAATTGTCTATCCAAAATTTGCAGTCCTGTAATTTCAAAGTCTTAGTACCTGCTGCTAAATCTCTACAGCAGTAAAAGTACATGTTACTGGATCAGAAAAATAAAATGATGCCTCTTTTGCTGGAAAACAGAGCTACTATTTAAATGATCTGACTATATCTGACATTCCCAGATCTGGTCTTTTCTTTCTGTGGCCATAGTGGCTATAGACCACGGACCAGAGCATTAGCATGCAATATATTCAACACAGACATGAAATACAGATTTGCTCTGTACATTCTTCCTTTCTCCAGGTCATATATATTGTTTGGTTCATCTCATCTCTCCTTCAATACTGTAAAGTCGGTTCAGTTTTTGCTTAAATTTTTTTACTACTTTCTACTCCACCTATAGAAACTTACTATCATTTTTTTTTCAGCCTGAACTTTCATTTCCTTGCTATACATGGTAGTTCACTTCTGTTATCAAAATTTTCCTTTAGTTTGAGGCAGTGCTTTGTCCTTTGATTCATTCCCATCTTCCCTTCCACTCATATGCCCAGAGTTCCACCTGCCTGCATCTACCATTCTTTTTTGTCTTTTTACATCATGATCTTTTATTTAGCCAAATACTACTCCATCATCTCCTATGTGTCCATATTTCTATCAAGCTCCCTTCCTGCAAAATTCATGAAGATACAAGATTTCTCTGTTTTGAAGGCCTATGAAAATCTATAGAAAGATTTACAGTAATTTAAAGTGGCTTTGGATGGAGCCCATATTAATATTACATGTAAAAAATATGTTTCCTGGTGATAATCTGAGCTGAGACTTCTCAGCTGTAAAGGAGCTACCTACTCCTTCACATACTAACATTGCTCATCACTTCAAAGCATCAGAGCTTTGCTCTTGCAGGTTGCATATATTGCTGATGAAGCACATACCTGACATAATATCAGGTGGTACTAGCAAAATTATTTTAGCACTTTCAATTCAGAGAAAATTTGAATTGAAATTCAGTTTATTCTCTTGCGAACATTCTGGAAGGAATAGATACCTATTAATGATCTCGTCATTGTCATTTAGAGATCATGTGGAGACCTGCAGAGTCATTCTTAATTGTAGTCACAAGGATCAAAACAGAAAGGCAAAAATTCATCATCGTATATTTTAATCATATGAAAGATCATTTTGATGTTATCAGCAGTTTCTCCCAAATAACCCCATTATTTTTAATTAAGGATAAATTATAGTTTTCCACACAAAATATAAAGTGTAGATAATAAGAATCTTAATAAACTTTTCAGTTTAAACTGCTCAATTAATTCAGGCAGCAAACGCCTAATGAGGTTAAACTGTGTGCTGCAGAATAGCAATGAAAAACATGTTTTTTCCTTCTCTGACCATTGAAATGGTCTGATCACCCCTCCTACATTTCTATATGGTAGCTGATATCACCCTTTTTCTTTCTTTTCTTCTTTCTATTATGATTGCTGTAGGAAGATGAAGCATTTCCTCCTAGCCAGGAGAGAAGGAAAGCTGAATAGCAAGCAGAAAGAGAATTGAGACAAGGATAAAGGACAGTTATTAAATTTGTGAACTCTATCAGGGGACAAGAAAATAAACTGTATGACTGACTAGAAGTGTATTGGAGTATGACATTTCATTTTTATGCAGGTCTCAGTGTGATAAAGGCAACATATTGAAGAACACTGCAATTCCACAAAAGCAGTTAGTACATTCATTGAATATAAACTTGGCTAAAATGCTTCTCTTTTGTTGCTACCTCATGTTTTTATATGGGGCAATATAGTTCAGGGGCTCATGACTGAACATCAGCCTTTCCACTTCTGTAGAAAGTTTATTATAAGTTACCTTTTTATTCCTCACAGGAACATAATCTCTAGATGACATTTTATTTTTCTCCTTTCAATTTTTATGGCTCTATTCATTTAGGAGTTTTCAGGCTATATGCATCTGAGCAAAACAAAATGAACAGAAATGCAAAAAGGCATGAGTGGTAAATCGAACATTAGGGGTATCTCGAATATGCACTGAAATAAAGAGCAAAGGGCTAAAATGAAATGCATTTGAGTGTGAAAAGAATGTAGAATTGGCTGCAGAGTTAGAAACAGAATTTTAGGACACAGTCAGACACCAGTCTTTCAACATCATCTGTGGAGATCTTATGCTATTAATTACTTCCCCCATACCTGCAAGTGACATTCATCTTCTTCAATATAGCCCTGACAGTACTGGAAACAAATATACAATAAAAATATGCTTCAACCACAGACAGGCACCATATGGGGTTTGGAAGAGATCCTGGCAAAGCGTTACACAATGTAGAGATAGCTTGTCCAGTCTGGTGGAGGTTAGCCCTGAGCAATATGGAGATGAGCCTTTCTGTACCATTTGTCCTGGGGACCAGAGATCATCCCCCAGAGTGGATGCTTTTGGTTAGACTTGGCCATCAGCGTGATGTAGGAGGAAAACCAATAATCCATCCTACACAATTTATAAACTCTGTATAAACTATGAGGTGCCTTTATTTAACAAAGATTGTTTTAACTAATAATACTTCTATAAATTACAGTGCCACTGTGTTTTATTAGGTAGCTTACTTAATTTCTTTAAGATTTCTTTATTTATATAGACTTATACATAGACTTAATTTCTCTGGGTTTTTATTTCAGCCCAATTTAAAAATGCCACAAAAAAATAACCCTTTTTGTTTGTATTGCATCCCAGTGCATCCAATGGATTCTCTTCTTTTATCCTCATACTTGGTCTTGCTCAGAGTTGAAGCTGACTCAGAACTCTTATTTTTTTTTTGTGCACCTCCACTTCTTTCTAGGGTGAGTTAGCAATGACAATACAATCCAGTTCAACTCTGCTTTGCTGATCTATACGCACAGAGGAATATGTCTCTCTGAGCTGCTTCTTCCAATTAAAATTTGGTTTTTCTCCACTAGGATGAAGTGCATTGCTGCACTGCCCCAGGGCAAAAGATATAACCTGTAACTGAGAATCATACTCATGTTTTATCCTACCATACTTGGAAAAACCAAATCGATACATAGGGGATCTTAATCACTCAGATGATCTTCTTACCTGAGAGAGGGACTAAATGGAATACTTTAGATTTGTTAGCACTAAGAACAAGCCTAACCACGTCATTATGATCTGTTAAATTAATCTGTGTACTGAGCCTAGCAACATTAAATCTCTCATCTGTAAGACATACCAAGAGAATGAAAACCCTTCTGCCTTCCTCATAATTTATTTCTGTGGTAGCTTGTACAATTTTCTAATTTATAGAACTTTTCATATATGTCTCCTCATTATCTTAGATTGTTGTGTAAACTGTTACATTCTGGCATGTGGTTGAAACATTCCTTTATTTTTATTTTTGTTTTGCAGTATTTATAGATTAATTGAAAGAAGTTTAATTCCAGAAAATGGGTCTTGTGTGTTCAGAAGACAACAAGGTCAATGGTCATGTTTTTTTCCTTTTTCTTTTTTGGGGGCAATATCCACCACAGTGGGGTAAGTGCCTAAGCCTCCAGCTAGAGCATCCAGTCTGAGCATCAATAGTCTGTGTAGTGGTTTCAAAGCATCTCATTTCTCTGGATGAATCCTGTGTATAATACCATTTGTCATCCATTCAAATAAAGATAGAAGAAATTGGTTTTGTTTGTACAATTAGAATTCTATAAAATCTACACATAAAAATCATGGATAGAACTATATGATAGACTCAGATGCTGACTGCTGAAGACATTATGTTTTACAAGTAGAATAGGTTACAGTGTGAAACAAGGCTTTCTTTTCATGGTTAGCACTCTTGAGAAGCTTAACATAATATAGCCTGTTTTTACGTGCTATATTTAGATTTTTAGAAGAGAATAGCGGAGGAAGAAAACCATAACAACAAACACAATAAGTTTAGCATTCACAAATCAAATGTTCATAAAATCAACTGAACTTTGCAACTTTCCATATGTGCCACAAAAATTTCAACTTGAAGAAAATTTGAAATAAAATGAGATTTACCATTACTAAAACAGTGGAATGGACCTGATAAAGTTATGGAAATTAATTAATGAAAATAACTGATATTTCCGGTAGATTATTTGGCCAGATTTAATTTCATACAATGAGACATAATTCAATGAGGCACTGGAATGGTTTGATTTTAATAATTTTTTCTTCTTCAAAAAACAGTCCCTGTGGACTTTTATTTAATCATATTATATAAGTATATATTTTTTAATATTTATGAAAAAGCAGCATGTTTTTATAGCATAATAAGCCTTGCATACTAAATATAGTTGGGGCAAATTTCCAAAATAGGTTGTATATAGTATACACGTGACTGTACTTTGAAATTTTCACTTGAATTGCTTGAAGAAACCTGACTATTTTCACCACGCATTATTGTGAAAATTGATGCCAAGTGTGTACCAGAGGTGTAACTACTCAGGTCTAAAACCACAAATGAATTTGCAGATTTAAATATGGGCACATTTCTCAACTACCACAATAGTAGCACAGCACGTGGCGACAACTTTATTCTTAGACCTCCACCAGGTCCTTGAGAATTTTCCAGTTCAAGCCTAGAGCTGGTCAAAAATTTTATAGAGTAAAATAAGGATTCAATACATCTAAATTTTCATAAGAAAATTATGCTAGCATTTCTGATAGGAAAATACTGAAGCTTAGTTTATACTTTATGATGATGATGTTGTTGAAAGAAAACATAAAAGCTAAAAATTTCAAATAGTTATTTTATGTGCTAGGTATATACATATTTATACTTAGGTAAAGCTATGTATATAAACATTTAGAACACTATGCATGTGACAGTTGGATTCAGTGTAGCTCAGTATTTAACACATAAAGGGAAATCTACATTTGCAGCAGGCTATAGTATAGTATTTTTCTATACCTGAAAACAAAGAGGCAACCAGTACAGATGAGATATGCTCACAATAGCAATGACTGCTGGACATGCAGGGAAAAGTCCTTTTCCTGACCAGTCTTGACAAAACCTGAACTTCAGCATCTATGGTGACTTTTCTAGCCATTTAGCCATTAGGAATAATTTTAGAGAGTGGATAAAATCATGCATGGAGCAATTTGATACTACTATGCAGTATTTGATGAGGTGAACCAGATGCTGTCTGATGTTCCAGATGAAACATTTCTTTACTACTTCTTTTCTTTTATAATTTTAATCAGTTTTAATGCACTTTATAGTGTTAATGAATAGTGGCTAAAAGATAAACATGTTCTCAATAATAGGAAGTTTACAAAAAAAGGAAAGAACAAGAAAGCTCTGAAGGAGAGAGAGAGACATGAAATCAGTGCTAAAAGATATAAGGATTAGGATATATAAGGCTATAAGCTATAAGGATAAGACAGAAAACAAAACTGAGGTATAACAGAAAGATATAGTAATAGGGATGCAGAATGAAGCACTATCACTTTTTCCCCATTTCCTTTCTTTTTTAATTAAACTAATTACCTAAGGAAACTAGGTTATACCAGGTAGTAATTTGTTGTAAATTCTGTGCTTGAAATATTCAAGATCTAAGCACAGTTGATTTCCTTTTGGAGATTTTGGGGTTTGTGGTGAAGGGTAGGAGAAGGAAGAATCACAGTGGGAGGGAAGAGGGAACAACAAAACCCATAAAACTAACTTCTTTCAAAATGGAGCTTGATCAATGGAATATATGATGTGGTTATCTGCTCTAGCACTGGCAAGGGAATGATCTCAGTGACCAACAAAGTCCCTTTATGATCCAATGTTCTACAATATCTATCATTTTAAGTTTCTTCAGGGATCACTCCAGTTTCAAGAAGAT
Source organism: Dromaius novaehollandiae (assembly GCF_036370855.1). NCBI lineage: Eukaryota > Metazoa > Chordata > Aves > Casuariiformes > Dromaiidae > Dromaius > Dromaius novaehollandiae. The sequence continues at coordinate 32,722,894 of NC_088102.1, forward strand.
AGTTGTAATTGAACCCTAAGGTGATAAATATATTCAGTTACGACAGGAGATTGTAACTCCTTATGGAGGCCAGATTGTTCCCAGAACACTAAGGTTGGAAATTTGCATCCGATATGATTGATTCTGTTGCACAATTACTATGATGGTATGATTATTTGTGGGTTTTTTTGTTATTATTTTCTTTTATTTGCACAGCTACTATCCAAAGCTCTATTAGCTTCTACTAACTGCAACATACAGAATAATGTTTCAGTCATGGGCCCAAATCTTAATAAGGTTGCTTTATCTGAGATTAAAAATAAATCAGGGTTATGCTTAGCATCAGGGCACACTTAACAGCTTTTCAAACTGCTTCATGAGTATAAACTCCACTTGGATAGCGACTGATGCAACTCGAAGAAAAACCTGAGAAGTAGCAATGGGAATTTGGAAACAGGAAGTGTTTGTCTGGTTTGGATCTAAGTCTTCCTGGCACCTCTGTCTTACAGAGTCCAGTTGTCTGTCTCATTGCTGTCTGGAACAGACCATGAAGCATTTTTTATTGTCCCTAGATTGTTACATTGATTTTGCAGCCGATAAAGCTGTCATAGAAGCAGATAATTAAAATTTGTAAGTTGGGTATGAGTGGCAAGAAGCATAACAGAAACACAGTCCAACAGCAAATCTTTTCTCTAAGAGTGAAACAGATAGAAAAACAGAAATATTTTACTAAGATAAAAACAGTTTGTCCTCAAAGAAACAGAAACCCCCCTTTAAACCCCCTTTTGTTGTTGTTGCTTTTTTGCTGTTATTAGCTAAGTTGCAACCAGAGCTTAAATCACCAACAGTGTACTTTTCATTTCAGAAGATCACTACTACTTTACTAGGAGTCATACACACATTTTGTAGGAGTGAACTCATACAACAAAGGATATATTAATAGTGTTTTTCAGTTTCATTTCAAAATTGAGAGATACATATGACTTGGGCTAAATTTGCTCTTGTTGCTGAGTTATGTTACATATAAATTGGTCCCACCGGTCTCAATTTTTACCATATTTAATTAATGTAGTATCTTTGTCTCTTTTTATGTCGCAATTATTGTAGTCATTGGACAGTGACACCTGTACTATTAAAAATGTTATGGAAATAAAAATCATAGAAATGAAGAAGGAACTATTTGGCTTACTTAAAACTTCTCTGTTTCTGAACTGGACTTTAACAGTTTTAGATTTGCTTGACAGTTCATTGCACTATTAAATTTGCAGCACTAGAGCTGAGATAAAGTAGAATCACATGGGACCCTGATGAAAATCATATTTTAGAAAGCAGTCTTATTATCTTCAAGGAGTGGGAGGCAAGCACTGAAAAGCATCTTTGCAAGTAGTTTGAGTTAGACTTATATAGCATGAAGTTTTGTGTTCTTTATGAGATACTTTGTATCTAACCTCTTTTTAGAAAAGAAAAGACAGCTTCATTGTCATATACTATTTGTTGTTTTCCATCTTTTTGTAAAGTTTAGTATGAATAGTTTGATTTGAAGGGTTCAGCTGCGGTGAAATTCAGTCTTAGGCTGAAGATAAAGACTCTTCCACACTTAAAACCCAGTTAAATCACTGGACCACAGACATATAAACAGAGATGAATTTCACCTACTGATTAGGGAGAGTAATTTTAGACTGGAAACCAAGATACTGCAAGTATCATCTTACAATTTACAAAATAAGCTAATCTTCAACTATTCCCTAGAGAGTAATTAAACTTTTTTTAAAAGCACAAGAAAAGTAACCAAACTTCTTTTATTCCAGAAAGTTTGCTTCCCTTTCAAACAACCTTTCTATTGAAATGTAATCCATACGGGAGGGTTTTTTGACTGGAAATTATCAAAGGGAATGCAAGTTTGCATATAAAAGAAATGAACAAGTTACTTGTTTCTTGAGTGTCCATCATCAGCATTTGAAAGGGGAAAGATCATTTTAAAGATATGAGAAGAAAAATAAATAGTTGGAAATGAAGATGGAAAGACACAATAACCAGTAGTTGGTAGATACCAACCATTTGTGGGTTTCTCAAGACTACAGAATGTTTTGAGGCTGTCTTGCCATTATTGAAAACAATGTTTATGCTTGTATTTGCAATGTCAAGCTCAGATGGTAATTTTTTTGAGAATCCTAGTTAGGTATTTCAGTGCACCATCTAATCAGCTAACTCCCAGTTTATTCATTGTCTTCCCCTATTCTCATGCCATTAAATATTCCAGTAAAATTCAACAATGCAAACTTTGCCTGAACTGACAGTTTAAATAGTCATCTACATGTTGTCAGCTATCTCTAGTTTTCACTTTGTTCTTTATAAGTTACTTCATAGATAATTTTGAAGTTCAATGTTTTCTTGCAGTTTGTGTGATTTTTTTTTTCTCTTTACCAGGGAGAAAGTATGAAGAATAAAAACACTGAATATAGACTACTGGATACAGTTACAATAGCTATACAAAGTGATCTTTCCTGTAAAAAAAAAAAAAAAAAAAAAAAAAAAAAAAAAGATTGTCTTTAAGGGCTCTTTTGGTTGGAGTTTTAATTTGAAGGGATTTCTTACTTTAAGGTGGGACATGAATTGAAGGCTTTTGAAAAGATTTATAATATTGAAGCAGTAAAAATAAATAAATTATTTTAAAAGGGATGGTGTTTAACATAGGTAATTTATGACCACTTTCTGTTTGAAGATAAAAAAAAAGTTTCTTTTACTATGGGTAATATAATTTTCCTCTCCAAAATGCATACCTCTACCGAAATTCTGTTAAGCATCAGTGCTAGTATGTTAAGCATAAACTATAGGCTTGTATCACTAGATGATCAATGCTCTGGTAGTTCAAAGGAAAGGATAAGATATAACAGTAGTGAATTACATTTATTCAAATGTATAAGGAGGGGCCCCAAAGCATGGCCCGGGTACCACTAGTGCCAAAGAGCAATAATAGTTACCCCTCTCACACCTACCAAATATCCAACTATTGTCTTTTCCTCAGAGACTATAGAGAACTACTGTCCCTCTGCCTGCTCCGAAGCAGCAGAAACTCTGGAGCCATCAGCAACTGCGTGCAGCTGCCCGAGGGGAGGAGAAGGTGGAGCTGGAGCTGCCTCCCTCTGTGCAGGCTCACAGCATGGGCGAAGCCGGGGGCTGCCTTCACTGTTCTCCTATAAGCAACATCAGCGTCTGCAGGATAGTGGTGCTTGAACAAATCAAGATTGAGAATCACTGCTCTGATGTTTCTGTCATACATGTCTGTGTGAATCAGGGTCTCCTGCTCACTATCACTGCAGGATGCAGAACAGAGAAAAGCCATAGAAATCATGATGAGAGGTGATATGCAGTGAGACCACTATCTCCACTGAGCAGTCACAGATGCCTTGCTAAAAGCTGATCATGAGTCCCATTTAAGAACAGGAACTGGGCTGAAAAATAGCTACTTCTAAACATAAGAGTCTGGCTGGAACAGTGTTAAATATTTCTCCAAAGAACTCAGAAAGATGCTGCAGTGATCTAATCACTGCCAGAACAGCCAGAACAGCCATATACATGACTATTGTTAATGTCAGAGTCCAGAGGGAGAGCCCTTGCAACGGTGTTTTCCAGATGTATGGGATAGCCTTCTAAGAGGACAGTAACTTCACAGGGATTCTTGACTGGGACAGAGAGAATAAAAAGGGGAAAATAACATTAAAAGTGGAATATTCTTGTGTGCTCTAAGCTGCTTTGAGGAGGAGAGAAAACGTGAAGGAAAAAGGAAGGTTAGGTATGGGAGGAGAGAGAGGGGATGTAAAAGGAATTTTATTGTTTACCTATGAGAAGAGAGAGAATGGGTAGAGTTATGCACAGAGATGGGCTGAGCAGGCACAGGCAAGAATGGAGAAGTAACAATGTTACTGAATCACTAAAACAAAGGGGCAATAAGTATTCCATTTATTTATTTATTTATTTTTCTGGGGATTAATCTCTCCTTTGTAGAGCATAGAAACCTGTAGAGAATTTTTGCTTACCCCTCTGCCACAATTCACTTTTTATCTACATTCATCTACAAAGGCATATTCATGTTCTTTGATCTTTTTGCCTTTAATTTCTACTTCTATCTATGCTTGATGTTTTACCAAATGCAAATGCTTTTATGGCATCACCAGGCTGTGTCATCTATCTATTTCCACAAGGAGGCTAAACACCAAGGAATGAGATAAGATATACAGGTTCAGTTCTATCTGGACTGTGTTTCTTTCTCCAGTTAGCATGGACATAGCTTCCTCGTCTCTGGGACTTTTAGTTAGGAGTGTTTTTAAATTCACTTCTATCTGGGCTTACATAAGAGAAATGACATACTATAGTGGATCACTCCTGCTCTGAATTTAGAAAAGAAGCATTACTGCACTTCTTAATTTGTGTAATAATTTAAAGTTACAGAACATGGAGATTAAAAAAAAAAAGCAGGAATAGAGCAGTAACTGATTTTCTAAACTTATGTGTCTCTTCCACAAGACTTGCATGGGGGGAGAAGAAATTGAAGGCTGTGATGAATGATCTTGTAAAAATTATGAAGTCTGGAAAATCCTATGTCACAATTCTCTATCTGTTCACTTTTTAAAAGTATCTCTTTTGAGAGATTTGGGAATGTTTCTTATTCTTGAAGGGGCTGTTGTCTTTCAGAAATTTGGTAAAAACAGAGTGACCTGTTTTGAGAAGTGTATCAGTACATGGAGGTATTTTTGGAACTTGCAGGATATCAAGGAAATCTGCATTCTACAGTATTTCCTGTGGAGGGGGATCTCACATCACTTAAAATGTCCCATTAATTTTTTCTGGTCATTACCATGTATGAAACACTGTAAATAGGGCAATATAGGAATGTGATGGCCCAGATTCCAGCTACTGCTTTGTGATGAATACACTGATGTGAAGTACTTAATACCAGCATTTCTTATACTTGACTGCAGAATATCCTCCCTAAAAAAATGCCATTTTGCATCATGTGCTGCACCTTTTTGCCGTTATGCAGTGATCATTTTTAGTTCCAAGACACACAGTATATACCCAAGCTACAACTAGATGTGAGGGAAGGGAAATGCTGCTGCTGCCTTCCATTGCAAGTGGTGCATTATCTCTTTAGGCAGCCATTTATCCATAAAGGTAATGATTTCAGAGCTCTTCAGTGCTCCTGTTAGATTGATGTTCACAAAATTTCTTCTTGTCTTAACATTCTGAGCCACATAACATCATTATCAAAGGTACACTCATACCTTTATGAAAAAGCGTCCATGAGTACAAAGTACATGTTCAGTAATCCCACCTGTTTTCTGCTTTCTAACAATTTCCTAGGTGCACTGAAAATCTAGTCTGAATAAACATTGTCTTCTGACTAATTCAATAAAGGCTTTTTTAAAAAAAAAAAATTATCCAGTGACCAGAGTCATATGACAGAAATTTTGTATCAGACACAGAAAATACCACAGATGTGATATAATTAGATCACAAGTGTGCTTTAATTAGCCCATAATTTCATTAACTTATCACATAAGGAAAACTTTATGGTACTAACTAACTGACCCAGATCAATAGTTCTTTGGTATGAATACGTTTACAGTATTGCCAGCCTCTGCCCTTCAAATTTTTAGCTTGGCCCTGTCACAATGAGTGGGAGTCGCCAAATGATTTCTATAATGGATGGAGATACGTAGAATAGCCGTGGCCCTTGACAATACCAGACACTTTCTCTCTCATGGGGATACCCTCTCCTAATTCCAATAATTATGATCCCACAGAGAATCAAAAAAATGCTGCACGAGTATCCAGACTTAAGGTTTCAACAGAAGTCTTACAATTCCCTCTCTGGAAATCCTATTCCTAGGTGGTGATTAATAATAATTCTGAGTCAGAGTTTATAACTAAGATGAATTTCTAGTATGGCTAGAAGTTAACAAATAGGATACAAAAGAGCTCCCAAAGGGAATGGAAGTATATGTGCTTCATTCTGGAAGACAACAGTAGTGATACTGGTCTGAACCAGAATTCCTTAAATAGTGCTAAGATTTGCTCTTAATTAAGGAAAAATATTCAATATGATACAAAGAAAAAAAGATGGAAGGGAAAGTAATGTGCTTTAGTTTCTATATATACCTGAACAGAAGAAAGGGTTGATCAGCCTTTTCTTTTTGAGGCGGTGGGGCGTACAGAGGAAATTGTATAAAGAAAAGTGCTATTGTTCTCAGCTGTAGATTGGTACCATGAATAGCAGAAAGGGCCTATTGGACCTTTGCATCTGTAAGGGATGGGATAGCCAATCTGATTTTTCAGAGTCTTTTAATATGGCTATGTAGCACTCTCATTACTCTTCTAAAAACCCAGAAAAATCCTGAAGGCCAAGTAAAGAAGAACGACGACAGTACTGTAATGGGAAGTTAAAATATGGTTCAACTCATTGTATGGAAATGGGTCCACATTGCTTATTGTGTCTCACAGATGAAGAAGAGTCCTTCCAGAGCATTAGTGCTGCAGGTTTTCTGGATGCCTCAGACAAGATGAATTCATTTTTAAGGATGCTCATTGGTGGTGAGGCAATTTTTATTGTTCTTCAGTTGAACTGTAACATAAAATGAACCAGCTTTCTTGTGATAGTAGTGACTAGAATTACTTGAAAAATTTGTAAAGAAACATATTCTTCTATTCTCCTGTCAAAAAACATCTTATTGTGGGAATAAACATTTTCTTTTGAAACTTGTGGATTTTGACATGATAATCTGGCCCAACAGGATCAATTTAAACAAGACGAGTTTAAACAGGTTTAAGCTAATTCGTTTTATTTTACCTAAAGCAGAGCTAGTAAGCACTCCACCGGCAAGATGGTAACCTGTGCCAGAAGGCTACCAATGAGCTGCTTCTAGTGGTAATGTTTCAAACTTTCCCATCTTGACATGGAAGAGGCAGTCTGCTTATCATCTAATATACTTACACCATTAGTTATGTTAGTTAATTAATATAGCATTAGTTATGCTATACTGTTTCTGCTATTTCAGTTATTTCTACACGGCACTGCCTACTACTGCATAGCCACTTTTGAGGTTGAAAACCTAGACTATTGGCTGACACAAAGATTTTAGAAACCTTTGTCATATATTTGAATAATGAATACAGTATGGAATTTAATTTTAATTCTCAGCTAGCTTTGATAGAACAGCTTTTACATATGTAGTAGACATTTATCTGAACATTTATACTATATCTTGCATTTATATGCTTATATCTAAATCCTTATATATTTAGAAAAATATTTTAACCATATTAATAGATATATTTGTATCTGTATAATTAATATATAGTCATCTAAATATGTATAACTGTTTAAAAAGAAGATCCTATGTTGTTACACAAAAAGAACTTCGTAAATTCATCTTTTGTCTGAGATCATCTTAAGCCTACTGCTACTATGACTTCAACTTCAACAGGGAGTTTCATCAACTACCTGCATAATTTCTCCTTTTCAATTGTCTCCTGAATCTTAATTCACTTAAATATACAGTTATTTCAAGACAAATCAGAATCATGTATAAATTCCACTGTCTGCAAAAATCAAAGATGCTTTATAGTGCAGCTGAGGCCATTACAGACAGACAGGCAGACAGACAGACAGACAGACACACACACACACACACACACACACACACACACACACACACACACACACACACATACACACAAAGACCATGAGACCTAGTGCTGTATGTGAAGTAATGGGCTCAGCAGCACAGTAAAGCATCCTTACTTTTGCAGTTGAAGGGGTTTGAATTCCTTCAGCAGTTTGTTGGCACAATTTATGACAGTTATTTATATTCATTGCGAGCCTGGGGGCAGAACACAGCTTGAAAGGGGACTTGCCAGTAAGAGTTTGAATCCTTAGAAAATGTAGGTAAAATGGAAAATATTACATTATTGTATTTTTTTTTTTTACTAGTGGAGCAGTAACTGCATTTAATAATTCTCCTTATACTGAAAATACGTTACATTACACTTGAAAAAAAACCCCATGAAGATGAAAAAGATGATATATTAATTTTCTTCTGCTTTGAATCTATTTAGGTAGGAAAATAAAATTTTGGGAGTGAAAAAAATATTATTTTAGGAGAAAGGTACTGCAAGATTAACAAAGTCAAAACCAGAACTACAGGTAAAAGCAAAGGCATGCCTGAGCCACAGAAAATGCAGCATAAGTGGTGATGAAAGATTTCCAGTAGGAAAAAAAATGAAGAAGAAAAGGTTTCCATAGCAATGCATTATTATTACTTTCTCTTAAAGCAAACCCTCTCTAGAATGAGAACATCCTTTGTCAAAAATAAATGTAAATATATTATAAAGATTTGGTTCTTTTATTATTTCATTTTATAAGATTTCAGAGCTATTAATGAACTGGGAGATGAGGATCTAAGGTATAGTGACGGCATATACAGAAAATAAAATGTCATAATGTAGTAAAATAAGGCAGATTCACAAAGGCGCGCAGACAGTGGAACATCATGATGGCTACAAGCTTTGTTAATGAGAGGCAGAAGCCATTATTTTGCTTTATTGCATTACTCTATCAGCTGCAAGAATGGGAGTGAAATTCAGAATTACCTCTGCACATCCCATATTTCAAAGCTAGCTGAAGGTCTACCTGGTTCCTGATGAAATAAGTTCCAAGATTTGTGCTTTAAAGAACATCAGTGCATAAATGGTGCAGTCTGAACTAGTATGATGGCACAGAATAGCCAGGTCACATAGTTAACGTCTTGCTCATTTGTCCTGCTCTTCTTTCCTCCCCAAGCCTTTTCACAGCCAATACAGTGGGACCAATATGAGGATTGTTTCTGTTCTTCACTTTCCAAACTACAAAATGGAATAATTATACTTACTTACCATTCCATAGCACTACAGAGATCTAGAAATAAAGTGTACATATATAAAATAGTAGAATATCATCATTTATTAATAAGGACAAGTTCTATAATTAGCTTAAATAGAGAAATACTTGACCTTTGTTCTCTGATTTTGGCAGGAATTTTTCTTCATTTAAATGTTTATCTTCAGCATTAATTATGTTTTTAAAATATGTTACAGTGCTCTGTAAGCTCACTTGCACAGGACTGCCATGTCATATAATTTAAGGAAGTACACCATCTTGAAAGAGGCAGACAATGCAAAAAGAACCAAGTTCTGATCCTATGCCCATCACTGAAATGCTTGCCATTCTGAGAGAATAATTACTTTCAGCACAAAGGTACCTGCAATTCATGCAAATTTTGCATCTGTTTAATTTTGTCCTATATTCTGTGAATGTTACATGTTCATACAATGAATTTGGCAGATATGGCAAGTTGAGAGAAATGGTCTCACTGAAGTTAATGGTATATAGGCCTTTGATTGTGCTACTGCAGGACTTTGATCCAAAAATTCATAGCAGCTAAAGCATAAATATTATAATGAGTATCTCTGTTGCGGTTTATACTGTATTTGTGTAGTACAAAGACAATAATAGAGTGTTATTCTTGCCTGTCTATTGTCTAAGCTTGGTCCAATTCTCAGTATTTTTGAAAGCTCTTTTAAAATAAATAGCTCTGCTACTCTATAATACATTATCAAAGTCTGGGAATCTTTGACTTGCTTGTGGGAGTCCTGATACTTTAAGAAAAATGTTTCACCTGAAGTCCAGAGGCCCTAGGGCCTACTTTTTTTTTGGACAACCCACTAGGGGAGAGAGAAAAAAAGTAACAGCTGTTACTTTTATATTTTCTCTCTCTTATAATCTATAATGGTTGACAAGTTGTACTAAGAAAACCTCCATCCCTGGAGGTCGAGCCTGAGAAAATATTTTACAATGTTTCATTTGGCTATGAGATATGATCTGATGAGATCAACCAATATTCTGCAAACTGGTAAATTATCAAGAACAGCTGTTACTTCCTTTATATGAATGCACATGTATATTTGCAAAGCAATTCACTAACTGATTAATATATTTTTCAGTGTAAATAACATAAAGCAAACAAACAAACAAAAATGCTTCCTTTGTTAACAGCATCAAAATTGGTGTTTTGTAAGTTAAAACTGGTAGAGAAAGAGATCCAATAAAAACTGATCTATATTTAGATTTATTCAGAAACCAAAATCACTGATTTTTCTAACTATAGCATAAACAATTCCAAATAGAGAGGAGAAATGTGAAAGATGTAAAAAATAAACAAAACTATGATATACTTCTTTAAGTTTAACATAAATCCTATATATTAATTCTCTCCAGAGCTATTTCTTGGTTTCACAGGGAATCATTATAAATTAAATTGTTGCTGCAGAGAATGGAAATGGATTCTTAGAATTCTAAAGCAAATTTTAACACTTTCTGCAATTCTATTGAAATGAATGGGTTTGCATCGACTCAAGATCAAAGATCATTTAACTCAGAGATCATATAAAGTATGTCTAAATTAAGAATGTGGATAGATTCTACTCAAGATTTACCTGTTGCACATTTGGCTCTTTTTTTCCCTATTTTTAATATAAATTCTAATAAATATGTTTTTCTCTGCTTTCTTGGTTTTAGCATTCACTGATGTTGGTGTTAGTATAGAGAATTTAATGGTCTGCAGAATGCTGAGAATAGCCATGCCATCTGGTTGCCCCCTGTCCTTCCTGATGGTCTGGCTATTTGGGCCTGAGAAACCCTCTCAGTGCTTGCATCTGGTAACATTAATTGGACACTATTATTGATTCTACGACTCTTCCACTCTTCTCTGTACCTGTGTGCATTATCTTCTGCCTATTTTTGCTAGTATTCAACAGCTGACTAGCTCCGTGGGGACTGCTTCTTCTGCAAGGATGATGATTCTTAGCCCTGTGGTGTGGAACACCATATTCCAAACTTCTGGAAGGTCAGTAAATTCTACTGCAGCTTGATAATAAGTTATTGCCACCTGTCTGTTCTGCAAACCTATTTGCTCTTGGTGATTAGGCAGTGTTCTGAAAATTCCTTTCTGATTATGATCTGAATTTCCTTTATCTGTGTTTATCATGTCCCATAGTATCTATTATAATACTAATTAATTATAGCATCTTTTGTTTCAGCTTCAGCCAAATTTTAACACATGTACGCGACTTAAGATACTACAAGTGCAATCTTTACCTTCAGCCCTCAGTTTTGTAAAACTCTTTTCCATTCTCTAATTTTTCACATATGCATACAATAACATAAAAAATGAACAGATGATAGAGTAAGATTCTCTGCCAGGGATTTCTGAACTGATTGGTCTTATTAATTACCACACAAAGTCTTCATAGTGAATAGAGAGAAAAAAAAATACTTGTAGGAAAGATTTATATCATCCTGAAATATCTTGTAAAAAAGTTAGATGAATAATTTCCTAAAAATGTATATTTTTCTTCATTTACTGTCAAAGGCATTCACAGTGGTTCTCAGGTAGAGAGAACCAGATTTCAGAGATCCAACATGAAGCAAAATGAATTCCAGCCATCATGTCTGCAATATAAAGGAAGACACGGTTGAGGTCTTTTTGATGGTTCACTGGTTTTAGCTTTTGTGGACAGTGTGTATGTGATACTACCTGCTATTTTCTATGCTTTCCTTATTGTATAACTCCACAGAACACCAGTTTCAAGGATTACCCACCCAAGCCTTTGACAAGTATTACTTTTATGTATTTGTAAAAAAGAAAGTTTTCAGGACTGCCTTCAAATCAGATATCTTTATTGTACTTAATTTACACATTAAATACACTTATTAAGTATTTTCAGAGTCACAGTCCCACTTCAAGCCACATGAAAGCCTTGCAAATTAGAGACCTATACATTTAAACTTAACAAATATATTATTAAGCATAAATAAATATATTATTGTGCAATTAAGAATGCTTAATAAAAAAATCCTTTCAACTTCTTCTACATGCTTATTCACAATGACATACATTATTAAAAGAGAATTCAGCTAAAATTATGCATCATAAAATGTATAGCAAATGACACATAATAAATCAGCTAAATATTGACATTTAGCAATAAGAAGTTGTATGCACTCACAAACTGCATGTACATTATCCTTGTGCTTGTTTCCTTTTTTTTTGTAATATATTCTTAAGATGATAATGTATGAAAATTTTCAGACTGCTTGCTAGACAATTCTGTATTCCCCACAGAGAGTGGCTATTTATACTCATTACTTAATCCCATGTTCTCACACATACAAAAGGAAGACATTAAAATCACATCCAAGGGTAAATTTTTAGCATTCCAAGGGAATTTTGCCATTCAGCTACTATTAAGGTTAATTATTCATGTGTGTAGAGGCCAGAAAAATCCATAGAAAAATGATTTGTTTTAAATCACTGAAACACAGAAATTTGGGCTTTAAAGCTAAAATGTCATTCTTCACTGAGCCTGCTATGCTTAGGTTTTGCAGCTGACCCGAGTTTCTCAAAACAAGGAGGAGTGAGTTTCCATTTGCTTGCATTAGACTAGGCAAATACTGCAAACTAATGGAATACTGACATCATTACAAAAAAAAAAAAAAAAAAAAAAAAAAGAGAGAGAGAGAGAGAGAGAGAAAGAAAGACATTATGCTTTGTCTGTATTTCCTCTTTTTCACCTGTGTTCATGTTGTGCAACCAGTGTAACTGAGAGGCAAGATCTGGCAGACTCAATAGTTTCAGTTTAAGGTGTGACTGCTCCATGACATGGTCACCCTGTTCCTTAGCTAAAGTGACAAAACTGAGAACATGTCTATTTTTCAGCAGCTGGATTTCAGACTTATGTCTCAGGGAAAATGCTGATAAAAATGCAATAATGCTGATGAAACTTATAACGCAATATGACAGACTAAAGTCTGGAGTGGTGAAGATCCTGGAACGTGGATCCAGCTGCTTCAGCACTGGCTGGGAACCCTCCAGGGGAGGGACAGGGCAGATGGCACAGCAGTAGCATCTTAAACTACCAGAGGTAGGACTCCAAAACTCTTTGACTGAAAACCCTGAGTTTTAGCAATATGAAAATCCACAGATTTTAAGCTATGAAAACAAGCCTTTTATGGAAAGTGAATACCCCAAATTACATATATTGGTACTTTGATGAAGTCATAGAAAAAAATACTAATATCTGTGTGGTCAGTAACAATGAGGCAACACAGTTCACATATAATTAACTGCAGAGTGGAAAAAAAAATCTTCCACAAAGAAAAAAGCAGCCTCTGTTCATCTATGCTGTACTATCTGATATCTTTGAGAGGCCTGGTTTGTGTTAGTTTTTATGGTAATTAGTTCAGGCATTTTTTTTACTATTATTTAGTGATATAAAAATAATACAGTCATATTTCGTGTAAATATGCTGTTTATTTACAATGAATGGGTAGGGACCTCTGAGGTTTAAGGAGTCTTCTCTTCTCCTGCCTTTCAGGGATTTGGTGGGTAGTGTGTCACTAGGAAATACTCCTTTCATACAGATGTTCTGCGTCAATAGGATCTACAGAAGCCTTTGCAGGTTTCTGAAGATTTCCCTTCCTATTCCCCCTAGCTTTTCTGTAGTCCTGGGACAGGAAGTTGAGTATTGTTAACGTGCTATAATAAACTTATTTCAAAGATGACACAGAATAGGACTGGAGTGCTTTGATGTTTGCCAGCTATCCTGAAGTCACTCTTGGCCAACAGTCAAAGGTTAAAGCCGAAAGAGAAGAAAAATTGTTTTTGCATAATTTGAAGGTAAACACCCCATTTACTATTATGAAAAGAGCCCCCCAAAATTATCCACTACTTTGATATGCACATTTTACCTTTGATATGAACACCTCTCACATTAAATTCCTGAAGCAGAATGCTCTAGCATGGCAGTTTAGAATATGTTTCATTCTGTCAAACCAGATTAAAGAGGGCTAGTATGAAAAGGTGCCTACGTTTACAACCAAACAGGTAATGGTTCTGCTGCTTGAAAGTATAGTTTCTCTGTTACAGAAAGCTTTTGCTTACAGGGGGTTAATTTCTTGCTTAAGAAAGTTAACAACGTGGCTTTTTTCTTTTTTCTTTCTCTGTCTTTCCCAGATTGCATAAGCACATCTCCTTATTCTTTGTCTGATGTACCAATATGCAGTCCAAACATTTTGTCAACATTTGGGATAGCAAGGCTAGGATGTTAAGACTAGAGTATCTTTACCTGCTTAAAGACTTTCTGAAAAGCTTCTGCCCAAATTACCTTCTCAGCCTTCTATTTTTTATGCAGTGTAGTAATAAGAGCAACAAAGTCATTGATATTTTCCACAAAGCTTCTGTAGTATTTTGGAATTCCTGTGAAAGACTGAGTTTAGGCCTTGGGTTTCACATTTAGGTCAATTTATAATGGCCTTCACATTTAGGGGACTGGGATACATTTCATCCCTTATCTCCCAAGTTGTTTCTGAGTACAGAGAGTACTGAGTACAAGTACTGAGCCCTCTGAATTTATCTTTGAATACTGAGAACTTTGTAGGTTCCTCAAATAATTCCACACTTTCTTTGGTTTGTTTTTATTTTCTGAAAATGGTGATCAATGTCATCAATGGAAGGTAGTCACAACTCCGAAGTCTTCTTTAGTTTTCTTTTTCCTGCCTGAGATGTTACCAGTCTATATTACTCCTGTAACATAAGCTTCTTCTCCCTCCCATACGAATCTTTTTCTCAGAAGTCCAAAGCCACACATTGACTATTTGTGCCACTGCAAGTTGTTAGATTAACCAATTAAGACAGATCATAACATTTTTCCCCTACAGAAGTATCTGCTATCAGCTGGGAAAACGTTCTTTAAAACTTGACATGCACATGCATCCTTCTCCTGTGATCCCACAGACCTAAGCTATGCATTGGAACTATGCATCTTCCATGCTTTACGGAAAGACACACCTGACAGTTTTAGTCTAGGAGATTTAGAACAAAACCAGAATGAGTGATTCTTGTGGTGAAGGACTCCTGTGCTGTTACGTGGTCTGACATTCCATTGTTGGACGTGCATTTACCGTCTTGACAGAATGAGAGGACTCTTGAATTGAAAGCATGAATTCCTACAGTTTGAGCTAAAGACTTCTTAATCCAGCTCTATAACCATGCAAATGTAACAGACTCGCATGATTTGTGGATCAAAAAAACAAAGGTCAAGTTACACTCACTGGGATTGCACTAACACTGCAAAGAGGGGGTGTCTGGAAAAAATTTGCAATGCTTCCTGTTAGAGGGTATTTGAGGAAATAAACTGGAAAAATAACCAATAGCACTTAAAATCCATTTTTAAACTGCCAGAAAAATGCACCAACTATCCGAGATACCAAAAATGCATTTGATTTTCTGGTATACTTTGTGCCTGTACTGCAACCTCTGTCAGGGGCTGCACACTCTCAGAAAAGGAACAATGTCTGTGTATAAGACATAGGACTATATGTATTAACTGAGCACAATAAATAATAGTCATCATAGGAAAAGACAATCTGTTGTTACAGCAGTTCTTGTATTAGACAGTACCCAAGGGCATTAGTGGTTAGGAAAAAAGTGCAAGTACATACAGCTTTAGAGTATGATAGAGTTGTGGGAGGAAAAAGCATTTTATTATGGTATGGAAATTTGTGTAGCTCAGGAAGGCCCAGAGGTATTTGTACCATGCTGTGACCTATTTTGTTATATGTTCATCAAAACTTACGAAACTCTGAAAAATTCCAAGTTGGTAATAATTTTGTGTGTGGTACCTCACGGTTCTGACAGTCAAATTCAGTATAGTAGCTTAGTACCGCATTTCTTTACCATCTAAAATATTAATATAAGATTGACTAAATATCTCTTCTAAAGTCTATATCGCCCAGAGGTTATTAAGAAATCCTGTTTTTGTCTTTAGGGGGTTCGGTCTACTTTCCATACCTACAGATAGCTTTTGTGTGCTCAGCTTTTGAAGGATGGATCTTTCTCAAAGCAAAGGCAGAGGAATGCTAATAAATCACATCTTTATGAAATATTCATTAATTCAGTGTGTTCTTTACAAGGCTGCTGCCAAGGCAGTGCAGGGTGACGAATTACATTTTACACACACAGGAAATGGTTGACAAGATACATTGTCTATATAGAGGGCTTCCTGAATGGTCACATACAAAGCTAACCAACAAAAGTTGTTTACACTATTAAGCAAGCAGGACAAAAATGCAGCTGTCTATATCCCTGCCAAGTTTCTGTACCTCCTCTTTTATGAGAAATTTTCCTTGTGGTTTAGTTCTACTTTTCCTTGTAGCAAAATTTTGTTCTTGTGAGGTACTTTGCTTAGAATGCCAGTAGAAAGGGGTAAGATAGTAAGAAAAAAGTGGATGTGGACTTGCCTTAAGGTCCCTCTTATTCATGTGCCAGCATGAACACGCTGCACAAAAACAAATTGAATGTTCCTTTACTAGAGAGTGAAATGGGATCTTTCTTGATTGCCTCTTTTATCTCTTTAACACTCCGAAAGCAACGCCTGGGTAGCGAGGACACTGGAGTCAGCATGACTATGCTCCATCTTGTCTACAATTGCGCTGTAACACAACGTCATGGTAAAGGATGGTGTTCTTGTGAAATCACTCAAAGAGTACGTCTTTCATTACAAGCGACATATCTTTTGACTGGCTCAGTAAAAGAAGAATGACAGATTAACAAAGATGCAAAGGCAAAGTTTGCAGAAAGCAGCCATTAAAATGTAGCAGAACTCTTTCTCTTCACGGAAGTGTACAAAATGTACAAGAACTGCTTGCTAATGGAGTTTTGTTCTGGACATGAAAGGAAAGACAAGATGTAAGGCCCGTGATTTAATTAGGCTTTATCTTTATTAACTTAACTCATCTGGAAACTATACCGGTCATCTTATTTACTTCCACTTTCTGGGGGACAAGAGTCACCATACTTACATTCCATACATCCCCTGGAACTTTAACAGGATGTTTGGAGACATACTATTCTGCTTATATGAGGGGTAAGGGGCTGCTGAAAAAGAAATATCCCCCACTTTATCACATATATATTATATATATTTGAAGTCTCCAGTTCTGCTCCTCAAAATCCATTCTTAATTCCCATAAGCCAAGAATGAGATTTGGCATTAGTTTTCCTTGATAAAGCATCAAGTATTTCAGTTGCCTTTGTTCCCTCAAAGCACATTCCTAAAATACTATCTCTCTCTTGTCTAAATATGCATATATTCATTGCTAAAAAAGAAAATTAAATATTGTTCCATTTGTTTGTCTTTGCACTTCACTGAACATTAGAGCTCCAGAGTAAAAAGTCAGGGTAGGATTGAATCATTCCCTAGGCAGTCAGAAGTCTCTGAGTACAGGAAATGCCTTTCCTGAGCTAAGGTTGATGGCAAGCCTGCAGAGATTAACTGAGTGTCCATGAAAAAAGCTCCTAACGCTTTGTTATCTACCACAATTCCTATTGTTTCCTTTGGTAGTAGCTGCAGTGACTATCTTGCTGTTGTTTACTTATCACACTGCCTCCCTAGTTCCTCTTCCCAGTTAACGTTTGTGCTAGTTTGACTATCTGTAATCTCAAACCTTCCTAAAAAAATTCCTTGGAGTTTATATATTTATCCTCAATAACATCTTGTTTTGATTACCTTTTCTATCAGGTAGGAAAAAAAGGAGTTATATGTTGTCCAATCACAATTTTAAGAAAGGAATATCATTGTTCTTTACTTACTCTGTCATGAGTAGCCACTTTTTTTCCCTAACAGTTTATATGGCTTTTTTATAAATGTAAATACATCAGAGCAGTCAGGGTAGCCCTAAAGTTTTGGTGGAGTTTTCCTGCTCACGTGTAGTGACAATTCTACTTTTGTCTTACATTTAGTTAAAATCTTTGCTTAGTTTCTCTAGAAGAATATTGAAAGGAGTCTAGAAGATTTTCATTTGTTCTCCGATATTTTCATTTGTCCATTACCCATTCATGATGTCTGATTATTCAGCTAAGTCATGTAGTTTTACATCTGGTGGCTGATGTGAAGATTCTGAATTCTGAATTTACCCTGTATTGGTATACAGTGTATAGCAGACTTTTTTTTAAAAAAAATCTAGGTTTATCTGCTAAAGGTGAGATCAAAGTCTGATCACATACTTAGGGAGAAACTTGAAATAGGTTTATGACTGAGATAAATTTTAAACTCCTTACCTAAGGCTGAATCCAGCTGATCATAAAACAAACCTTTTCATTTGCACATAACTCTGCAGTACCTTCTGTTTTTACCATTAACTTATATATTATCAAGAAAAAATAATTTTAAATACTATTAAGTGAAATGGTAATTTAAATTAAAGAATGAGTTAGAACATGGATCAGCAATGCTAGGTGTTAATTCTTATTGTCCTGTTTTCACACCCATGAGTTTCTGATAACTTCTATATAACCCATTTATTATGGAGCAATAAAACACAATCCCCTATCAAAATCTCCTGAATTTCACCAGTGTCACCACAGTGAAGCTCATGAGCATAAACCGGTAGAATTTACAGGCATACCATCTACAGTAAGAGGACAAACATTTTTCTTTGTACAGCAGGGCCATGAACAATTAATGGAGCCTCTGAATACTATTCAAATGCATGATAATTACGTATGCGAATTCCAAGAAGTAAGTCTAATGGGAAATGCTCTGTAATTTGTTTCAGTTTCTAAGGTCAATCTTCAACAAATTCAAACAAACTTTCATTTGAATCATTTCAGCTCACTAGGGAATATACATCATTGAAGTATCACTGAAGCATGTCAACTGGCTTTTCCTCTGTTCATAATCTCCCCCACCCTTGAAATGTCCCCTATGCTGAGGTTGAGAAAAGAGAGGTAGAGGAACTAATTTGGATATCTGTATGCCTTCAAGCAATTCTGGGAGATTTTTGCTCCCTTGGCACCAGCTGAGCTGGACAGAGTGAGACAGAAAATGCGTCCCTGAACCTTCGCTCCTCTCTGTTAAGTGGAGATATTTCCTCATTGGACAAACTAAGTCCCTACTCACTTTATAAAGTTGGCAGCAGAGTGTTCAAGTAAAATAAAAAGTTAAATAATAACACTTTCATAGGTTAAACATTTAAAGTATTATGACTGAAATGAGCTTTTTTGATCAAATTAGCATTGGTTATTTTTATCCAAATTTCATATGTTTCTATGTCTTTCTCATTTTGAGTTTTGTTCTATGAAAGTAGTACAAGCTAACTGAAGGCTTTTGAATTGGGACTTCTACTACTAATATTGAAATGCTCCTATTTTATCGCTGATAGTGGCATTCTTCATCTGTTGTTTACTCTGTGAAATGACTACCTTGAATATACAGTATCACTTTTGTAGCATTTTATTCACACATATTTTTATTATGAAGCTGAGCTTATTTGGATTTCAGAAAACTCAGAGTTTAAGGTTTTTGCCTCATCTGAAAAAGGTGAAGTTCTAACTCCAGAAAAGCAGATTTCCATAGGCTTTTTCCAGATGACAGCAATATCATAATCAGCTAAAGACATAGGGTTGCACTCCACATCTTATCAAAAGTATGATGAAAGCTTTCCACTTCTCTTTGAGCTGTTATAGTCAGAGAGATGTAAATTGGAGGTGTCAGCCTCCAGGCCTGATTGAGAATCCTATTGCCTAACATTTAGCATCAGTTGTCCCACTATGTGCCAACTCCTGCAATGACCTTGAGGTCTGGGAATCTGAACTGTGGATCGGAGAAAGTTCAAAGTGCCATAGTGTGGGTCTCCTTTTGTAATATCCCTAAGTAGGGCACAGCTGAAGAAGAATTCGACAAAAAGACTAGGCCTAGTAATGGGGGCGGGGGGGGGGGGGGAAGTACTAAAAGAATAAAAATGAAGATTTCATTAGAGCGCATCCCAAATGCATCTCTTCCAACATTAGCATGCTTCTATATCAAAATCATCTGTATTATCTACATCTTATTTTACAAAACAACAGGAGTCAAGGGTTCGTGCACTTATTGCATGTTCACCTGTAGTTAGCAAAGAGCATTGGTGCCTGTTGTCATGTATATGCTTTCCTTTTTCTTCAGCAGAGGGTAGAATATCTAAGAATACCTTCAGGGTAAAGACTGTATTGAAAATCTGTATCTGCATTAATAGCATGAGATTTTAGCTAAAATATTTGCAATGGCTTGAATTTCCCTTTTTAATTTTTTTTCCTACTTTGGATAAGGAATTCAAAAATACAAGCATGGAAATACAATACCATGGGTGAGATTTAATCTGAAAACTGCCTGCACAAAAATGAATGTCACATTACCCACTAAATACTGTCATAAAACTCAGGAAGAGAGCAAAGCCTGGGGGAAAAAAAAATCACAGTTAGAAATAAAATACATCTTCAAAGACAAGGCAGCAAATCTGGTGGTGATAGCCTTTGCAGGTTCTGAAGGTTGATTCTTGCTGATGTGTCTCAAAGCACCTGGTAGCGGTCATTTATGATCCAGTTCAGAAACTATGTCACTGGGAGTGGTTTCTGTTTGGAATTTATGTGACAGTACCCCTCTAAAAGTTAGACAGATAGTAACCATGAAAATTCCTCCAATGTGTTTTTCCCAAAGAGCTATTTATACATACATGAGTGAATACACAATAACCCAAGCAACACTCACATTCCTGTTGCTTTTCCCCAGCTTCTCCCCTTGGTGTCCATAGTTATGAGCTCACCAAAGCTGTCAATTTTAATCTTTTCTTGTTTAATATGAAAAAAGTATGGGAGAAGGAGAGGATACACATAAGACTATAATCAGCTGGTATTTATTCTTTTATTAGCAAAATATTTTGAAGAACATCCTCATCTTAGGTTTCTTCTCCCAAAAGAAATAGCCTAGAATGTAGTGTAAAGTAAGTGAAAAGCCTGACATTCACGAATCAGCATCAGGCTATTTTTCGAACCCTTGTATGACCTTGAAAGAAATGCATGGCCTGTCTTTAATCACTATCCCATAATAGGCCAAGAAAGCAAATGGAGTACTGACTACGTTATGACCTAATTTGGCCCAACCGACAATCAATATAGTTGCTAAAAAAGGCCTTATAGCATTATCTGGGCTATCTGTTGTCTGGACCTTCATAAATTCCATTTTTTTCCCCTAACCTGTATTATTGAGCTGATTCACCTCTAAGCATATCGACCTGATTCGCCTTTAACAAAGCAGTAACAATGCAGATACTAGAAACTGGTAGACAGACCTCCTGACTAATTCAAGCAAGAGTAAATTGTTCACTGGACTACTGGCCCTCATTGGAGAAAGTGAGAAATAGTCTCCCCTCCATTTGGTTTGTCCTTCTCTCTGAATGTTATGTTATCGACAAAGATGAATGTGACTATAATACTCTAAATGTTCTGAATCATTGTTTGAAGAGCTAAGACAAAGGTTTAACTGACGTGCCATGTATCTTCTTGCTTTCAGTGCCCAGGAGTTTCATTTTTTTCCAAAGTGAAGATTCTGGAAGGGTATGTGATGCTTCTGGCAAACTTGGCTCTGCAGGTTTTTCTTCTTTTTTATCAGTGCAGTCTCTCCTTTTTCAAAGAGAAAGAGAAACTTTGCTTAAAGAAGCTGATGTCTATTTAGGTAGTTGGAGTTTTTGTGTAGGTTTATAACAGAGATATTGTTAACAGAAAAGATGCTGTATAATTCATAGGTGCATTTCTTTATCATTTCCTACAGTGTAATGGTGGTGGGAGTAATTATGCTTTGGCTATTTGGAGTCAGGATGGCTCTAGAGCTGAAAGCTCAGGAAAAGAAATCACAGGAATGATTTAGGTATGAGCATTTTAACATTTTTTCCCCTTTTTAAAACTTTGTTAGTTACTCGTGACCTAGACATTCCCACCTCTACAAGAGATGTAGGGATTCCTTAGAAGTTGACTCTATGAAGGGTTAGTAAAAGGCCCAGCCTTTTACGCAATTCTAGCACAATTTAAGGTAAGGGGACATAGCACAGGCTATTTCCAAATCCTATGTCAAAGAACAGGTAGGGAGAAGACAGAGGTATGTTTTGTTTGACGTGAAGGAAGTGTGCACCCTAACTTTCATGTTCGCACATGTAGGGGAAAAAACCCAAAGAGTTTAAATCTACTAAAGATGCACAAGATTCTCTCCCCTTCTCTTTTTCTGCTTTACTCATGAGTTCAGGGAGAGATGCTCAGGCTCCCAGGTGAGATGGAAAGAAATCTCCCTAAAGCTATTCCATTTAACCGGTTTGGAAATGCAACTCAAAAACGTCACCTCTATTAGAAAGCCAAAGTTTCCTGGGTGCTGGCTCACATCCGTTGCAGAGGTCTGGGATCTTTGATTGTGTAGAAAGGGCCTACAGGGTTCAGCATGAATATAATAGTAGAGACTGATCTGTCATCTCTAATCCTTCATTTCCCTACCACTCAAGGGACCCTTTAGTACTTTAGCCTACCATTCAATGCATCATCTATCCTTTTCACATAAGCCATCAGCTTAGCAGCAGAGCCTCCAGTCTCTTCTATCACCCTCCATCTGAACTGAAAGTCTTTTGCTCCCAACCTCTGCTCTGTACTAAAGAGTTGCATGAAGTCAAATATCCAAATATCACAAATAATTTTGCATTGGAATCTCTTGAACTTTAGAACATTAGAACATAGTTTGGACTTCTAGTATATCACATTTTTTAAAAGGACCTGTTAGGTTATTGGAAACTTTAGTGAAATTTTGGGAACCTCTGGCTCCAAAGACTCTAAACTTGAGTCACTAATACTACCCAAAATCCCAGTGAGGAAAAACAGCTTTAGGGAAATCCATATGGACATGAAGATTTTAAAGAAAACAGAGATGTCTTTTAAGCAGAAGGACTCTTTTCAACCTTAACTGTGTAAAGCTGGTACTCTGCTGTGATCTTCTGTGCATGTATGTGTGTTTGTCCTTGAAATCTTTATTCTCTGCTGGAGAACTACTAAAAATTAGACATGGGAAGGAAACAATGCTTTTCTGAATATCAATGTTTGGAAGAATCAAACTGTTGACAATTTAAATCAGGAAACAAAACCTGATGATTTATAACATTTTATGGGATTTTGCACCATTTATTCATTTTTCTTTCATTTATGGATGTCTTCTAATCTAATCTAATGAAATTGTTGTGAAATATTGAAAAGCAAGCTGCAAGCAGATATCAGGCACCAAGGATACTTTGGGAAATTAAACAAAATGCATGTGTGTGTTTATGTACATGTATTTATGTATATATGTATAAAAGAGAGAGCAGAAATGAAGATTTACCATTTCTTTGTTGCACTCATCCATCCAACTGTATAAGCAATTCTCTGAGGAGGCTGCTGCATAAAAAGTCTGTTTCTGATTCTGTTACATTGCTGTAGTGGTGGAGGTGAAAATCTAGCAGAAATCTATCAATGTTGAAAATTAGCAGACAATATTTTTTACATTTTAACACTCCCATGTGGTCAATTAACGTCGTTTTTTAGAATCTGAGTTTACTGTTTAATGACTGAGTCTTTGAACATTAGCATTAACACTGCTGTCCTAAACCACTGCCATTAGCCTGCAATGCAGCAAATTGTTGACAGCTATAACAAAGCACTGCATCCTGCTGCCTTGTAAGCCCTGGATTCTGATATGCTCTCTGTTGATACATAATTGAGCAAATACTATTTCTTTTTAATATTGCCACTCACTTAAAACAATCAGTTGGTCATCTGGAATTGTTTTCCTAGAATTGTTTTCTTAAACAATACCTATGAAATCTGCTTACCTGTCGCATATTTGAAGCCATTTCTATTTAATTGAAGTCTATGATCCATGAATGTGTGAAAAGGTAGATGATTTCTGTGCCACGTAAGTGATCTTTTGTCACAGGGTAGCAAACACTGCTACATGACATGTTGCTGCATCTTTACCTCATTTCAACTGCTGTTTCACTGCACTGTATAGATGAAATGTAATAGTTGCTGTATCTCTACTGATTTTCTGTTCTAAACTAATGTAATCTACAGAGCAGCAGTCATACTATGAAGGCTACACAATCAATTGATTGGTTTTCAAACTGAAGGTAGGTTTTTTTGAGTCCTTTGCTTTTCAAGTTACATAAACTGCATCTTGGTGTTATGTGACAGGATCACTGCTCAAAAAGTTATTACCAGTGCAAATCGAGATGCTGATTCACTCCTACTTTGTTCTTTTTCATGGATAATAGCTACACATGCACAGTGGCCTGCAAACTATTCAAATATCATGTTCATACCTTTAAAAACAGGGTACTTTATAAGAGGTAGCTTTCTACAACATGTGTTTTTCAAAGAGTTATAAACCAGGAGCTGCTAAAAACTAAAAAATTAACCTATAAAAATTGTTGGTCTGAACTGGTGGAGCAGTATCATTTTATTTATTTATCTTTTTGTATTGGTCTGGGTTTGCCATTTGTGAACACTGACCATGTCACTTTTTTCATCAATAAACCTTTGTTGTTCTTCTTTGAAAAGAAGGAGAACATTTGGCTAATACATTTGAAGTACTCATAAGTAAAGATTCATCCTGTAGTCCTTTCTCCGGGAACATCATAATTAATCAAGACTAGAACATGAAGATTTGGTTTTGATGAAAAAATGCAAATAGGAAACACCTCAAGCTGTAGTTTCAAGTACATTATCAGCTAGTACCGCTGCCTTAAGCAGTCCTGACCTCCTTCTTTACCTGACAGCTTATTCTCACCCTGCTTTGCTTCCTCCCTTGGGCTAGCAGAATTGTTTGTGCTGCTGCTCATTGAACTATACCAGGGAACAAATCAGAGATAAAATTGCATTTTTTTTCTTTTTTTGGCCAGATTAATTTTAACTCTGATCAGATTCTCAATTTCATTCACCACAGGACTTCATGGGCAAAAAAAGGCTGTTGGCCTCGGGGAAAGGAAGGGCTGCTTTCTGTTGTGAAAATGCCAATACATGTAGCATGAACACTACCTTTGCTTCATTCTTGCTGTTCACATAAATAAAAATGTGGAACCTTCTATTTGAGCCCAACCCCTTGATTTAACCTTTGATTAGCTAGGGGTTTTTTTTGGAATAATCAGTGAATCGCCCCCACAGCTATCCATACCATTCTTACTCAAGAGGTATATGAGCAAGCTCTGTGATTCACAGCACAAATATTTTGAACAAGCACACAGAGAAAAGCTGTCATCAAGTCCAGTCTCATTAACATGGACAAATACTTCATAAAATTCCTCTTAGAAACTTAATGAGCTCCATCTCAAACACAGGCTTTTTTACTCAGCTCCTATTAGAGGACTGATGAGAACTTCTCTGCTCTGATAGTTAGAGGGCTTCCAACTCGGTGCCTAAAATTATCCTATACGTTAATAACAGAGCATAACAGCTTGGATTTGAACCCAGGCCTTTGCAGTAATCACTAAAATTGCCTTACAGAAAACCTTAGGAAGCATGTAAAACTGAATAATCATTTTTCTTAACTGGGTTAATTTGATGGTGTTAAGCTATCAAAAATTGTTTCAAACTGTCGTAGTAATAGTTGAAGCTATAATTACAGCACTTCTGTGCAAATGAACAGAAATACAGTCTCGAACTAGCGTTACAGTATTTAATATACTATTGTTCATTCCACAAACAAAATTATCTGATTTAGAGTTGAAAAGGTAAAAGCCTGCTTCTTTCAGCAGGAGATAGCATTGGGATCTGCATTATCATTAAACTATCTGTTGAATTTTTGGTTTAACATCAGACTGGGAATCATTTTCAAATTCTGAAATTTTCTAAGGTGCTTGTCTTTGGTAAAAAAGTGTAATGTTTGTATGTCATTTATTCTTGATGTTTTTCTGTTCTTTGGGAAACAAATTTGATAAAAAGAGCTGCTTTTCTGAGAGTTCAGCTAAACCTTCTAATTCTTACAATCTGTCCAGATAAACAAAACAAAACAAAACAAAACAGAAAAACAAATTATATGAATTTGGAACATATTGAATTTGAAGATATTTCAAGTGCATTTGTTTTGAAATTCAGAAGTTAAAATAGTTTATATTTAAAATATATTGTGAATATATTTAAAATATATTGTGGTCCATCCATACTTTCACTATAATTTAAGTAGCAGAAATTAGGATGAAGGTCAACAACAAATTAATACAGTAAGAACTAATCACTAGAGGATGTTAGGAACATCCAGCACTTAGAACTGGGGAAAAACTACAAGATCCTGTCCTGAGAGTCAGGACTTTTATAAAAGCACACCATGATAAAATTTCAGCTTGAGTTAGAGTCAATATAATTTAAAATTTGGTTTGAAATGTGTAGTTCATTTAAAAGCTGTTTCATGAACATCTGGATACACAGTCAGTAATGAAAAGATTTTCATGAACACAATAGCTAAGACCTTTTGCAATGTTCCTGATTAATACACCTGCATTTTAGGTCCTGAAGGCTACTGACATGACAATATTGACAAGACTACCCTGGAGATTTTAGTTTATCTTCAAGATATGGAATACAATTTTGTTGTTTTGTTGTAGTTGTTTCCTTGTTTGTTTGTTTTAGTAAGGATTTATTTCTCCCCATTCATGTTTGAGCTATGATCTTGTTATTTTTCCTTCTGTGGGCAAGCTGTTGGTAATAAAGCTATGATCCACAGCCCTTGCTGTTGACTGGCCTGAATGCAACTGTAAACTAGGAATATGCAGGGGATGAGGTGATCAGCTTTTTTGCTGTCTGTTGTTATCAATAAACAATGAAATGCTTGAGAATAACCTTATATAATGTTAATATGTCCTGCAGCTTGGGCAGTGAGCACATATCCTACAAACAAGGGTCAAAATTAACACCCCCTGTGAAAAGAAAATGAGGAATTTTTTCAGCGAGCTCATGAACAGCATTTTTAATAAACAAATGCCTTCAGTGTTAATATATCAATATTAAACACTTGATGTCACAGAGGGTTCCTTTTTCATTTTGAAAATATGTTTTTAATACTAAAACACTTTCACTAATGTATTTATGCATATTTTAAAAATAAACAAAGAATCCATTCAGTTTCAAAACTGCTTACATCTGCTAGTGTATATTCTTATTACCAGTTAAAGCTTAACTTTTAGCACATGATTGATGCTACTGCTAATCAACAAGTAAGAATCAGGTGTTCCTGAATTCTCAGAGACTAATAAACTTACCTAAATATTCTGATAAACAGAGGCCTGACACTCTGAATGGACTGGAGACTAATCCAAACACAGTAAAACAGTCTTTCAATTTAGAGGATGAGAATAGAGCTAAAGCACACACTGTTTAATGTACAGACTCTTATTTTCATGGATAAGACAGGGCTTAGCTCTTAAACAAAGCCTATTTGTCAATGCCCCTCACTGGGGAGAAAAGGGAATGGTAACGTTGTTCATGCCTCTTGTATTACAAGCTTTCAGCTATGTCTGTTGGAATACATCCATAAGGTTTCAGTTCTGTGAAAAAAGTGTGTATACTGAGAACTAAATAAATTGGCCTTTTCAGTCAAGTGTAGGCTGGCAGACTTTGAAAGGACTTGGGACTCATTCTTTGAATTTTTGCAGATGCAGCTGGGTAAACAGGTAACTAGCAGAATGCTGGCAAACATAGGAGAAATGAGAACTGGAGAGAATGGCTGCTGCAGAATATGAGTCATACAAATATACAAACTATTGTTCTTTAACTGTCAGACCCTCTTATTAGTTTAATTGCTTCTTCCTTATTTTCTCATATTAGCTGACTGAGCTGATTTTTCTAGGATTAATTTGTATTACAATTCTTCCTATTTAGAATAATATTTTATTCGTTAGTCAGAACGCAGAAACCTTTGGAAATGGTAATGATCCAAACTTATTCTTTGTAAATATTTATAAAAGTTTACAGTAAAACAGAAATTTGAGTGCAAAGGGATACAATCCAGTTTGATTGTAAAGGATCCCTTATTAAGCTAACATTGCCTTTAGGTTTCTTGAAATCTGAACTACAATGAAATAGTGGCATTAAAATTTAATCCTACAGAGAGGTATCAAGACTGTTCTGCCACACTGGGTTTTAATGGTCTCTCATAATGAGTGGAACTTTAATGGGATCTTTCAGTCTAAACATCCATCTTTGTTTTTTCTTTGTTCTTAATTCTCTCAGTTTTAACAAACTGTGTGTATGCTCTAAGATCTGAGAGATGCTCAGAAGAGGCTGCTGTCCCTTGGAATAGCAAGAAAAGTCTGACTTCTTTTTCATGAACAGTGGAAAAAAAACTTGACACATGAATATTTCAATCTCTTAATTGACTTCCCTTTCCCAGATTAGGTTTTGGGATTCGCCTGTTCAAACCTTAAAGCTGTTAAGGCTGGTTGTCTCTCTTAATTAGTCAAAAGTGAGGTAAGTATAAATTAGGTAACTAAGAACTCTCTTTTTTTATCTGGGAGGGTATGAGATATGCTGTGGAACAGCTATTGAATCTAGTATTAACTTTATAAATGAAGTATTTACTTCTGTATCTGCTAGTGATCAGCAGTTTGTTTGGAAAGTCGGTTTAAGAGATGTTTGAGGGAGCATCCCTCAAGCACTGAGGGAGGTGGGAAAGTCAGTGCAAGTCTGATGGAAAAATATTTTGATATTTCAGTGTCTGAGAAAGAAATACTGACTTGCTTGATCTGTTTCAAAGAACTGAGTCAAAGGATTTGCAGATACATAAGATGAGCTGACACAACAGCCTGATTTATCATGAATTAATTTTCTTTAAAAAAATGAACACCTCAAAATTCTTGAACAGCTCTGGCGGCAAGGATTCAGCCTTATTCCTTCAGAACTTCGGCCTTATATGATTTTTCATATAGTGAAATTTAAGCCAGCAATAGTCATCTCAGTATGAGCTCGTTTCTGCATACTGTGAGCCCCTTTCTTGGGGTAATGTTGACCTCTAAGCTTACCTATAAAGGGATTCTATAAGTTGCTGTTATGAAATTAAAAAAACAGGGTCTAGTGCAGACTTTTCTTGTCCTAAGTGGTTGCTTTAAAAGGGAGATAATTACAATGAAAAGTATACTTTTGGTTCACTGACCCAATCTGGATGCTTAAGTTAGAAGAAAGGATCTCTTCAGTTTTGAGTCAAAGGAACCTACTAATAAATTAAATACCCTTTCAGTGTGCAAGAGGAGACTTACAAATTCCTGCTTTGCTACAGTAATCCAGCAAAAAATTAATAAATCACTGAAGAAGTACTTGAGACTCTGGATGAGTGCAAATGAAAAGCAGGACAACATAACATATTTGTTTATAACAGAAATTTTGCTTATTTCTATGGAAAAATCTAAAGAGGTAGTAAAAGCAACAGAAACTAGGAGAGGATCTATGACCTACAACACTAGAGAGATGATGAGAAATGCATAGTGAGCATTCCAAAAATGAGGAACAGATGAAAGAATAGGGGGCTGATTGGTTTTGAAATGAGAAGCTCAGACAACAAAAATTACAGGGTATACAAAATGAAGTGCATCTTTAAGTATGCTGAAGATAAACATGGTAATAGTGGGGGAAAGGAATTTTGGAAGTAAATAGCAAGATTTAGCTTTCTTTTTTCAATTGCAAGAACATAAAACAAGTATTTTCAGATGCAATAGTGTGGACAAGAATGGCTAAAGCTACCTTTTCTTCTGACATGTTTCATTTTTTCTTTATATTTAGATAGATGCAATTTTAATTTTTACTTTTAAAAACTAAAAGCAGAAGGCCACTGTTCATGTTACTATATGTATTATGTTCATTTGATAGACATTCTGCTTAACTTTGGGAACTTTCTGACCTTTTGGATAAAACTCATAAAAATAGGCGTTTGGAGTGAAAGTCTGGAAATACTGATGTTTGCAGAGTAGAATAAGAATCGCTGAAGTCTTTCTGAAACAATGCTTTCTAAGTACTTATCAAATATGTTCTGATACTATACAGAGAATTTTAAATAATACTTATGTTTGTTGTATCTGTCAGTAGATTTAGGAGAATACCCTATTTTTAATGAAAAACAATCCTATTATTCATCAGGTAAAATTTACTCCAAAGCACTCTCTGCCCTTGAAACCCCTTTTCTTCTGGCTTTGACTGGCTGATTACCAGAGGCACAGGTTACATGTATGAAAATACAGTAATCCCACAAACAAACAAACAAACAAACAAAAAAGATGAAAATGTTCTTTTCTGATGGAGGGCTAGACTTAATTAAAGGAATTTGTAAGCCAATTTAAATTTATTGTGGTGGAGAATGCTGTGCTAAACAGCAAGAATGGTGTTTTGCATGTGTCTGTTTCAGGGTTGGTCCTGATTAATATTTTAATTAATAAACAATAGAATAAAGATATTAAATTGTAAATGCGTGAATAACATTGCCTGGGAAAGGATGAAGAGCTCTGAGCACTCACACAGACAGCATAAAGTTCAAAAGGCTTTGGAAAAATTGTCAAACTGTCCTGAGGATAAATATAGTATACAGGCATATATATATTTAATGAGTATACATAAATATATGTAAAAAGTGAAATGGTCTTGTGTAGGAATAAATAGATATACAAATTCAGGGTAGGAAACATCTGTCTAGGTAGCTATTCTTCAGTAAAGTATTTGGGGATTTTCAAAGGATTGTATTTGTTTGATTTGTATGATCTTAGCTGCAAGTTACAGTGATTAGAGGTCTGGAAGCTTTTAAAAAACTCTATAGAGAAAAGTTGTCAGGAATGACATAGGGACAGCATAGACCTTGGAGAAAACATGAACTCTGTCAACATAAAGTCATCATAAAGTAACATGCCATGATATACAACAACTGAAGCTGTTATAAAATCAGGAATATGCATACAAGAGGTGAATAGTTATCTTTGATTAGCAAATATTGAGGTCCTCTTACTGCACAATAAGTTCCCACTCTGTTGTTATTAATGTATATCTATTAATATAAATCAAGAGCCTCCTGACTAAGAGGATAGTAAAGTCTTCACTGATTCATGGTGGTTGTACATACAAAACTAACTACTGAGTTTTGGGAAATAATAACAAATAAAAAGAAAGGATTTATAAAAAATTAAACATCTTCTCCCCCTCCCCCTCCCACCCCCCCAGCCCCAGTCATAAACTTTCCACATTCCATTTGCATCCTGGCTACTTAGCTGGCAACAGATGATAATGAATTTTTGACCTGTTTGAACATAGTGATGAGGGGAAAATCTGGTCTGATCTTTGTTTCAGGCCAAAGATAATAATCAAACTCACAAATACTCCTCCAAACAAGTATCCTGAATTTGACAAGAGCAAATCTTGGTCTGAATTCCCCAAAGCATGTTA
Source organism: Dromaius novaehollandiae (assembly GCF_036370855.1). Lineage (NCBI taxonomy): Eukaryota > Metazoa > Chordata > Aves > Casuariiformes > Dromaiidae > Dromaius > Dromaius novaehollandiae. The sequence goes on from NC_088102.1 coordinate 32,754,255, forward strand.
GATGTAGCTGTTAGGCACCTCAGTGTCTAAGAAATATATTTTACTGTTCCCAAAAGCCTATCATATAAAATTATATATAAATGATAAGTTTAGAAGAAAAGAATGAGGAAGATAAGAGTGTGGCAGCTCTGTAAAAATATGCAAGACTTTTGAGGCAGCAGACAACATATTGGGAAGCTATGAATGATGATGAGATAGGTAAAAGTTAGGGAAAAAATGAAAGGAAGGATTATTACAGAAATGTGAAAGAGGCAGCAGCAGGAATGGAAGTGAAAATGGAGAGTGAAAATTTGTGATCAAGAAACATAAAATATATAATGGAAACATTGTAAATGGTATCAGCAGCACGTACATTACACCCAAATCCAGAATCCTAGTATGCCTTTCCAGTAAAAATGAAGTGAATATTCAGTTCTTTTCCTGATCTTGATAGACCCATTATATTAAGTAAAACATTTATTTTTCATTAAATAATTTTTAGGTGAGGGCAATATGCTTTTGATGCAATATATATATATTTTTAACATACTGTGAAGCACTGCAGATTTTCACCAGTAGGGACATGGATTTAATCACAACCTGTCACCAATTTAGAGCAACATTAAATTGGTTTGATGTTCTCATTTTTTACCTTAGTGTGTACTGGTTAGTCTCACAAAGCTACTCAAAATATTTGTACAGAGTAGCCTGACCACCATCTCCTTCGGGGAAGTTTAAACACCAACCTAACTGGTAAACTGCAGGTAAAAGGCTATTACGTCTTGCAGAAAAATTCCGGAGATTTTCTTTGGTTTGTATCTGACTCAATATGATTCAACATTTAATTCCAAACACGATATTATACTAAGATTTTTTTCAGGCATACAAGTAGACGAATAAAAAAACTGTTTTCTGCTAAATCACCTAAAGCTTAACGCTGAATTGAACACTGCACATCAGAAGCCAAATAAAATCACTGTGTTTCTCTATTTTATAGTGTCAGCTACATTCCGAAAAATGTTCAGGTTATTTTAGCTCCCATTTGTAGACTTACTTTTAGCTATAGATAAACTGAATCACCAGCTCAATTTAAATAAAATGCCATTTTGGAAAATTTATTTAAAAATAACTTTATCTGTTAGCTATTGTAATTTCTTAATTTGGAGGAGAGGTTTACTTTGTTCTGCTCTTGTGCAAAACTTAGCAAAATTTATTTCTGGTCCATGATTAGCAACAGAAAGTGCTATAACAATATGATAGAGTGTTTCTTCTTTCTAAAAGAATATCAATTTGCTTTCATCTTTCCATGTCTCTTCCTCCTCTCTTTTTGCTGCAACTTATTTTGCTTCTCAATATTCTTCCTGATCTGCTTCATTCTACCTACTGTTCAGCTATTTCCACCGGAACAGTGTTGTCCCTTCCAATGTTCCTGGTCATCTTCAGTTTGGCTGGAAGCCAGTCAAATTTTGTCATGGTTGTGTTGGTAGACATTTGTTTGAATTCTCAGTGAATCTTCCATGTGGTCATGTCTACAACTCTTTTATATAGCATTTACATAGGCAGCTTTATGTTCCCACAAGTATTCAGAGGATGATTTTTTTTCATGTAATCCTGTTTACATATCTGTGGTTAAAAGAGAAACGGGAGAGGGAATATTATTTATTTAAGACAAATTCTATCTTAAAAATATCAATTAATATAGAAGCAATACAGTAGGACTGGTATAAGTTCAATAAACTGACACATACTATATACCAAGAAACATCCTAAGCAATTCTTAGGCTGAGAACTTTCCCTTTGCAAAACTGATGAAGAGAGTTAAAATTAGAATGAGTCATGCTCACACCAAACAAATAGCGAGGTACAACTTAAGGTGTTGAAATTCATATAATAGCTCAAAATTGAAGCTGAAAGAAGGATGAAGATGACCCAATTGCTTACTATTTCTGAAATCTCAAACAGTTCACACACTTAATGAGATATTGTGAATGCTGAAAACTGAATATTCATTTCAGAACTGCTTTTGCATCCGATGCATGTGAATTATATGTCTTAGAGTCACTGAGTCCATCCCCTCAGAGTCACAAGGAAGCATGCAGTAACTTCCTGTGCACTTCTGTACACTGCACTACTTTATACCCTGCTTTATATTACTTCATAAATCCAAGGAACAGAACAATTCCCAACAAGCCCTATCAAAGCCTGTATCAGAGAAAAATACAATCTACCTCAGGACAACACTAAGAAGAAAGCAATGATTTCACTAATGCCTTAGATCCTTGCAACACCAGCCTGGGGGCAGGGGCATATGGGTCTTTTGTCAGGTCTGAGTATATGAGGAAGACATAAGTAATTTTTTAATTTCTAACTCCAGTGGCTCTGCCCTTTTGTTGTCTAATCCTTTCTATAATTTAACTCTATCAACAGACAATTTAGGCCTTTTTGTAATAACAAAAGGTAAGCTGAAAAAAGGTAACTAAAAACTTGTTAATCTCACAGACATAAGTTTCTTTCATCACTTGTGGGCAGACTATTTGAAATTATTCAAATGGGACAAAATAATCCCAAGCAGCAGTACAGGATGGGCTTTGACTGTTTGGGCTGTTGTTTTGCTGAGAAGGACCTGGAGGGCCTGGTGGACAGCAAGCTGAACATGAGCCAGCAGTGCGCCCTTGTATCCATTTGGATAGAACCAAAAAAATCGTCACCATGAGAATAATTAGATATTGGAATAGGTTGCCCTGAGCAGTGGTGGAATCTCCCTCACTGGAAATATTAAAGACTTGGTATGACTGGGCCCTGGACAATCTAATCTAAGGCCCTACTTTTTTTAACAGAAGGCTGGACCACGTCTCCAGAGGTCTCTCCAAACCTAGGCTTTTCTGACTCTATGATTTTACAACCTAGTAAAGGAATACAACTTTTCCCTCTGAAAACATTAAAATGAAAAACTAAAGAGTAGTCTGTTCCTGGTAAATACACTTTCTATACTTGTACTTAACATATTTGGTAGTCAGTCATCTATTTAATAGTGTCAAGGACCAAAGATATCTTTTGGGATGTTAATCTGCCATCAGCTGTAACTGTTCATCCGGTGTACAAATAGGCTTTTCTTAGAAGATGGCATTCTCGTATTAATGAGATGTTTTCATTTAATTCATAGCTGTTTCACTGAAAGAAGCAAAAAGGTAAGTGAGATATTCAGAAGAAAGTGGTTTTGTTTACTACAGGCATGCACGTAAACTATTTGATTTTGGAGGGGAGAAAGGGGGAAGCTCCTTCCTGTGTGTAAACCCAAATATCTCACAGGACACGTGGTAGGTAGATGGCAACACAGAAAGCATCTAGCAGGCTGCCTATTAGGCTCACGGTGAATCTGCAACTGACATTACTAAAGAGCTCAGCTAGTTTATTGGAGAGAAGAACCTTATATCAAAGAGTAAGATCTTTAATAATGCTCTTTAGTAGCAACAAATTAAACATGCAAATACAGAAACAATCTCATATTACTTTACCTACTGCACATTTTGAAATTGTCTTCATGGATCACTAGGTTATTTAATGGCCTTTCACCCCTGAGGCCACACTTCAAATTAAAACTGTGTAAGCTTTGAGAAATAACCAATTTCAAATTACGTTCTGAATTTGTATCAAGGTTGTATAACCTTGGAGTTCTCCCTCTACGAGCTTAGCCAGCTTGCCAAATATTTATACAAGACAACAAAGTTTTTAGGCATGAGGCTATTCTTCATTATTAGTAGAGATTATTCCCTATAGGAAATAAATGATTCTACCAGCAGACATGTGAGAGATCCTCCATACTATGCTGTGAAGACTTCTGTTTGTGTACGTGTGAGTGCGTGTACGTGCTCACATAGGTGTGTAACAGTGGTGGGGGTGGGAGAGTGGGGCAGAATCTCCCTTTTGTTACGAAAGTTTGCGTGGGAGGTCTTATTCAACTACACTATTTGAAAGACAGATGAAGTGAGTTTATTCTGTTGTTTAGCAGGATACTTTTATGTGCAAAAGAGGAGATAGGGAAACAAAACTCAGTTCATAGGTTTTATCAAAAGACTTTTAAAATGCACAACATTTCTCTAAGCTAATTTTGCATTGCTTCATATATTGCTTTATTTGCTCATTTGACAGAGTGGATCATTTCACTTTAACAACACATTTTTCCTTGACAGTGCTCAACATGAAAACCATATTTCTTTATCTAACATAGAAGATTTAGAATGAAAAATAAACACACACGCGCACACACACACACGTACACCCTTCCCCCCTGCATTCTGTGGAGAGTCTCTATTCCATTTTCTAGTTCAGTTGTCTTTGTTTAATATGCTCTGAGTTGTTGTCTCTCTTCTACTACCTTGCATTTGGGGTGTTTCAGAGTCACCTTAAGCTAGAATGGATTTTGGTTCCAGGAAGAAAGTGGCTGGGGTTCCCTCCTACTTTTTTGTGACATGAGAATTTAGCATGAGATACAATGCATCATCTCTGTGTAACACAATACTACTATACAGATCTGCAATGGTGCTCGTAGATTTACCTTTCAGATAAATATTGCTCTTGATAGCAGTTCAACTCCTGGTGTGAGAGTTGTACTAAATATAGGTCCTTCTTTTGATTCACCATACCATTTAGGCATTGTTCTTTTAGGTACTTACCATAGAAAAGAGGTGATGAAAAAGGGTTGTGAGTATCACCTAAGAAAGCACCTAGTGGCATAAATATAGCAGTAATCCCAGCCAGCCTCAGCACATGGAGAATGAAGGGGAATGCTCCATACAAGATCTGTGAAATGGTGTGGAGGGCTCCTGTCCCAGCATTCCTCATTATGGCATGACCACTATAAATAATATGAACCCTAGTGATAGTAGTCATTATTTATGTCTCATGATTAAAATGTCTATTGTCCAAGACACTATGTTTTACCCTTGTTATGCTGATTGTCACTGGGCTACAGAACTTCCTTATAAAAGGTCAAATGAAATGAAAACAGCATAAATCTCACTCACCACTTGCTGATTCTTTCCTGTAGTTCCAACCACAGATCCAAAGCAGAATAGTGAAACATAGCAGTTGATAGAAACATGCAGGAGACGAAGCCAGACAAAGGAGATGAGAAGGCTGGAGAGGAAGAAGTTATAGAAATAGGAAAACACATTTGGTGCTACAGCATTAACCGCTTTTTTGTTTTCTATAGGAAAAAATATAGTTTTTTTTTAATCAACTTTTAAAACTAATTTTTAACATTCTTTTCATTGGGTGCCTCCATTAGCCGTTTTTGCCCACTATGTCCACAAACCTTTCTGCTGTTCTGTAGTTCTTTCTTTAGAGTACAGCCCTGCTACTCAGGCTTTCTGTGGCTGTGAAAGCAAACATGACCAGTCAGCAACTGTGGATGCTGAGTTTATCACTAGTAGTTCGTTCCAAATTAGAAAGCAGTGCTATCACAGATGCTTTCAAAACTAGGTTCTCACAGGTAAACCACTGACTCAGTATTTTCAAAGCAGAAATCTAACTCTGCTGTAAAAGTTAACCATTTTCATTTGTACTTCTCCCACAGCACAGGCAAAAATTATAAAGGACACAATAGCACATGGAAATCAGAGAAACCAATCAAAATAGATGAACAAATGGGGCAAAGGTGTGAATGGTGTTTTCTGAATCTAAGGATCTCTCCCCACTCCTCGAAAAGAGCAGTAATTGCTGGTGGACACCAGCAAGATTAAAGACTGGAACATTTTGCTGTAAACTATGGGTGATCTGATCCCTTAATCTAGTTGCTGTTCACATGTGCATGTTATGCTAATGACCTATGTAAATTATTTTCTTGTGATACTAACTTTGTGATTTCTTTTATTACGGGCTTTGACTTTCAGTATGATAAAAAATAACAAACATAAAGGACATTTCCAATTTAAAGGGCTTTTATGATGAAAGTCTTAAACACAATAGAAATGTTCTGGTCAAATACGTGTAACGTCTGCGGTGGCTCCAATCTATTCTGTGGGTATAATGATGACATTGGTCTTCTATACTCTTATTCGCTTTTACTGCCAAAGTGCAATTTAAACATTTTAATATCTAGAAGCATAATTCAAGGAGAACTTTCAGCAAATGTGATTTTCATTGCCCCATTTTCTTTGTAGAAACTCAAGACTTGAATATTAACACCATCAAAGTAATGGCAAAGATGGTCGTGATAGGAAATCTTATTAGTAAACAAGAGCTGCATCTGAAAAATATTGTCATTAAAAGCTATGTAGTAGTTAATTGAGTTTGATATGAAATTTAGTGCTGGAAAGTTAATGACTAATGCAGCTATTTCACAGAGCTTGGTTACTGCAGGCTCTGTAATGATCTCCTTTGCTTCATAGCAACAATGAAATTAACCTCTCTTTTGTCCTGCAGGTGTTGTGTTCTGATAATGCATATCCTTTACAAGTGTGGGCAAATTATTTGCTTTGCATACAAATTGAGCATAAAGCTGAATCCGTATGGAAAAAAAATGAACACTTCCTTATATTTTTAAACTAAAAACTACACACGTAAGTCAAAATTCAATAAATTGGCCTTTTAAGTGGCTCAAAACAGCATTAGAACAGGTAGGAATTTAGAAAATTATTCTTTTTCTGTGTTTCCATGTCTATTACACTATTGCTTTAAAACCTTACTGGACATAAACCCACTAGCTCAGCAAAGCTGTTCCCTCAGTTCCCCTATGCAGCAAATCCCAAAGGACACCCGGAATTCTAAGCAGGGTGGCCTAGCAAGCAGGATTAGGCAGGAAAAAGGAACATCCTCATCTCCTGATGGTCAGTGTGTCAACTGGCTTAAAGGAGACAAAGCGTATTTACAGTTTCGAGTACAGGACATAAAATGGAAAGCTACAGACTTCTGACATACTGTCAGACTTCAATATCCTCACTGTCTGTGAGGTAACTAAAAGTTAATAATCAGAAGTAGGAAAACACAGGGAGAGTGTTAGGAATGAAACAATAGGAAATAAAAACAGTATGGGTGGAATGAGAGAGGTGGGCCTCTGCTTTACTCAAATAAAAGATGCTTTTGCTTTTTGTCCATTCCAGTGATCAAGTTCCTCATGCATGTCTTATCTTTTTGATGAATTGGCAAGAAATATATTGGCAATATTTTGGAGAAATACAAAGGATGGGATTTGATTATGGACTGGTTGTGGCTATAGAAGGTCAAGAAATATTTGAGTATTCCCCCTTTCTTCCTTTTTCCACATTCCCAGGATGCTAAAGCAATGTGACAGGGAAGATTGCACTTTAACTGAAGAGGAAATGATGGATTTTGATAGACTGCTGTTGTACTGTACTTACAGAGGCCATTTTAACTACCTGCTTCCTCCTAGTGTGAAGAACAGTCATAAGGGCACCGGTGGGAATTGCTTACTGCCACCTCCGGGCAACGATGACTCTACAGCTGACTCAGTCGGGACCATTGCTTTCAGTGAGGCTGTGCAGACTGATTCATTTGCACAATGAGAACCGACATCAGCAAGGCAAAAGTAACCTAATAACAATAATTTTCAGAGAGCAGCACGCTTGCCTCATAATTACAAGCTTAGTTTAAGCGACCAGTTTCTGCATATGCCATAAAAATGATGCATAAACTTGGGAATAAACAAATATTGATGACTTTTTTGATGGGAGGCAATTACCCAAGAATGACATTTTCAAAGACTAGCTTAGAGTCAGAAAATGAGTGGGAAACCATTCCTTTGTATAAGCCACTGCTTTAATAGTGTGGTACTTTATATTTCTCTATGTCAGAGTCAGTGATATATGACTGAGGAGGAAATTAGATGCTGGGTTAAGAAGCATACAATAACAGGACTCTCAGTTGACTTTTCTTTGTCTTGAACGCTGGCTGCTTTTCTGATTTTTTTCAGAAATTCAGTAGGAAAAAGTCTGAAAGGAAACAACTTAACCATTGTGGTATAAGCATTTGCTTTTGTTTTAATTTCCAGATACAAAAATAATATGGAGGAAGTATTTGATAATAGAGCTGGTAAGAATTTCACATTCCTTAGGAAATTCTGAAAATTGGTATAGGAAGGAATGGAATAAAGGTCTGAAAGTCTGAAAATTCCTGTTACAGGAAAATACTGGAAAATATTTATTTTACGATAATACAAATGTTGTGACTGGAAAATTTCAAGTTCTTATCTGGAGGAATGCCCCCCAGTTCTGATATGCTGGTGAGCACATAGGAAACTGAAACCTTGAGAACTATGGTTTAGTGCCCAACAGTTAGGTATCCCACAGTAGTGTCTATTTATCAAAAAGATGTGTATGAGAAAGAAAGGGAAAGGAAGGGAAAGAAAAAGAAAGTTGATAAGGTAAGTGTCCACATCTTATTTTTACAATTAATAGATAGATTTCAATGTCTAAAACTATTTCGGTATCTCATAACAAAGCATTGTGGGAAAGTGCATGTCAAACTTCTGCACACAGTTTTGTTAGGACACGTCAGGAATGCAATAGTGTCCTCCTTTGGTCTTGACCCTTAGTTATTGTGTCACAGATTCAGAATAATTGAGGTTGGAAGGGGCCTCTAGAGATCTAGTCCAGCCCACTTGCTCAAAGCAGAGTCAACCAAAATAAGTTTCTCAGGACTGTTTCGAGTCAGGTTTTGAATATCTGCAAGGACGGAGACTTCACAACCTCTCTCAACAGCCTGTTCCAGTGTTCAATCACCCTTACAATGAAAAAGTTTTTCTTATGTTTTAATAGACTTTTTTGTATTGCAATTTGTGTCCATTGCCTCTTGTCCTTTCACTGGGTACCACTGACTCAGTCTTCTTTACTCCCCCACATCAGTTATTTATATACATTGAGAAGATTCCCCCCCCGAGCCTTCTCTTCTCCAGGCTAAATGATCCCAGCTCTCCCAGCCTCTCCTTGTATGACAAATACTCCAAGCTGTTAATCATCTTTGTGGACCTTTGCTGGACCAGATCCAGTATGATCACATTTCTCTTGTACTAGAGAGCCCAGACCTGGACATGGCACTCCAGATGTGAGCTCACCAGGACTGAGAAGAGAGGAAGGAGCACTTCCCTTGACCTGCTGCCGACACTCTTCCTAATGCAGCCTAGGCTTTCTTTGCCGCTCATGTAATAGTTTAAATTATGAGAATGAAAGCAGACAGACCTAACTTTTTTTATCTCTTTAATAACAAATTCTTGTTGATAGTTACATTTAAGACTTACTGCTTAGTCCATTTCTAAACTAATTAATATATCATAGTGACTTTCTACTGTTTCAATTTTCTAATCAAAGTGTTGAGCAGCATCAAGTGAAAGGCCTTGTACTAATCCAAATATAAATTATCAGCACTTTATGAACCAAATTTAAAATCCTATTAAAAATAGTTTGAAAAGTTCTATTTTCTATAAAGTTGTTGATTGACATTATGTTAATGTAATGTTATGTAATGTTATGTTTCTTTCTTTACATCTCTTTAATGAATCTTGCATCAGTATTTCTGCTATTTTATTTGTGAGAATGGTCAGACTGAAAAGTCTGTAAATGTTTGGGTCATTGCTTTTACCTTATCACCTCTTCTTTCCCAAATTTAGAATGTTTACTGAAACACCTTAGACTTGCTATGCTAGAAGTTTTATTATTTACACCACATAGTGGTGTAAATAATAGTACACCTAAAAAGGGACCAAAGCTTCATTAACTCCTTAATTGTCATTATGGATCGATTCCACACAGGTTGGAGGAGTGACAGGAGAAGAAAAACACTTGTCAGAAGAAAGAAGAGAAACAAACAATTTAAGCAAAAAGTGCAGGGAAAGACATAATGTACCCATAGGAAACTTCTAGCATTGCTAGGGAGGCAAGAGAACTATGGCAGGTGGGATGAGTCTTTCCCAGCCTTCCTCACCCACCCATTGTGGGTTCATCCCTTCCTCTGGGACGAACCTGTACTTTCTGTTCCACAGAGGAAGATGAGTCATACATGCCAGCCAAGGATTTCTGAGTCTGTACTAAGAATAAGGCAGATGAAATAAGCAAATAATTTGTCCTAGAACAAGAATTGCAATGATAACATTTCCAGTTAAATCTTTGAGGACACCTTCTCTATGTAATAGAAAAATTGCAGTTGAAAGAGTATGACAGAGGAAGGAAAACCAAGAGAACTGTAGAGCTTAAATACAGCAGAACCCTCTGTGGAAAGTCCCAAGGGATGATGAGGAAACAGTGACATTGCCAGTGTTACCTAGGCATTGGGATGTCAACTGTCTGTTGAGACTCCCAAGTGATGCTTTAGTGTTTGTAGAAAAATACCTGTTCTACAGCTGGAGGAAAAAATCCTGTGCCTGAGGAAATTTAAGGTTGGATTGAATTCATAGATTGAAACTAAGGAAGCTCTGGTATACTAAACATGTCTCTGCACTTCAGGTGGTAATTGTGCTGTGTCTCGTGTGCGTCATGTATTAGTTCCATGAAAGGCAATGTAAGCTTCCTTGCTGACCTGTTCCTTGCTGCAAGGTGATGCAGTCATAAACACATGGATACTCAACTGGATGTCTTATTTAGAATAGGCAGCTGTGGGTGGAAGTTGTCTCCAACAAGCTGCACTTACTACTTTCCCTGGTGACTATGTTCAGGGACAGTTTAGACAGCCATCAAAGGGACAATTCAAGGAATACTGTGTAATGGACTGATGTACAATTTAAGCAAGAAATAGCAGTTTTTGAAATTCACAGTGAATGGTGATATTAGAAAAAGGGATTAACTGAGTTACAAGATATATAGCTCGAGCCCTACAATGCCACACTCAGTTCAGTTACACACCTGGGATATGAAAGAATGGGTAGATAAAAATATGCTAAGTTAATAATAGGGCAGTCTGTCAGTTAAATCAATTTTATTTGCTCAAATTCTATCCTTGTTTGGAGAATTTGAAATCCAAGCTTTCTGGTATGTGAACAGACAATCTTGGGCACAAGAATTTGCAGGGCAGTGTAATAACAGGTTTCTGTTCATCAGCTGCTCTATAGCAACTAAATAATATATTTTAAATAGCTCCAGAAACTCTCAGTATTTTTCTTAGTTGTGAAATCCTCTGGGATTTGGATAAATATGGCAACCATGTATCTTCACATTCTGTCAAATCTGTGAAACACTGTATGAACTAAATGATCATTAAAATCCCAGCTATCTTTAAAACGTATGTATCTATGGAAATATAGATTTACTAAATGTATGTGAGACTGTTTGGAAGATACTTCTCCATGGAAGCAATTTCCCTGAATTTTCTCAGTAAAACTGCTGAGACTTTGTTTCAAGGAGTGTTTTCCTGATACATTATACGCACAGACTGCAGCAGAATATAGCTCTAGATCATCTTTATTTTTTTAACCTGCAACCCAAAGGTAAAGGTTTCAAACGTCTCATTTGAAAAGTCTTGTGGGAGGACAATAGATTAAAGAGAACTTCTCACTTATCTGAACAAGGTGGCCTTAACTTTTATATTCAAGACATTAACACTGACAGAAAATGAAGTTATAAAACATAGACAACAAAGAAAAAAAATAGAAAGAACACCTACACTGGAGAATACTGTGAAAAGAAATGCTGATAATGTTGTATTGCATAATTCTTCTTTGAGCCAAAAAAAAGGGGATGTTCATTTTCACTACTGAGCTTCAGATTTAGATTCGAATCAAATGCAAGTGCTTTAGCAATTAGGGATCTCCTGAGAAAATCGTATTTTGGCCAGTCCTCCTTTTTTTTTTTTTTTTTTTTTTTTTTCCCTCTCTCTCACCCTCTCAATAGCTGTGCCTATTAACTAGAGATCCCTAAAGGTAATTAAACACTTGGAAGTGTGCTGGAACCGTACAAATAGCAGATTACTCTAGCAGTTTGAACAATAATTATATTCAAAATATAACCACAGTATATTAACTTACTGGGAATAACTAATCTCCACAACTACTAAATTCATCACAGTATCATTTGATGACTAATCATCAGTATCAGTACCATTTTACAGATGAAAATCCAAATATCATTATACTGAAGAAAGATATTAGTTATTTTCAGCAAGTTGATGCTGTGTAGACTCTTCTTTCATCCTTCCTCCTGCAACATTTATATCTGACTGTTTCCAAGTCCAGTGTCCTGCAGCAAATGTTGCCAGCAATACTGAACACTTTCAATTAGTAGTTCTCTACTTCTCTGGTAGCTAAGCAACTGACCTGTGGTGAAGAATACATAATGATCTTCTGCATATCCACCTTAGAGTATCAGACAAAACACAGGCTTCAAAACATGGATTTGTTCTCCCATATCGATGACTCCAGCTTAATGTTCTGTGAATTATGAAAAAAATGTGTTTGCAGTGTGTTTGATGTAAATAAATCAAACCCAGAAATAACAGGCTATATATACATATATAGATATAAGAGGCTTTGTATTCCCATGTTCATGAATAGTTATCATGCTGTTAGAGAGCAAACATTCAGAATTCTATAGCATAAAATCAGGGTAAATACTATAGCATGAAACCTTACAGGTTATATAACCTATTTGATGTCATCAGTATACAAATGTCCTAATTAACTACACCAGGGAATATTTTCTGACTGTTTTATTTATTTACTATAGTGAGTAATCTGGTTTTGTTAATAAAGCAGAGTTTATGTAACAGGGATCTGAGAAAAAACAGCAGCTGGCTCACATTTAATCCACATAGAATAGAGAGACTGCTAGTTGTCAGGGGGATGGTAGCATGAAAAATTAGCTGAAAGAATAACCTTCTCCATTACGAGGCCTCCCAAAGGATTAAGTGAGTCTGTATTGCAGGGTTAACCTGGACTCATTGTTGTTATAAGAATACCAAATTCTAGCAAAAGCCTGAAAAGATATCTCACTTCAGCCTTGTTTGGACAGAGGACTCTGCTTATTCTGGTCCAGTGAAGCCTTCACTATCATAATCCCTTTTTGTATCACCTATGAGAGAGTGCACAGTGCGGGGAGGTTCAGGATGGTCTCATAGACGAAGCAAACTAACAGAAGCTGCTTAAACACATTGGTCAATAAACTCACAAACAAACAACAAGGAACAGTACAAAAGCAACATTTTAGATTATTGAAATTACATTACAATGACCTAAATGTCCAGATAGGAAACATAAGTATGCTTTGACTGGTAGAGGTTATCCATTTGCACATACACAGAAGCTACAGATGAATCTAGTCACCAAAAATCAGACTTTGGTTTAGTACTAGATTTTACACAGCACCAATTTAAGCAGTCTTTGGATTCAAATCTAGCTGAGATCATTCTCCAAGATAAAGAACACATCGCAATCACTGAAATGATTTGGAAGCGTGTCTGGGTTGCTTGTACCTGAGTAGCAAACAGTATTTATCTTGTACACAGTACTTCGGCAACTCTCCTTTTTCAATTAGCTCAAGTCCCCAGGGGTTTTTAGGCATTGCACCATTCTGTAAAATTAATTTAAAGCAAGACAAAATGTGTGCAGGTTGAAAGGCTGAAGAAACTCACATTTACCTACCAGAAGTCTGTGGGTATCTACTTAACAGTTCTTGTTTTATGAAAGAAGTATTTATATTTCTCTTGGAAAGTAATATTTTAAATTCACAATTACTCTCTCCATCTTTAAAATGTCCTACCAATGATATCTAGCACCTAAAAACTTAATTTCCTTTATTGAAATATACATCGTACCTGAAAAGTATTTTTTCAATATGTCATAACTGTAATTTGCTAGAGACAGTGTGATGTCTTTTTTTTTCACTCTTCAAAGTGGGTATGTGCAGAGCTAGGCTGTTATGTAATTTACTAGGTTTGTCTAAGTTTGTAAAAAATTGTGGCATGTACTGAAATAAAAAAAACATAAAACTGATTATGAAAGACATTGCCTATTTACAAATAAAAGATATTCTGCCCAGAAGATAGTCCAGATTCCCCAAGTAACTACATGTTAATACTATGGTAAGATTTTTTAAAGCTATAGTGTAAAAGCGAAAGCATCAGCCGTTTCTATGGCTTGGCTGTGGGCCAGTTCTCACAACCATTTCTGTTATGTCACATCATCCTCAGTGATAGGCACTAAGCACTGCCCTAGTTGTAACACAATATCTGGCATCTATTTCTATCTGTTACTAAGTTACCTAATTTTTGTAAATCGGAGTACCTGTCTATGCGAAAAGCACGACAAAAAACATCAGCATTATGAAGTACTCAGATTCAATCATTAGAGGAATATGATATAAATTCAGAAGTCAAAGACACTGAGATGGGTTGCTCTGTATAGTAAAATAAAAATACTTCAAGCCCCCTTCTCCCCCCACAAAGTATTGAGTTAAATGTGGTTTTAAAATTAATGAATTATTAAAAGAAATCATATGAAAAATGACTTTCTCACGTAAGGTATTTTCTTTCATTTAAAGCAGGGGATTTTGCTTGGGGACATCGATATAAAAACCTATAATAGATAAATAGACCTGGGTTCTATTGCAGGCAGTGACTGAGATGTGGAGAGAATAAATCATATGGCCTCCCTTAACAACTGTATTTCACCGCATTTTTCCTCAGACATTTTCTGCAGTAACAGTTATAGGATATATTAGAGGAAAAAGAAAAAAAGGTTACAAGGATACCTAGACCGCTGCTGACTTAAATAGAGAAGAATTTGGCTCTGTGAAAGAAAGTGCTAGGCTGTTAAAAGAACTTTGTCCAACTCCTGAAGTCTTTGAAGAGTGATGGTAAAAAAGAACAAAGTGGAACAAGTGCAGTGAGAGAGTGAAGGTTTTTTTTATATTAAAAATAAAAAAAAAAGAGAGAGAAAATCAGAAGCCTCGTAGGGAATGAAGAGGAGAGGAAAAAGCTGCTAAAGGGAAGTTTGTATATATAATTACAAATAGCATGCAGTTATTTTCAAAGGAAGCCACTCTGCATATAAAACTCTAAATGAAAACTAAGCCTAGGTTTTTAAATTTTGTCCTTATTTTTGCTTTGAAAACTGCTAGTTTTCAGACTAAGCCTTTGCGAATTTATTTAGTGTGAAGAAAACTTCATTGGTGCCATTCTCTCAGCTGTCACAGCCACTCTGAACATTATCTGCCTGTTGCCACCAGAGTGGTTGTTCATCCATACGTATATGGCTGTCTGCCTTACAGTGTGCAGATCATTTAGCTTCTCCAGCTGCTCTGTCCATGACAGCCTGATACCTCTCAGAGGGACTGCAGTTGCTGCCAGAGTGTAAGCTATGGTAGTACTCTATGCTAAGTCGAATTACAGAACCTGACAAGAAGGTTCTATTCAATGAAATCCATCTTGAAGGGAAAAATAAGGACTTTAAAACCTAAAATTTCTTTCCATTTTGATTTGGATTTTCCTAAATTCAAAGAAAATGAAGGGGAAAGTTGTGCCACTAAGACATTGCTCAATCATGGGGACAGTGTAGAATTAAACTTCTCCACTGTAAGCTCAAGATGGCGATATACTTTCCAATCTGACTCCCATGCCAAAAGGAGTCATTAAATACTAGTGCCCCTTCCTAGAGGGGCAGCAGTAGGAAATGTCATTCAGGGTAAAGGGAGAACAGATCTTGGTTTTAGCTTTGCTTTAGCTACTCTTAAAACAATGTGCTTATGCAACCATGTAGCTTGAAATGTGTTATAATGAGCCAGTTCCATAAATCAAATGTGATACTAGTTTGCATAGACTGAGACTTTAAATGCTATAGAAATCAGTATTGTGAGTTTTAAAGTATTTTCTTAAAAGGTTAAGACATTTGACAATTTCTGCACAATTTTAGAATTTTTTACTAGGTCACTGCAATAGTACCCTTCAAAATCAACTTCACCTCCCAGGCATTATCACCTCAAAGTTGTTTTGCTGCTGAGGTGTCCTGTTTTGAACCAGAGCTAGTCCTGAACAACATTCATTATTTTAATTTGCTCCTGTAAGGTACTGTTATTACTGAATACGTCTATAAAAATATATATTTCAGAGTATGAAGAAATCAAGCAGGGAAGGATGAAATCTGTCCCTTTTCCTCACATCTAGTTAACTATTTGTTTATGGGTAAATACTGGAGCAATGCTTAGCACGATTTTTTACAGCCCAGGCTCAGGACAGCTCTGTAATATCAAAAAGATAGCAATATTTAAGTCTGGCATTCTATATTTCTGTAAAAGGAAGATTAAAGGTTACCTTCTGATTAAGATATCCTTCGTATGGATAGATCTAAGTCTGAAAAGACTCCCAGGTAAGTTTTAGTCTAACAAAGCTGCATATGTCCACAGAAAGGGGGTCCTCTCTGGAAAGCAGTACTTCATGAGCCTGTGCACTATCCTGACTGCTTTTGATGCATGAATCAGAAAGCAAAATCTCCTGGAGTTCTAAAGCACAGAGAGAGACATGGTGTCTCTAAATTGAGTAGATGTGTTGCTACATATTATTTATTTACTTTGTTTGGCTTTAAAGAGTATTTCAGGGCATGTGATATAAGAGGTGTATTTTTCCCACAGCTGTGACAATACCTAAAATCACAGCACTAGTGTTGCAGTGACCAGCACTCCAATGCTGTACAACATTAGCCAGCTGTGGGAAGCTGCTGTGCTGTTCTTCTGCTGAGATGTCATGCTTAGGATCTGGTAACACAAAATGTTACTATGGGAGTGACATCTTCTATTGAAGTTTTCTAGCCAGAGGCTTTTAGGAATGCACCAGGGTATTGTAGACTTTGATTGAACTTTGAGGGTTCACGAAAGTTTGCAACATCCTCCATCAGCTTGCTACCAGTTTAAGTTACACTATATTCTTCAGGATCTTCCAGGAAAGGTGCATTACTTGAAATATTGTCTTGGATGTGATTTTGATATAGTGATAGGAAAAACATTTTCAAAACATGTTTTTTACTTTCTGTGCAATGGGCTGATAGAGACTTTTTGTTTGATATATCATATACAGCTTGTTTCAGCAATGTCAAGGATAAGGCAGCAGGGATATCTTCTCTCATTCTGCAGCAGTACAGCACAGACTTCATGGAAATATATATGCAACAAGCACTTACGTCAATCATTAGATGATGACCTGCGTCTGTGAGCCTTTTTGCTTTCATTTGCCTCAGCACTGAACACTTCAATAGCTTAAAGAGGGAAGAGGAAACATGCAGTGGGAGAAACAGCAGAGGTGATTTATGCTGCTGTTGCTGGTGCAGAGACCTGTAGATGTGAAGGAGAAGTAGCCTGATGATGCTAGGACAATTAGGAAAAAAAAATCTATTTCCATGCCGGAATTTTTTTTCCTATTAAAGTAAATGGTTCTAGCCACCATATCCTCTTTTCCTTTCCATAGAAACCAAGATGTGTCCAGGAACTGAGGGTCTCAACTTATTGTGAAGACACCTAAGTCTGGAGACACCCGGTCTTACCACATTGTGAAGTCATGTCACTTGTAGCATACACTCTGGTTAAGGAGCTGGAAAATGTTCTCCAGTCCTTCAGGAAAGAAACACCCAGAGATTACCAGGTACATGTATTCCTCCAGAGGAAGTAGAAGGCAAAGGTTAAAAAAAAAAAACAACAAAACTCAATAATTAAAAAGCCTACTAGATATTTTTGGTTTTGGAAATCAGGTTTGATTTCTATGGTCTTTCATAACCTGCTGATATCACCTGCAAACAGAACTTGCACTTTTTAGTGAGATGCTCCTTTTATCTGAATCAGATGGCGATTTTACATTAAACTGTGTCCAGTTTTGAAAAGTCTCCTGAAAATCTTTTCCTTCATATTGCTATCAGCATGAAAAGCAAAGTCTTCTAGATACTGGGTCAGAAATTAGATGCTCAGGTCTGTTGAAAACAACACCTCCAACGATATTCATCTATTTTGCATGGTTGCCCTGAAGAGGACTCTACCCAGAAGAGCAATAAAATGAGAAACCACTAAAATGTACAAATAATAAGCATTGCAAATCTGATCCGGAAAGAAAGGGCACTTCACTCTCAATGCTTGATCAAGGAATCAGCTCAGCTAAAAATGTCACCAAGAGGCACTAACTGACAGTGGCATACTATATTTACATTTACACAATAATTAATTGCTATTATATGTACAAAAATAGATTTGTTCTCTTCAGTAGAACTTGGTAAACTCCTAGCAAATGATGTTTAAATAAAAATGATCACCTGATTTTCAGAGTTAACCAAACTGACTGCTCAGGTATCTCCTGCTAGCCAGAAGTCAGGCATTTCATTACCATTTCATGTTTACTTTCTAATGCTAGAAAATATGAATAGCTCTGTAGAGATGAACACATAGGACTTATTATTATTATTATTAGGTACATTTTCATATGTATCATGGTATATCCTGTTATATATTACCTAGTCTGAATGCAAACTGTTTTATATGCAGATTTAAGGTAACGAGCATTCAACTTTAAAAAATGGTTCTGGTATCCTGTAGCTTCTCAATAATAATATACTCTTACATTCCAACAGAGAAGGATGGATTATGAGTTTTTCAATTTGCATCAGGCATATTAATTGCAGAGTAGGATTTCCACATAAAATATCAATGTACTGGAACAAACTGTTAATGCGTCAGAATATGAACACTTGCATTCATTTCTTGAGATTTAAAAGCAATCTTTTTTTTTTCATACATCTGAATAGCATGGTTTGTTTTTTCTAAGTCTGTTAATGAGAACAATGTAACCAATGTTTTCTGAAAACCTTAATTAGCTTAAGTGTTAATAGTGCTTTCCTAGTCATTGTACTGGCAAACAATACAACAAACCATTAGGGAAAGAAAATAATTTACAGGGTATGGAAAACCTTTTTAGAGCAGCTTTTAAGAAACATGCCATGGAAGATCAACTTTATGTTGTAGTAGCAAGCAATGAAACATTGAATTCTAGTTTTACTTATATGTTTTTACTGTAAGAAGAGACTCCTAGATTAATAAAAGTATGCTTGGAAGTGGAGTTCAGAAGGAAATTTTCAAACTTGTTTTTATGACAGAAAGTTGCAAGTTTATGGTTTGTGTTTTATCTGATGCATTCAAATCATACACAGAACCCCAGAAATATGTTTTAATAGGTATCAATAAAATCAAATAATTTCACCTTATAAACAGAAATTTTGGTTCTTTAAAAGCAGGTAAGTGAATATTAGGTAAAAAATATTTATGACAGTACAGAAGTGCAAAAGGACTCAGATTGTTTCCAGTCATGATCTGATTCCGTTTATATCTGAGCAAGTACATATCTTGTTGTTCAGTGTTCAATACTAGACTATCACTACATTAAAAATATACTGTTTTCAAGACAGATGAATTCATTGAGAGTTTATACTGTTTTATTTTATGACTACTCTGTTTCAAACTACCAGTCTTTAACGGGCCTTCAACTTCTTCCCCCTTTCTTACAAAACAGCAAATGAATGCTGGCCCTTCCTTTTAAAGCTGAACAGAAAGAGAAAATATTTGAGTTTGCATGCCACAGCTGCAGGCTATGAATTATATCACTAGGGAAGAGTGGAAATACCACCCACATAATCCAACAAGAGGCCTGATTCATTTTGTGTCTGAAGCAATCATTGCAGTCTTACAAAGCTGAAATGAGTTTCCCTTGCAGTCTTCAGGGGGGAAGAAGTGAGAATATCATGCTTACTGGTTCAAAGCAAAACTCCTCTCTTTTTTCCTTCCTCTCTCTCACTTTTATTTTTCTTCCTTATTTTCTTTCTATTTTCCAACTGCTAGCTTGACTGTACATAGAATAGTGGAATCTAATTTGAAGTAGGTCATAAATGGGCACCAAGCAGTATCAATCCCAGCCCCATCAATCCTAACTGAACTTGTGACAAGTGATTTACTTCCCAGCTCGCGCACAAGGGGAGCGAGTATGCCATCTGTTTAAGATCCCAGTGGAAGAACCTGCCTAGGGTCCTCTCTGAATATGCAGGACCCTACTCAGTATGCATAGGCACTCTTTATCTAGCTTCCTACAGGTCATCAATAGGGAATAATGAAGACAGAGGTATTAAATTCTGCCTTTTAGGTTCTTTTCTCAAGGCTGTAAGGAAGTTTTGTCCTCTTGGGATCCTAATGCCTGCATTTTCTCTCCTTGAAGAGCTTTCAAGTGCTCAGGATCTTTCTTTCAAAAAGAAAAAAAAAAAGAAAAAAAGAGCCAGATTAATGATTTAAAAGTTCAGCTACTGACAGATGAAATTATGACTGCAGTAGAAGTCTACTGATTGGAGTACTTATCCAGAAGCAATCCTCGTTATTGCTTTGAGATACAGAGACATGCTGTCCATCCCTCCATACAACACTGTAATTACAGGGTTGTGGTGGAAGGGAGGAAGGGAGGAAGGTCTTGTTTTCCATTACTCTTGTTAATTCAAAATTCCTGCTAACGGAAAGAGAATGTGATTTTTTTTTTAGCCTGACTGGGACATGGAAATGATACACAGCTGCACTTTTAGAAGTATTTCTGTATTTTCCGTGAACTAGAAATTTCCAAAATAGTTTTTAGTTAGGTATCACAGTCTTTTTCCAAGAGAAGTGCCCTAACCACTAAGTTTGAAAATCTTGTTACTGCCTGTGGTATCTTTCTAGTGCACAGATTCTGTAATTCTCAGCAACACAATGGGACAGCAGGGAAAATGAAGAACAATTCATAGCTCTCTGGTGAGGCAATCCTCTTAAAAATTGGGATGTTGATTTGACTTTCTTGAAGAAGAAGGTGGAATTAAATATAGTGTTTTTTTTTGTTCTGTTTGTAAACATCCCTTATGAATGTCTTAGCCATGAGGCTAACACTTACAAATGTTTTAAAGGCAGTGGAAACTGCGGCTATATTATTAATGTGTCTGAGCAGGTGTACTTGGAGAGCACTTTCCAGATAAGTCCCTCGGCTGAGTCAGATGGCTGAGTGAACAATTTCGGGATACTGACCAAGTTTAGGACTGAGTGAGGTGCTGAACTGTTCAGTTCTGTTAAGAAATTGTGAGGATGTGGAAGGGCTCGTCTTCTCATCTGACCTTAAAAGTCTTTATCACAGAAAACTCATAGATTTCAAATTGTTCCTAAGCATGGATTTAAATTAAAGGACTAAATGTTTATTTTTCCCTCTAATATATAAAATAGTAAAAATTGGCTAAGAAGTATTTAATACTTTATTACTGTAATCTTTCTCTAGACTTAAATTAAGACTAAAGCCAGTAATATTCTATATGATTCTAAACTGCTAGTCACACCTGTACATGTTTAACTTCTTGCATAAGTACTTCAGTACTAAAACTTAGATTATTTCTTATTCTAGAGATAGCAAAATCTGGCTCAGATTTGAGTTAACTCCAGCAAATTATGATGAGACCTGCTAAATTATGAAGAAATGTTGGTAAAATATTTAACAGCTTTTGTTGTTTGTAAAGTTTTTTTACTAACCATTGTTTTAAGCTTCCATAAATAAAAATACAAACCCCACAAAATATGTCAGCTTCCACTTTTTGTTTAAGTACAAAATATAGCACTAGCTCTATTTCATTATTTTGTATACTAAGGAGTTTTAATCTCTGAAAAGCTTGTCAGGTGTTGCCTGTGAAGTCAAACTAACAGGCATCCTAAACAGAAAGGGAACCCAAATCCGGGGGAAATAAGTGCTCAGAGAGCTTTGGCATGGACCTCGTTGCTAGGGAAACCACTGCTTTGTCTCTACGTGGTTGGAATGGCGGCCTCATTAGATGCTGAATCTGATCATCACTTTATACTACAAAAAAGGGGGGGGGGAGCTAACAGGTCCACAAATCTTTAAGAAAATACCAAGAACGAGTAGGGGCAATCTTAAATAAATCTGTATGTAATTATAATCATAACTATGTTCCGCTGAGAGTAAATTTGCCCAGGCTGCTTCATTCCACTTTTATCTGTAGGTGAAGGAATGAATAATTCTTCCTGCTTGTCTTTTAGTGAATTTAAAAAAAAATTGCAAGGCACGAAACTGGTCAATTGCGTATGTTTTGTCTAAAATATAATCAGTCACTATTAAATATTGCAAAAAAATTATTTAATAAGGTCATGTAGCTTATTTAACTGCCTGAGACATCGCTTTAGCTTTGCCGCAACAGATTTTATTGATGGAGTCAGAAGCATAAAATGGCATGGAAAAACCTATAGAGGTACATTTATTACCCTCATCATAAAGCGGAGTGGTGAAAAATAGTAAAAAAAGTGAGAATATTTAGTGATAAGAGAGTTACTTAATGTTAACTACTAAGTTTTAATCAAGATACTAAAATGAGCACCGCACAAAAAAAAAAAAAAAAAAAGAAAAAGAAAAAAAAAGACCCTGATGTGCAGCAGCGCTACATGCAGCTTCAAGGCATTACTCATTGGCAGTACAGCTATGAACCCAAGGTCCCTCAGGAGCTCAGCTCCTGCCCTTAGCTGATGAGAAAAGCCTTTGAAAACAGGGTCACAGCTTAACCTCAGCCCTCTGTGGCTTATAAATATCAACAAAGGGAAGGGATTTTAGAGTCATCATCCCCACAACTCTGTTCACTGAGAGGAAAAATTAAATCCAGATCACAGATGAAACAGTTAAAAAATGCCCAACTTCTCTATCTGTATTTTTGAAGAGGGCAAGCAACCTGGCTAGTAAATCTTTTTTCTTTAATTGCACCAGATGTGAAAGTGAGTAGTTGGGTGCATAAACAAGAGTGCGTCTATCCAGGTGGTCTGAGATTAACTGGTTACTTCCCAAGAGTGTAAAGAACTGACACAAAATACATATATATGCACCTGGAGGCATTTTCCTTCTTAGTCACTGATAGCTAATACCGAATGTTCAGTGGCTGTCTGAGGAAAAATATTTAAGTTAAAAAATATTTTTGAAAAAAAAAATGCTTTTCACAGAAGCAACATTTTTTATGGAATTTTTTCCCCTCTGATAGTATTATTAAAATAGGGCTTGCAGACTACAGCTAGAAGAAAGGAGTAAAGAAATATCAGGGTGCAATCATCTATCCACTACATGACAAGAAACCACCATGGCTTTCTTCAGAAAATAACTCTTTTCTGTTCCATAGCAAAATGCTCTCAAAATTTAATGAAAGATGAGCCACTATCTAGATAAATAATTCTTCCAGATGGGGACCTGAGGCAGAGGAAACTACTCTGGAGTGCTCCTGTAATCATCAAAATGTTTTGATTTCTATGCAACAGCCTTTTAAACAGGGAGTTGCACGCAGAGAATAACTTGCAGTATTTAATATACCAGCCAAGAAGTAACAGCTAGAAAGGTACTAGAATATTGTTTGAAGTAGGCCTGATATGCAAGAATTGAAGCAACTGTGCTCTGTGCCACTGACTTAATAACAGCTTTTGGAAAATGTAGAAGAAGTAACTGGCTCCTCTTGGCTTCCCTTTTGAGCAAACACACACAAGGACACCAAGTTTGAAGAAGAAGATTAAAAAGTGCTGCTTGAATCTTAATGCATAAATGTGTGGGCCTGGATGCCCATGAGAAAAGATAATTAATTAGAAGATACAGTTAGAAGTGTGTAGCAGTTATTATAATCACTCTACTTTGTTACGATAGTTTAGCTGAACTGGGCTGAGAGCTGTAGAACTTTGGTGTAAGCCACAATTAAGAGTCCCATTCATGTTTTGATCTATCAAGTACTGGATGTTTTTTCTTTAAGTAATCTCTCTTGACATCATTTCTTGATTGCATTAACAGACCTAAAATGTAAAATCTTCTGTTTCTTAATCACTTTTTGAAGAGAAGAGGATTTTTGAATGAATATTGAAGAGATTTCAGTGACTTACAGAGCTCTCAATGCAGACAAAAGAAGAAGTGTAAGAAAAGATATGTATTCTTTTTAGTCTCAAATATTTTATAGAAATATAAGGCACACATTTTTACACATGCAAAACCATGAGGAAAGGAATTTGAAATGTAACTTTTGATCCAGCATAGTTTTTAAGCTTACATATTACTTTTCGCCTTAATATGAAAATATGAATTAGTTGGGAATATCTCATTGCTAAAATGTGCAAGCTGTACTGCCTTTATGGATCAATTTTGTAAAGTAAAACATTTTATAAAATTTCTGCAAAAATTTAGTGCAGTGAAAAACATATATATTTTTTCCAAATGTATCAAACTGAAAACAGCTGATCTGTGGGGCTGAGAGAAATAGAAATAATGGTATCTTTTTACATTATTTTACCTACAGTGCTGTGAGACCCAAAGAAACAGTCTTTTCAAAGTCTAAGCCCATTAAATATTATGAGCCCAGTATGCAAGCCTCAGGGCAGAAATGCATGCATAATCACCATCATAATTGAATCAGAAACTTCCAGAACTAAAAATATAAGCAGTTCTAGTTGGAGCTAAAGGACCAAGAAGGAAAAAAAGGCACTTGTACACACTGTAAAAACCTCAGCAGTCCCCGGGCATAAATTCTTAGGTACTCACAGAACCCATGAGCTGATACTTGCGCATGCAAGTCAGCCTTTCAGCATGAATATCAGAAAATATTCAAGCAAAGGCTTGGACCTTTTGGATAGGTGTAGTTCAGAAGAAGATTATGTGTTATAGATGCCTAATATCCTTGCAAGATTCTTGTTCCTCTGATAGATGGAGTGCGCAAGATGCTCTCTGATCTTAGTCCACCTCCAAGGCCACTACTGCAAGAAAGAAAGCAGCAGTTCATCTTTATCCTTTTGTTTTCCACATATAGCAATGTGCACCCCAACCAGAAAGACTAGATGCAGGCAATGATATAATTCCTAGCTTTTGCACAAGGTACACAGAGGAAAGGGAATGACATTCTTTGTTTAATGTATATACAGCAAGGGCAGAGAAGAAAGGTGCATGTCTCTCACTTCAGTCGGTGTTATTAGTAGATGATGAGTGCCTGTGTTTTTTTCCCTCTTTTCAAAAGCCATCCTTACACGTGCCTGCAAATCTTTATGCTAAGGTACCTGAGTTAGCAGGTACAGCCAGTGAATGCAATCTTAAAGTTTGTATTTGAGACTAGTGAGAAAACTGCAGTCTGTCGTCTCTCTGTTCTTCTTCTCTCTTTGGTGCATACACCCAACAAAAGTCCTGTCTCAAAGCTGGAAAGGAAAATCAGAAGCATTAACTAGAATCTGAACTGCCAAATGCCTCCTATCCTGTCTAAGCCCCAGGCTCACACCCCTCATTTGGATACATTGAATTTAACTTCGCCTTTAAAAGGAAGTACTCTTACCAGCCAATTGATATTTTCAAACATTGTACTGTCGCTGCGAGAGGAAAATCACTGACTGCTGTCACACAAATTCGGTACTGCCAGAGTTACAAAAGTACCCTTTCTAATTCTAAGCCTTGGGACATGGTATTTGTGCAGTTTAATATTAGTTCTTGTTTCATCATAACATTCACTATAAAGCTTGAACACACACGGGTATTGTTTTGAGGTTTTCTTTTTCTATCTCTCTTCTTTATGTTTTTGCCTTTCAGGTTATCTCTGAAACAGTAATATTACATGCATATTTGTGGCCAGTACTGCAGGTATATTCAAGAATATTTGAAATAAGTGTGAAAAGACGCTTTCCTTGATTAGTTCAAAACATTAGCTATACCTTTATCAATATTGTGGGTGAAATACAGAAAAAGAAATTAACCTGTTGGTAGCAACATACCTTGTCAGTCTTATTCCCAACCACACTGAGACAGAAAGCAGCCCTGACACTTCTGTGGCTGCTCCAGCCCATTGTAAACAGGAGGTGGCAGTTCTAGTCTTTGATCCCATATGCTGCAGTGTTATAAAACGGCAGTAAGTAGCTGGGAAGACATTTCCCCAATAAGCAAGCTAAATAGCTTTTCCAAGCCTAGCTGGAGCTGCTTCTCCTTTAATCCCTTTTGCAGGAGTCTAAAGAACAGTGTTACAGAGAGGGGGGGGGGGGGGGAAAGAGAGAGAGAGAGAGAGAGAGAGAATAGAGAAGCTCTTTGACAGCTCAGTATTGGTAGTATAATAGACTCTGGAGCTACCTGCACTGCACCCAAAGCTTTTTCTTCAGTATGATACCACAGAGGAATTGTCTTTTTAGTGATATTATGGAAATAGAATTCTTCTTTATTCATCTCATCCTCTCTTAGTCTGGCAAATCTTTCTTATTGCAAAAAATGCTTTTTATTCTATATTTCTAAAATCTCACTTAAAAACAAATTAATACACCCTTCCCCTCAATATATGAAAGGGTGAATGCTCTAACAGGAGTGGATCCAAAATCTAATGCAGCCTACACAACAGACCATTATTTTTCAAACTCCTGTTACTTTCCCAAGTGGCCCTTCATTTGCTCAGAAGACATTGCTTTTATCATCAAAGGAAATTCATGTTGAAACCTCCTCTGCCTGCTCTAGATATGAAAATGAGATGAAGGGGGAGAGAAAACCCCCAAACCAACAAGTTTAAAAAACCTACAAAAACAAAGACTGACAGCAAAGAAGAGCCACTCTGAAAGTCTTTCCCCACCTAAAGAAAAGGAGCAGAACAGGGGAGGCAAGAAGGTGTGAAGGAGACAGTCAGACATCTGAGAGAAATAATACAAGTAAGCAAAATATTTACTACTTTTTAATCCAGCTCCATGTCTGATCATAAAACTTGTCAGGTATCACAGCAGAAATGTATTGCACAACGGTGTTGGGGATTTCATAAAAGGTCTGGAGCCTAGGTGGAGGTGAGAACTACTAAAAGCACCTGACATTCAGAATCATGCAGGCTAACACATACCACAAGTGCCAGTCCCCATGAGGCTAGAGAATGCAATTGCCAAACTACAACCTTTCCAAGGAAGCAGTTTGGGGTGCTTCATTTAGAGCTAATCATTTTTACTTTTCTGATACTTTGTCTTCATCATTCCTGCAAGTAACTTCTCTCAGAGCCAAATGACTGCTTTGTACTGTGGTGAGTGAAACTGGATCATAATGTCAGGGCCATAGACAATAAAATATCTTACCTTTTCCATCCTGTTGTCCAGTGGGAACTCCTGTAGTCAGAGATTCAGCAGTGTACATTAATCTTCACAGGGTTATAGAGGACATCTCTAACTCAATTCCCCTACATCCTCACAATTGAATATGTCCAATTGCAGAAAGATAAGACACAAGTCTGATATTGTTAATCAGACAAGCACATACTCAGACATGTTTCACAATAGGAGGGAGAGTCAAGATCACGTATTGTAGCAGCGAAGGAGTATAACAGTGATAAAGCCAGTACTGAACAGAGAAAGAAATCTTGATATAATTGTGGAATTACTGAGAAGGCAAGAAAGTAGTGCAGAGGTATTGACACACATTATTCTTCCAGAATTTTTCTAAGAGATTTAGGAAGCATTTTAAGAATTTGCATACAATCAGGTGCTCACAGTTTAATTACTGTGTATCAGCTAAGCCACATAGTAGTCCCTGAGTGTCTTTTGCCTGAATCAAATGCAGAACACTGTATCTTAGCTTACCCCTCTTTCTTTCCTGATCTAGCTATGTTTAATCATGCTGTATTTACTGAGTGCTAGAGGAGCATAGATGAGCAGTTTAGTGATTCTTCTGATGCATAGTAACTCAGGCTGCATTAACAGGACATGGTATGCATGTTTCCTTGGATTATTTCCTCAGAAGTACTAAGGCAGGGTAAAACCAGCACTGCAGATCCTAATTTAAGAGTGCATCTGGCAAACTAAACTTCTCACACAGGAGAAGCTCTCATTAGAAGAGATAGGTTGCGAAGAGATTCACAGCTGTTCTGGGTATAAAACAGAAGATAAAGGTGTGGCTTAGGTTCCTAAACTGCTGTTCTAGGCAGAGACAGATGCCTTCCTGGCTGTCAGGAAGACCCCTCCCTTTAGGATTTGAATTATGTTACAGTCGGATATTTTCACTCTGTTTCCCTTCATCCATTAAAAATAAGAGGAAGCCCCAGCTGCACCATTCCCAGGGACCAGTATTTACTTGTGACATTGGAAGAGATGTGGAGATGGGATGGGAGACTAGGGCTCAAATTCCTGTTGCTACGCCGGAATCAGAGCCTGGTCTCATGTATAGGTGTTCCACATGGCTTATGGTGTGTGCAGATACGTGCACAGCCTAGGCGAGTCCTGAGCACTCAGTACTCCTGCTGAGAGGTAAAAGGGTTCCTGTTTTGATAGCTTCTAGCTCTAGAACTCGTTATGATAGCTATGTAGCTTTGCAAATGTCCCCTAACAAAGGAAGAGAGTGCAGTATGGAGACTGGGGCACTTGGAGACCAATGTAGTAGCTGAAAGGCAGTTCTGAGACTATCAAGTAGCTGACATGGTACCCATGTCCCTCTAAGAAATAGCCTATCAATCAGGCCTATAAAGCTCTTGGGGCAGCTTGAACATATAAGCAGTTCTGCTGGTTTCAATGAAAGTATTAACATATAAATTTATGTGTTAAGTGCCTCTAACAATGAAGGAAATAAAATGTATCAACTCCTCTAGGCTTTCTAAATGTTTAAAAAAAGCTTAGAAAGGAATATAGACTCAGACATACAATCAAGTTGCTGAAACTTAGCAAGTTATTGCATGACAGCTGAGACACTCTAACTGTTCATGTGAATGCTTTCATTGCAAATGAGACTAAGTCAAATTGTCTCACATTTGCCACAGGGTAGGAGCCTACACATTGACAGGTACCATGGCTCAACAGACACAATCATTTACTCAGCTTCCATAGCTTGATTGTGTGTCTTTGAACCCTGACTTACAAGCTTAAAATATCAATGAATGATGAGGGAAAGGAGAGGATTTATCAGAATGTTTCATTATTTCATTACTAAAGAGAGTGAGAAGTCATTTTAACATGTGAGAAACAACAAAAGAATTATCAGGACAGGTCTAGGTTCATTGCAAGAGATGTTAAAATTGCCAGAAGTGATGCAGAAGTTCAGCAGGTATTCCTGTTCTGCATCTGGCATGGAATGGAAGGATGTCCCCATCTCCTGTGATGGTGTGGGAGGAACAGAATTTGAATTAAGGAGGATGTGGGGCATTCCACCCATCTTAAAGGAGAAGATGACGAGCTCTCTGAACCAGTAATGTTATTTTGTTAAAATCTTAAGAAACTGTGGGAATTGCAAAGAATTGACTAAAAGCTCAATAGTTGTTAAAAAATCCAAAGAAACTATCTACTGAATTACAGATGGTTAGATACTGGCCGTCATGAGCAAATTGACAGAATAGTTCAATTGGAAGCTAAATATCTAAATTGTCACAGTGTTACTGAGTCTGTTGACAGGATTAGAGACTTGGTTAACAGAAGCAGTTTTGTAGTTGCATTATAGTTGCTCTTCAGTTGCAGGGCTTTTTAACTAGCTACACACAATATTTTAATTTCATTTTAAAGAGGGGCATATCATTAATAGCTGTCATTTCTTTCAGGGATCTATTCTGTCAGGACAGCAGGGATCTCTCCTTGGTACTACAAAATACATTTTTTCCAGAAGTGATGTACTGTAAATATTACACCTTTAATGAGGGTTGCATATGATACAAAGTCTTATGGATTTTGCCCATAAGTAGAAATCTCACTGTCATAGGGTGATCTGAGTGCCTTCATTAAAAGAACAATCCAGTAAGAGGCAATTTCATATATCCTTATTAAAAATTATACCTATAGAAAACAAGTCTTTCAACAAAAGGAAGACTGCTATCGGAAGCAGTGACTGAGAGCTGTCATGAATGAGCAAAGGTGGGACAGTTTGATATAGACTGTGCTACTGCTTTACTTAAATGTCCGTCCCATCTGAGATGCAAACACAGGTAAACTGCTCATAAATCAAGTGCTGAATCTATTTAATTTACACACAGCATTTTAAGATGAACCAAAATTCATTATGGCTTGCCTTGAAAGGTCAGGTGTAAACTGCAGTGAATCACAAGCAGTTCTGGTGTCCATGATCTGGGGCTGGAGTGGACTCGGAAGGGGCTGGTAATCTCACCAGCCATCTGCTGCTGTACTGTGCCATGCTCAGGAGTCAGTGTTTTGGGGGAGGTAGGTAATAATAACCTCAGTGTGAGCTCCAAGGTGCATTATAAAGGCAAATATCAAATAGAAGTAAAGAAGTGTTCTAGGTGGTGCAAACAGAACTGGTAAAACTATTAAGATACTGTGTTCCATTTTGATGTCTGCTCTTGCAAAAGAAGTACTGCTGAAAGTTTTAAAGGAAGTTCACTACATCTGTGGAAAATAAGCCTAACAACCCAAAGCCTGAGAAGATCAACTTATTCACCTTATCAAGGAGAAGGCTGAGAGCTGAGATAATCATTGTGTTGATGTATTTACAAATGGAAGAAAGGCTGATAATGATGGTTTTTTTCTGTCTTGTATGCATAGGCACAGAATAGCCCAGTGGCTCAAAGTTAAAGTTAGAAAATTCAGCCTTGAAATGAAATGCATACATCTAAAGCATGACTAATGTCATCAACCTCAAGCAAGCAAAATATCTTGAGGATGGTTTAAAATGACTTAAAAATAATGATCAAGTGTGACTCTTTTTTCATCCTCTGAGCTTTCTGGAGATTTGAGGACTTAAAGTTTTCTACTTTTAAAAAATTTACTTTATGATCTAAAAATTTTGAAGAAAAAAGAAGAAAGGAAAAGAGAAGAAGGAAAGGAAGGGGAGCACAGGGAAGGGGAGAAGAAAGAGACAGGGAGAGGGAAGGTGAAGGAGAAAGAGAAGGCAAAGGAGAAGGGGAAGGGGAAAAGGAAGTGGAAGGGGAAGAAAAGAAGGAAACTGCCTGCCTTCAAGAACCAGACATAAAAAAAAAAGTCGTAAAATCAGTTACTGTAAGCACAGAGTCAGTACTCGTAGGTGTATGACCAACACTAATCTAAACTAAAAAAAAAGGTTGGACAACATTCAAGAGGGTGAATTCTATAGTAAAAGATGGATAATCCTGGAGAAAACAGTATGTGTTTTTCATTTTTGTCTTTTTATCATTTCAGTATTTGTAAAATATATTTTTCTGTCATAATTTGCTTAATTCCTGTAGGTTACTCCTCATAAACGGTTTTGTTTAAATAAGCTATCAAAAACATTTTCTTCTGCAAAAACATTAAAATAAGATTTTTTTTGCGTCTCTCTCCTAAACTTCACATGCATATAGATGCATATTCCTCTCAGCTGTCTTTCTGGTCTTGCCAGTTGCATTCCTCTCACTTCCATCATCGGTTTTACTTCATGAACGTTAGACTGTATCATTAGTTATGACTCATCAGTAGAGGCATAACTGCATCAGTTCCTGCCCAGTGTTGTCTACCCTCATTTAAATATAAAGTCTTTGAATGCTGCTGAGCCATCAAATGTGTTTCATTCCCTGGGTATTGTAATAAAAGTTGAAACTCCCTTTCCTTGCTTCAATCAAGAGGGGGAAGCAAAGCTGTGGTTTTGTTTTGCTTTACCTCTCAAATGTTCATGTCATTTCTAACGATCTTAATTTCTTTCTTTCTTTCAAAGGGCTTAATATGGGTGGTTTTGCTAAATAAATCAGACTGCAGTCTAAGTAAAACTAGCTTAGAATTTTAACTAACATAAATGATAAAATAGGAATTTTAAGGACATGAGGCATTCTTCATACAAGTTATTAGGTTTTCTGTTTAAAAATAAATTTACAAATACTAAGTTTGTGATAAAACAAGCAAGACTGAAAGTCTTGGAGTCTGCAGACTTGCATTAGCATAAATGTAGTATTGGTAATAGTGCCTTATTTCCCCTTTAAAAATAAAAAGATAAGAGAACAAATCTTTAGTGGTATGTCTATTTTCTTTGGCCATTAATCACTAGAACCAAAAGCTCATAAATATGGTGACAGACACAGAGTAATTCCTATATTTTGGAAAAGGTCAATCAAAAATAGATATGGTAAAAGTCCAGTCAATAAATAATCTCATAAGGCTAAACATGCACTCGTTCTTTTCAAGTCATTCATTAGTCATCTGCATTGCTCTTTTTAAAGTATTATTTCAAAGTCTCTTTTTATTACTGAGAAGGGAAATATTTTTAGCTAGCAAAGCTTCGTCTATAGTTGAGGTCTGGCTCACCATAAATGAACAATTTCCCAGTGGATGAGAAACTTCTGTGACAGGCACATTAATAATACCTCTGAACATCTACTGCCCCATCTAGCTTTTTGAAAAGACTTGCAGTTTTATGGAGAAATACTGGATGTACTAAAACAAGAAGGAAAGAGGAGGTAGAGAAGGCTGTTTTGTGGCTAAAGCTGGTTGAATAATTCATTGTTTAAAAATTCTTCTTTAAAATTACTGGTTAAAATTAGGATCCTAAGCCCAATTTTTCAGTTTCAGCAGAAGGAATTGCACTTTTGCGTAACAGGCCACAAATTTAAGGGTAAAATTTTTGAAGACGGTTAAATGGCTTAAGTATCATGTTGCATGTAAAAGACACTAAATGCCTTTCAGACATTATCTAAATTCCCTGTAAATGGTTTAGCTATCCATGTAATTTTTTGAATCCCACCTCCCCCCTTGCCTATATCTGGTAGGCATTAGGAAGTCTAATATAAGCATCTAATTTTGAAAATTTGTCCCTTATGAATACACTGTTCAGTGTGTTCCTTTTGTCTTGCATTGAAATTGTTCACCCTGGATTTCTACAGCTATTACATATATTGTAATAAGTTCTTTTTTATAATCTAATAGTTTAAAAATTCTTAATTTTTATAAACTTTCAAATTACTTAGGTGACAAAGTCTTCTTTTCAAATATGTCTCTCTCAGTAGGCTGTCCCATTGAATGTTAGCATCTGGGTGTAATATTATTCATAGGGTGTGTTTGATCTATTCATGTTTGATCTATTCACACAGTAGATCTTTTCTTCAGCTCTTTGACTTCAATTTTATAAGGACTATAATGAAAAATATCCAAATATATGTGATTAATAAATCACTTAGGTATGCAGTTTCAGAAATATAATCTGCTCAGTGTATTTAAGAAGTGAAAAAATTTTTTGAATTAGGAATATAGAGGTTGCCATATACTTGCAAATAATTCATGAAATGCAAAATGATTTCTAATCACTGCAATAAATAAATAGTTTTTGAAAAATAAAGGGAATTCAGAGAAAATAAGAATGCTCAGGAGCATGAGGAAACTAGTATGAAGAGAGTGAAAACATTAGGATTTTTTTCTGAAGAAAAAAAAGAGAAATTAGAAATGTATATAAAATAATGAATGATTGAAAGAGTGTAGATGAGAAAATGTCTGCTCTCCCAATCTTACTCTATGAGAACAAAGAGCTAATTAAATGGTGGAAGACTTGAAGCAAACGAAAGGAAACAGTTCCTCACACAATGTAGAATTCATAGTTATAAGTGAGAAGAGTAAAATGCAGACCTAACATGTAATCATCAGTGGGGTTCAGTGTGCGATTTCTAATTCAAACAGTCTAGGTGAAAGAGAAACCTTGACCTGGACCAGGGTTAAGTATAGGCAGGAGACCTTAGGCTGAGTACAGCAGCAGAGATACTTCTTGGTGATGGATAGAGAAGGCAATGAGCAGGACTTCACTGTAAAGGAAGATTATACTTAAGAGGAAGAAAGCTCCGATTTCACGCTCGAGCTCACAGGACTTGATTTTGCCAACCAAACTCAGACAGGGACCAAAAGGACTGCAATACTTACTGTGTTCCATTTCTCTTATGAAGCTGTATAAACCCTTGTTGTGCAATTACTTTTTAGACTGAGGGCAACTTAAAGGAGAAACTTTATACGTGAAAAGAGATGTGGTGATACATAACAAGCCATTCTGGCAGCAATATTTGGGAAGTATTCCTATGACCTACATTCCTAACTAACAGTAACTCCAAAAGCTTTTTTCTTGATGAGTTATATCTGTGAGAAGATGGTTTTCTGTTTGTCAACTTTCTTTCTCTACGCAAATGTAGAACAGAAAACTGATCTTCATGCTTCCATACCTGCTTTTACTCAGGCAATACTCTTCTGCTGTTATCCAGTTTTACTCAGCAAAATAAAACTGTAAGAAACAAAACAGAAATAATTTTCAAATTTTCTTAACATGCATATCTCTACACTTTGTCAAGATATGCAGAAGGCCTAAAAAATGCTTTTGTTCCAATGTGGATATTCTGTACAAGGCAGCTGCTACGCAGAGCTCTTGGAAAGGTCCATGTCCTGCCTGAAGTACAGAAATAGAGGCAATCTTTGTAAAATCAGTTTAGAGAGGAAATAAAAGCAGATTTACCTGTTTGACTTTACACCAGTAGCAAGTGGGCCTGAGTCAGTATAAGCAGCCTAAAGAATTATTTAGCTGTAGGTTCAGCCATAATAGCTCGCTGAGCCCACACCAGTTGTGGACCTCTTTTTCTGAAGTTTAAGGACACTACAACAGATAATTCATTATTGTGAAGTGACTTTACAATAGTGGAACTAGGATTGTGGATCAGCCTCAGGGCTGTCTATTATTAGGGTATAGCTGATCATTTAAAACTTGAATAGCATGGACCTGGATATATTAGATTAGTCACATGGAAATAGTGTTTTCACATTTATTAAGAAATACCATCTTTATAACAATATTAGTGAATTGCTTGCCTCATTTCCTGGCATCATGCATGTAGTTAAGGCTTTTAATATGCATGTTGCTAATGAACATCTTTGGAGAGAGCCTGTGGACAGCAGAGCTCAGTAAACATAACTTTCACTCAATAAACAAATAAGGAACTATCTAACAACAAGATAGCCTTAAAGAAACACAGAATGTGCAAGATATAAAATCAAGATGTCTAGCCACAGTAGCCAGGTAAGAAAACATCATTTAATCTTCTGAGTCTCAAGTTAAATTGCCAACACGTGAACCACTAAATAAATGAATTTAAAGAATGGTTAAGCACATTGATCTCAGAATATGGGTTTGAAACAACCAAAAATGGAAAATAATTGGACTCAGGATAAAAGTGTGTCTATGACTGTAACCATCAGGAAGACTGATTGAGCTTTTATAACAGTAGGAAAGCAGGGGAGCAGATGTATTCTAGTCCCTGTGTGCGCTGGAGACTCTGAGTTGGAAGTGCCCTTTTCCCACTAGATGATTGAAAATAGCAGATGATGAGGCAAGGGTCTGCTGTGAAAGAGCAATAAGATATAAACTTACAGAGAAAGTGAGCTGTTCTGTTTCCACTTGTTCTGTTGTTTTCATTTGTTTCTGAAGCCTGATTACTTGGGTACAGCAAAGAAACAATTCCCATGAGCTGTTTTCTCAGTTTTGAGAACATAAAGGAACAATATCAAGTGGGGCAAGGAAGCAAAGGTGAGTAAGGCTGGGAGTGGTGAGGATTTACATTTCTTGGAACCCTATAGGATCAGCTCGTCTCTGAAGAAATTTACTCCTAGCCATTCAGAATCTTAGCTGTTGCTTTTATTGACTAACCACAGCTTTCAGTAGATCTAGTTCTTTAAAGAATACTGTGGAATAAAACAATGATGTATTTTCTATTCTGGCTCCCATGTCATCAACAAATTTAGAAGCCAAATTCCAGATATGGAAACATTGCTGATACATGAGTTAGGATTAAAAAGCAAGACAAATCAAAACAAAACAGAAAACTGGCTTGGCTTTTAGATTGCAGGTTAAGCTGAGCTGGCACTCAGAATAAACTGTTCTTCCACTTATACACTAAGCAGATCTGCAAATCACTGAGATAATAAAAGTGGAACTCCACAATGCTGTTTTTACAAAGTTGCACTCTAGAATAGAATTGCTGTTAATATTCTGGCTGAGTGTCTTCTATAAAAGAAATTTAGATTAATTCTTTTCCACCTTTTTTCCCCCCTCTTCATGCACACAAGATGTGATGAATCTGCACATTTATAACATTGATTAAATATTATATAGTTATCGTAACATTGTTTAATTTCCCAGTGAAGGAACTTTACTTTTTGTACTGCTGTAAAATCGGAAAATTCACTTGATGTTCCTTAAGTGTATGTTAAGGAGCCTAAATAGTGAAGGAAAGACTATGTGGAAGGTTACCTAATAGCAAAAAGAGAGTTATTTTTAAAAAGCCAGTTCAGTACTGTTTTGCTTATGCTATTGTTTACAGATTCATTTAAAAATGTGAACATGTCAAGGAATAGAATTTAATTAGCTTGAGGTGTGCAGAACACATGCATATTTAAATTTTGACCTGTTCTTGCATCTGTCTGAAAACCCACAGGCATAAGAGACTGGTCACGTATCTGTGTACTAGTATTATAAAAATCATTTTGTAGATTACTAAGCATCTGCCCTTAATTCCATAGGTATCACATTTCAAGGACATTCAGCCAGTAATCTTTGTACAAAGCTTTGATCTTCTCCCTGATCAGTCTAGCTTTACTATTGATTCCCTATTATAATTTATTTAACATAAAAGCTGTTACATAAGGTGGTTAAAGTTACTTAATGAGCTAACCGATTAGGGAGAAAGGAATTTGAGATCACTTTGAACCCACTGCAATTTTCCCAAAGAACCAAAATTTATGAGGTTTGGAGTCGTGGAGGAAGAGAGTAGGGTACAGTTAGTACAATTCTTTAATTAATAGCATATTTGGGTAGAGAAGATATTTGCTGCTGAAGGACTTTGAATTTTTTGTGAAACTAGAACATAAAATGGGCCCATCCTCTGCCATTAGTTATGCCACTGAAACTAAGCAAAATTTGCCCCATGGCAGATGGAAAGCCCCTCATGCTAACACAGACTAAGCTCCAACCATTTTGTATTTTTAGTATAAGATCAGAGTAGAACTACTTAATCAAACAAAGTTACAGAGGAGAGAGGACAGAACAGAGCATCTGGGCTTGAAAGCATAAAAGGAAAGTTCGCATATAGCAGTCTCAATGATATCCATTTCTGTGTCTCATTTGTAAACCAGTTGGACTTGATTAGATTTCACAGCACTTTTGCACCTGAATACATTCACATGAGTGAGTTTCGATCTCTAACGATGTAAATGAGGTCACAGACGAAAACTTTGCAAGAGAATGATAGGAAAAGTATATAGGAAAAAGTATTTAGAAATACATTATTCATAAAAGGCCTTTTGAGATTTTCAGTCGTCTCTCAGATTGAGTTGCCCAGATTTTGTTTTGTTATTTCTTCTTCAATAAAGGCACAATAACAGTTTCTGTAAGGATCCTTCTCCCCTGCTTTGCATGCTATGGGATCATAACTTTCTACCATTCTGGCTCATGCTATATGCAGTTGTGTGACAGCTGAGGATCCAGACCATTATGACAGATTCAGATTGAAAACTTATTTAAAATGGAAATATTCCCAGTGTTTAGTACCTCAATGCTCGACAACATAGTAGCAATGTTTTAACTCAACCCCCCCGGATTAATTAGTGGGCACATACATGCTACTTTATTACTGTGGTATAGAAGCTGCAGAAAAATAGCCCTTATTGGGTTTTAGGTGTCATTACTATAAATAGGACATGATGTAGATATTGGGAGAAAAACAGAAACAAGAGCTGTCTTGATAATCAACCATATTTTTTAGTGTTTTCATCCCTTCAGAAGCTCCTCTTAGCTGACAATTTATGAGAAAAGATAATTAGGTTAACCTATTTTCCTCTTCTTCACATTCCCCTCACAAGATCATAGAAGACTGATATTCCAACATATCCACTTTTCTTTATTTCTGTTTTTTAAAATAATTTTATTCATTCTTAAAAGAAAATAGTTTGACTAAAACAGAAAACATAGACGTTGCAGTGGAAATATTATTATCAGTGTCTGAGGTTTCCAAAAAAGGGCCTGAGAACTGTTTAAATACCATTAAAACCAATGCAGATTTGAACCCCTAAGTGACCTTGTTACCATTAAAAATCTTTCTGGA
Source organism: Dromaius novaehollandiae (assembly GCF_036370855.1). NCBI lineage: Eukaryota > Metazoa > Chordata > Aves > Casuariiformes > Dromaiidae > Dromaius > Dromaius novaehollandiae. Next base: position 32,792,206 of record NC_088102.1, read on the forward strand.
ATAAACCTGAATTTCAAGTAAAAATAATTTATCTTTAAGACAATATGTCTTAGTATGGTTTGCTTCTTGAAGAAAGACACACCTAAATCCTCCATTGGCGCACCTCCTGCTTTGCTGGGCTGTTGCAATTCAGAACAATTAAATCCAGAGCCCCAGATACTACACTATATTCTATGACATTCAAAATAGGGATGTAAATTCTTAATGAAATCCTACTGTTTTCTCCAAGAAATAAAAATTATTTTATATTTGGCCCTGCCTCCTAAGTTTTTCCTCCTAAGGTACCAATTCAAGCTACTAGACTGGAGTTCAGGCTATAAGACATAAGACTTACTGGAGCCACCTACCATGGTAAGAACAGTTTCCTGCCATGGAAGACAACAGCTTTGTATAATCCTGTGGGTAGTGTTCAGGAATTAAGCTTTAGAAAGAAGACCTGAAGGCTGCTTCTTTAACAGCTGGGAAACTTATTTTAACAACCAACCTAAACTGATTCATATCCATACCCAGCAAACCCTGTGCTAACTTCAGATTACCTTGCTCTTCTTCCATGATGCCTTTCTCAAACACCTTTTTGCTATATTACAGAAGGTAACGAGTCCTGTGCTCCAGTTTCAGAATTGACTGTCCGTTCTTCATAATGTTCATACTGACTGATTTTGTGAATTTGGCTTCAATTTAGCAGAACCTCAGGGAAAGCCTGTAGAATTTCAAATCCTTAATCCTCTCTTTTAGAATCAACCTTTGTGCTAATGTGGGGATTCAGAAAGTTCATCTCATAGCTCTAGAACTGCTAACTCTTTCAGACTTTCTGGTCACTCCCTCTTCCACCCCAAAATAAAAGAATATATGCAATATTTAATTTATACAAAAATTGAGTTATACTAAATTTTTCTGTCCTAGTCGCTTAGATATATGACGGAACACTACTTACATCCTGGGCCATTCCTCTATGCACCTTCTATGTGCTAAAAGCAAATTTCTTTTTGTATGACTGGCTTTCCTGTCAAGCACAATATTTTCAGGACAACAGATACCATTTCCTGCTTACCTTTGAGGAATTGCCTAAGAGATCAGTCCTTAATAACACTGAAGACAGACTGCCATGTGTTTTTTCTTTCAAAATTACCTCTCTCACTTTTGAACAGTTAGGAGACTTCTATCTTCCAAGTTCCCAAGTGCCTAACCTTGCATTTTCTACTGTCATTCTATTTCTGCTCTGCCAATTAATAAACTCATTTGATTGCTTATATATGAGCTTCTTCCGTGTTGTTTCCTTTCCTAATTATCACAAGAAATTTAGCATTGGTCACCATGCAATCCAACAATAGTGATTATAACACCTACACTGTGTCAGAATAGACACGTTACTACACAGCCGCTACACAGAGAAAGAACTTGCTAAAGATTAAGAAAGGAAAGCAAAGCATCTTATTCTCTACATACTGGTTCACAGTTTTGCAGACTAAGTTTTGGAAACTTCCTTGCCCAACACTCTTCCAAGATGTTTGCTTGCTATCACATCTCTCTGCATTTGAAAGCAATGCCTGATTTTGGTAGAGTTTTGCTTTGGAATTTTGGTACATTCAGTTGTTATAGCAGATTTATGCAAGGCTCTTGAGCTATTTTTGGAGAAAGCCAAGAAAATTTTAATGTACATGAGGATGTCAGGAGAAGGATATAATGTCAAGAAAGGTTTCCCTAAATTTTGTATGCTAGTCACTCTCCTTGCTGTGCTGAATCTGTTGATGTATTAGCTCTGTCTAATCTGCTAACACTTCCCATAGGATTCACCGTCTCCAAGTCTAGTCTTTTCTATTGAGAATATTTCATTACATCAAACCACATCCCCACCACAGTGGCTTGTACCAGTGAATGCAAATTGAAAAAGAACAGTGATGAAAAATCAATTCTCAGCTGCTGGAATTAGTTTTACCCAGGAGCACCTTTTGCCTAATGCCAATGAAAACAAGATCAGAAGAAGGCACAGATTTTAAAGGCTAAAGCTCTCATAAATCAGACTCAATTCATCACTGCACTGTCAAAGTTGAGAGTGGCGCTACACTGTAATTCTATTAGTCAGCTAGAATAGTGTAGAAAAGAATGGAAAAACAGATTCCATATTGCTATAGGAATATATAGGTATAATATATTGCTATTGGACAGGACTAAAGTTTAAATAACAGTTTGTTAAATGATGAGTGATAAACTGAGCATCCTGCATCTTAGATATCTGTGAGAATAACAGCTTAAGAATCACGCTAGACATGAACTCTATTTTAGATGAAAATTGGAATCAGTGATGCCAGCTGACACACTGACAATCTTCCTAAAAAAGTGATTTAACTTTGATTGAAAACCCTGTAAAAACCTAGAGTTAATTCATCGAGTACTGCACTTAAAAGCAAAATTTCATTATGATTATATACATACCAACAAGCTAATTTCTAAGTGATCTTTGAGTATTAAGAGCAATTGCTTTGTAACACATCTTTTGAACAATCTACTTGGAATGTCAAAAAGCAAAATGGATGAAAATCCTGGAGCTGCTGGAGCAAGTAGAAAAAACCCCAACCCACTATTACTGAGTTGGAGTTACCAAGTAAGTTTTCCCACATAATAGATATTTGGAGGGATGTGAAGGATGAGTTATATATTTAACAATGATGCATGGACTAGGTGACACTCAGATCTCATCTTTAGAAGCATAATTTTGATGTCATTAACAAATACATTTTCTAAAACTTCCTGATTTTACACTATGTTACATAACATTTTATTAAGTAGAGATATTTGAAGGGAAAATCAGGATTGGGTGGCTGATAGTGGTCATTTGATACAGAATTCTAGAAAAAAACTGTTAGTCATTTTAAATAAATAATTTTCATATCTGCTTATAAATGTGAAGAAGTTTTCAGGGGAAGGACTGTTTAGAAAGTCTTTGCAACAGTCTGAAATAGGCTAGAGTAGTAAGTGGAGGCACAGTGGCTGGAGAAAGTGTATTAATGTAAAGAATCAGGCCTATCACCTTATAAAAGTCTTAAGTATTTTCTTCCTACCTCTGCATCATCTATGAACCTATTAAATACACCCACAGCCACACAATCATTCACAAAGTTCAGGCAAGCTGGATGGACAATGAGCACGGCAAGGTATTTCAAATCACCTGTGTTTAAGTCACTCCATGCTCTGTTTCACAGCAGGCGAATTTTTGTTTCTCTAGACTCGCAACTGGAAATATCAACCCTGGGATAAATCTGTTTTACATTTTTTCAGCATTGGTTTGTGAGTATAATAATGAATGATCCCCTGCAATGGAACACTGCTGTCTTGATGAACATACTTATAAATATTATAAAAAGTATGTTTTGAAAAATGTAAAACTCAAGTCAAGCTGATATTTGAATACTTGAGTTATGCACTAGCAAGTGTCTTCTGAAAAAAGCATGACACAATAGGAGACAGTAGCAGACACAAGAAGCAAATACCTAAGAGAAAATTTAGGCATATCTTGCATTTTGTAAAAGTAAACAGATACAAGTCCTTTCAAATAAAGAGAGCTGAATTCCTTCTGCTCACATTTTAGGACTTTTCGGGATCCCAAAAGCATGTAAACAAGTTGAATTTTCTAATAAGTTTCATAAATATTTGACTTAATTATAAGGTGAGATCTTGGCCTTGTTGAATCCTGTGGGAAAACTCCCTTTGATTACAAAGGACCTGGGTTCCCAGTGACTATGATCATTTCAGCACCTGACAGTTCAGTGCAGAGGATGAAAGAGAGCCAGGCTTTCAGTTACAGGGGATTACTAGTACCATTACTGGAAGTTTTTTCAGTGCTGATCTCATACCAATCCATTCCCCTAAACAGTGGCTATTGTGGAAATGAAAGCATGGAGAAGGAAAAGTATTTTTGCTTCTGATATATTTAAAGTAAGCTAAAAGGGTAAAATCCTTCTCGCTACTATCAGTAATGTAAACAATGCAGGCTGCAGGACTGAATGAACATGGAGAACTGATGAAAACAAAGTATTTATAAACATTTCCTGAAAGTTTTCTTTGCTTTCAGGTGCCTGTATCTCCATTGTACCTTCATTTGTCCAAGACATGTAGAGATAACGATCTTTCTAATTAAAAAAAAAAAAAAAGCAAAAATTCTTCCTCACCCACCCAATGGAAGCCTCTCCCCAAAACTCACAAGAACAGCTCTGTATTTAGAACATTTATTTATTTTTCTATGAAAAGGACACTCACACACATCTTCCTGCTTCCATTTCCTCTTATATGCTGTAGCATCCTCTGTTGAAGGTGCTGTATTTTTACCTATATAGGAACTTCTGTCATGAAGTACAACCCTATGAGGCAAGATAGGATAGAAATGGAATAATAAGAAAATGCTTAAAGGAAAATACCAATAATGCAGCCTGCTATCTTAATAAGGATCTTAGAATTTTGGATTTGGCACAGACCTTTTATTTATATGAGCAGTGCCATTGACTTAAACTAAAAGTAATCATACAGAATGCTTTGAAAATTAAACAATGAAACATATTTTGCTCCTCTGTATTAGAAAACAGTCAAATGTGTTTTGTGAACTCTTCAGTTAACAATGTGAATAGAACTTTAAAAAGAAAGTAATCTTAAAAAAATAGTGTACATTTTACTTTCCTTTAATGTAGACATTTTTGTCTATTTTGATTTTAGCGAGGCTAAAGCAATCATTAAAACTTGCATCTTGAGAATTTGTTTTCTGAAACAGTGACTGTCTTTTGCTCATCTCCTTTTGGCTTCATGCCATTTAGACAGGGTCCTTATGTAACAAGAAGGCATGCTATGACATTTTATGATGAATATCCCACACCGTTGCATGATTTTCGTGTAAGCGTACAGATGTCAATTTTCTGAAAATAACAAAACAATTTAAATGTTAAATAGCTTTTAAATTTCAGCTAGCTAAATACTTCTTATGGAATCAAGGCATGACTAGTTTTCTTCAGAAGTGCAGCAGTTTAAACATGGGTTGAAGGTACTATGGGGAGATGGACAGCAGACAGTAATGGATCAAGAATGAAGAACTGACATGGAAACTGTTCTCGTGTGAAAGACTGTTCGGTTCACTGCTACAAGGTATTCTTTACCTGAGCTCTCATTATTTTTCATAGTTATCTTGAACTTCTAGCTTTATTAATTACTTCAGCTGAATTATGGAACCGTGTGCTTTAATGTGTCCTGGCAGGTTTTCGCTGTTTTGTTATCTTGTGTCGTTTGGTTTGCATCATCATGAAAGGCAGGTACCTGAATACTCATGCATAGTTATGTGTCAGATGAGCATAAGCAATTTGTTTTGTATTTCCCAGAGGACTTTTAGAAGGTCTCCAATACTTTGTTTTATTTTCCCTTTCAGCTGTTTCTGCTGTACATACAGATTTGCCTTATTATTATCATGAATTTTCTTTTTTTACAGTATTTTCAAAGTTGGTCACAAACTGCAAAGTCACAGGAACTTTCGGAGTGTCTTATGAAATCCAGTATAATATTTGCATACAACAGTGAGAAAATATAACTGAACTGAAGATAAGACTTTCTTCCCTGATATTTTCTTTTGGTCAGAACCTATGGATAGAAATATTTGATTTCAATTGACTTCTGAGGTCTATTGCATGTTTTTTATTTAAGTAAAAATTAAATGTTTTGGTGGATTGAGCATTAGTGCATGGACTCTTGTAGGGACAGTCCTTTATTCAATAAACACAATTTAGATTGGTCTGGAATTTTTCGTGATACATCACAAAGATGAAAGAGAGCAAACCACTCACAGGAATGATAATCTACCCTCTCAGTTATTAGGAAGAAGAGTTTGAGTTAAAGTTCACTAATGTACAGAAATTTCATTTCTGACAAAAGAGAGAAAGGGAATTGTTCCGCATCCTTGATAATAGCTTCTTGCAAGTTTTATGCGTTCTTTAAGAAAAGAAGCCAAACCAACTGTTATAAAATTCAAAGTAATAAAAAATAAATATTTTCCTACAAAAACATTTTTCCTTTAGATTAAAATATGCTATTCTCTTTTCCTTTCCTCATCTAATTCTGATATAGTTGGTTTAATTTATACAGGAATATTATTGAGATAGAATTTCTGTAGCTTGTGCTAACAAAGATAAATGAAAGCAGGGATTTCAATAAAACTTTGCAAACAATTCCATTACAGCTTGTCAAATGCACACACAATCTCAGCTGTAAGTCCTTTCATTTATGTGTCAGTTTTTTCAACACCACTGACTAAAAGTATGGACTTTTGTATTCAGTCTTTGCACAAAAGAATAAAATGACAATTCAAGTGTGGAGCTTTTAACTATGTCTTTAGCTCTGGCATATTTTACTTCTGTCCAAGATTCTACACCAAAAAAAGAGAAAATTCTCCAAAAATGTGAAGGTGAACAGATCTGTTTGTTAAATATTAATAGAAATATTCCAAAACATTAGAGCAGAAAATATTCCTGTAATTTTGTTCTACTCCTTTTAATTATTTACAGGCAAGTTGCAACAGGCAAATTAAAAAGATATTAACTTTATCTTACTAGTTTGCTTCAACAATACTCACGATCTTATTATATTTGCAATTTGTAAATATAAGTGAATACAGGGTTTTCTAGCAAAATTGTCTGTGGGAACTGAACTACAAGGTCTTTGCTTTCAAATTATTTATGACAACCATGTTTACATTCATATGCACATAGGATATTCTTATTTCAAAGTTCACTAATCTGTAGAGGAAGTGGGAGTGGTAGCATATATGGGAAACACAAAGCATAGTGTCACCGATCATCTGATCAAGCTTTCTGGCATTCTTTTCACTCTTGTCTTTCTGCTTGGGAATCAGTTTGTGAGACGCTGAGGTCTAGAGAGAGCCAAGTATTTGATTAGATAAAAGAAGGTATTTAACATTTCAAGATTGCAGGTATGAGTTGCTAGTCTGTTCTTTCAGCTGCTTTTACAAAAACAAACAAAAAAACCAACCTATTTTTATAGGTTTTATGAAAAGCTATAAAAAAGCAAGCCAATCACATTAAGTCCAAACTACTATAAATTATTAAACTAAGAAATTAGATATTATAATTAGAAAATCAAGCTCAGAACTGGAACTGAATTAAATCATAGTTAGGACATCAAATTAACACATTCAGCAATCAAATCATGAAGTTAATATAGGATGCAGTCAATTTGTATGACTCCTACCACAGAAACTGAAAGAGGTAGCGATTTCTTTAGTTCTTTATGCCCAGTAGAAGTAATCTCCTGCTTTGCTTTAATACTAAAACCCAAATTCATTTACCATTCAGTCCTCAGGACAAGTTGAGACCATTTCCTGAAAACGCCTCTTTGTGAGGAGCCCCCCATTTGTCTCCCCATCCAATCTGCATTCTGGAATCCTATGTCTGCTACAGTCAACAGATCATATGTTTTTTCTTACAGTGGGAAGCTTAGATTCTCTGACAGTTCACCAAAACATTTAAAGAGAAAGCAGTCCTGTGGTTTACAAAGCATAATTCCTTTAGCTTCCTAGAGCTAGGAAATTATTCTCAGTGTTCCCCCCACAGGATAGGGATTCTTCCCAATAGTGAGGTTGGCTATACTTGAATAAGTACACATATCATATAAGTAAAGAAAATGTTAGATTAAAAGAATGTAAGAAAACAGAAAGTGAGGACTGAGGTTTTCATGCTTTGTGGCCTTTCAAGTCATATGTTACTAGAATTAGTGTTGTAGTCCAGGAACAAATGAATGACAAAGTTTATATTTCTTCTGATGATAAAGAGTTTAGAAAGCTTTTCTGTTCCTAGAGAGCCTGCCTTAGAGAGCAGGAGAGTAAGTTGCCTGTGTAAACTAACCAATTAGTAAAAAATATAATCATTTGCCAATGACTGGAAGACGGTTAATTGTAATTCCATATTACAGTTGTGTCTCTCCAAAAAGACCGAAGATTATAAAATAATAATTAAATGGAATACAATAAATCAGAAAGACATTCTTTAACAGATATAAAATAAGCTTGGTTTTGGGTCTTCTTATTTTTAGTATATTCATATCTTCATTAATTTTAGCCATTGTTGGCATTATGTGGATGGGAAATCAAGGGATTAGCAGTTGGGGAAGGGGAGACTGAGGAAGCCATGGCAGAAACATTCTGCCCTTATAAGGACCAAATTTGAAGTGGGGGTGCTTATAAAATAATTCCTTTCTTTTTCTATTTTAAAAATTGATATGCTCTTTTCTTTGTTGTTTGTGGATGACACCCAATCAATGTCTGATGTTGATTGGTTGATTATGTTGAAAATAATCTACATAATTATGTTGCTATAACTGCTGTTTCTATTATGCTGTTGCTTTATTTCTTTTATATCTGTTAGCTTTATTAGCACTACAATTTTCATGCCAATAAACATATTAAAATATCTACATTTATTTCTTGGAGTTAAATACTCATACTGTAAGTTTAAGAGATTGCTTATTCAAAATCACGTGATATCACCTAATCACAAACATTTTATGGCAGAATATAATATTTACCACTTACTTAGAATAATTATTTCTCCTTAGCCTTTTGCATTTGTTATTTTGATATGAAAATACTGTTCTTCTGATTAGGCCAAAATCCTACCTTCTGAGTTGCATTTCCTATTTCTTGCATTTACTGATAAAGCTCAAAACATGCTGCACCCTTGTCTTGTTACCCAAGAGAATATAAAGCCTCCTGCGCTAGAAACTGGGCTTCTGGGGGTACAGCTTTTGCTCTTCTTAGAGATGAGCTCGCTTTCTCCATGATATGAACAGATGCAAGCTCACAGACCCTCACAAGCCAAACAACTGGAGGCTGCATTGCCGTGCTGCGCTACCCAGTCCAAGGTAGAGCGGAGAGATGGGGTCTATGATACTAACATTTATGCTCTGCTAACATGATCACAGGATCCCAGTGAGGTCTAAGCACCATCAGCAAGCAAGCTTGCTTCTGCGTGCAAAGGACCACAGAAATAAATGTGGTTATTATTCTGTCTTAATCTTTATGGCCTGTCACAAAAGTAAGTCAGGTACACCATTTTAAACAGCATTAGATCATACTTTTCAATTGTTAGGGAAATAGGAAAACTTAAAGCACTGGTGGTTTGGAAAAATCTCCCTTCTGGAAGCTCTTTACAGTATCAGCCAGAGCAACTACATGTAATCTGAGTCTAAAAATAGTAAGAATATTAAGACTGGATAAGCAGGTCCTAGTCTCCCTCTTTAAAGAAATTGTTCCAGAATTGATACAGAATTTTAGTTGTCTATGTATTAAATCCTGTATTAAAGACATTGAAAGAATTTGGTAGAGAATTTAAATAGAAACAGAAATTATAAATAAATGAATATGTACTCACTACAAGACACAACCATAAATAAATTTTACCAAATACTCATAAATAATAGTGATAAAGCCAGTACAGTGATAAAATTTTTCCCAGAAAACATGACTAAATAGAATAAATTAAAGGAATGTGTGATCTGCTTGTGGATGTGCCTTGAACAGAAGGAGAGGTTAACATTTTTAGCTAAATTATGCATTGCAAATGGCTCATTCAGTTCATTTGCATAAGTGGCCCTGGTTCAAAAACCCACTGATTGCAGTGGAAACAATTTCACTGGCTTTAGTGTTTCTCTTCTGTTCACTTCGCTTCTCTTCTCTTCTCCTTTCTCCTTTCTCCTTTCTCCTTTCCCTTCTCTCTTTTCTCTCTTTTTTCACTATTTGGGCTTCAAACTGTAGGGGGAAGGGAAAAACAGCACAGAATTCGCTGTAGTCTACCTTCCTATGTGTAATTAACATGATAACAAAACTAGCTTTGTAAATAAAGTTATAGTTGTCTGTCTGGAAAGAAAAAGCTAGAATTTTACTGAAAATAAAATATAAATAATTTGAAGTTGCAGACAGACATCCTTACTACTGCAACCTGATGTTTTATCCCCTTTAGCTATGTTTCATAGGAAACAGATTCCCACTGACAAGGGTTGCTGGAGAGCTTTGTCTTTCAGGAATGTTGAAGCAGGAAAAATGTATACTGTTGACTTGGTGACTTCATTTCCATGTAGGCAAGTGGTACTGAGCTGCTCAGAGGTTTGCAGCAATGCATCTTGAGGAGTGTATGTGAAGGAAGAAAGAAGCCTAGTATATCAATTTTGTTTGTGATCTTTTTGGGATTATTTTTAGAACTTGCATCTTTCAGCAGTATTACCTCATTGCCACTTTTAAAAAATGTTAATATTCTTATTACTTTGATGTAAAGCATCAATCGCTTAACAACAAAACTCATAAAAATAGGAAAGTCCTAGGTAATATATCATGTTTAAAAAAAGTCAAGCAGCAATTCAAACTGCTATTATTTCTCATTCAGTCAAATAATTCAGGAAATACAATGGCTGGACTTAAGAAATAAATTGCAAAGCTTCATCTGTATTTTGTTAGCTGACTACAACACTAGTGATAAAATCAAATTCATATTTTTTACCTGCTTAAGAGCTGTGAATGGGATTTTTCTATTAATTTACATACTGAATTATTATTCAAAACTGTTACTTTCATAAGGCTGTTTTGAAGTTCAGAGCTTTACAGGAATATATCCTACAGACACTTGTTTGTGCTTCACCTTCTTGTCTTTGCATCATTCTTACTTTTCGTTGTTGCATAGTCACCTACTGGTCATGATAGATAACTTTGCTGTCAGTATGGTCACAGTTATTGAAAATATGACAGGAACACTTACAAACTTCATCAAGAATTGCGAACCAATAGGGAGCCTAAAATGCTAAAACAAAAGACCTGCATAGAATGAAAGAATAATTCATTCTGGAGTACTTGCTCTCTCTGATATACATTCTCTGCATAAACTTTGCTTGAAATATCAGCCTGGGATTTTCAGCTTGGAAGCTGCAAATTTTACCTTTTGTATTTTCCTTATTAAACTAAATACTCTTCAAGTTCTTTTGAGTCAGAATACCTACTATGCTAGAGAGTCATATTTCTAGATTGCAAGGTGGATTTTTTTCATTTCTACCTGTTTATTAATGAGCAAAAAGAAATTTCTGTAGTGTAGATGAATGACCTAGGGTTCAGGAGCCTTGTGCTGTGTTTTTTCCATGCAGAATTTCTGAGCAACCTTGATTAAATCACTCATATATTCCATATATCATTGATTTAAATCCCTAAAATCCACACTTCCCTATCTGAGAAGGATATTGGGGAGATTAATGCAAATATTTTTATATATGGCTCTGTGTGTGTATATATATAATGTATATATTATATAATAACTTTATATATAATAATATATAATATAATATTATATATGATAATATCTAGATTGCCTATACCTACATTATATAATAAAAATGCTAAATTTTCATATTAATTGATACATTGTGATTAATATTTTATAACTACATAATTAACATTATCATATACTATATACTAATGTATACTAATTTAACAATATATACTGTACATATACTCTCTCTCTATGATATACAAATATATTAATTTACAAATACATTAATATATATATCTTAATCCCTTTAAATTACCACAACTCAGGAATCAAGTTGATTATATTGACTGTAGCTGTGATAGTCTAAGGATATAAGTGAGGTAACGTTTGTGGGATATATAATATCTTTTCTTTGATCCGTTGATATAGTTTCAGAACACAGATAGGCTTTTGCACCCATAAGCCCTTCTGCTATCTATAATTAAAGGAGAAGTCTTCAGAGTTAAATGCAAGTTTTAGAACAAATGCTGTGGATGTAACAAGATATGTTAATCAGACTGAACGAAAAGGGAGTTGATAACAACAGTCTATTAAAGGGGAAAGATGAGGTGACTTGAAGTGAGTCATAAGACTATTATCTCTAGAGTTTATGATTTTGGAGAGCTGATGATGTTATTTTATTTTCCATCCTAATCTTTTGAAGTTTTATTGTTGTTCTGTTTTGTTTTGTTTTGTTTGTATTTTAGATTCCTCTTAAGGATCAATACTGAGAGGACAGAGGTGAGTTGACTGTGTTTTGGCAGATGTTCTCTCAGTGATGATTGTATTCCAGCCCATGATTTTCTCTGCAAGCTCATTCTGGTGTGTAGTGACTGTTTAATTTCATCCAAGTCGTTTCCATCTTTCCACATTTACATGTATCTCCACATTTGCTTGTGTTGCTCAGTTACATCCAGGTTCAATTTTGTGCCTGTTAGTTTGTGGAAAGTTTGTTTCTGAGAATGAGTTCAGTTGTGAAGCTGGGAGACTGGCTGAAGGCTACGTTCTGGGAAGCTGTCTTTCCAGATAGGATCCCTGTCTTGCACCTTTTAATTGCCCAGTGACTCTAGATTCCAGGATTCCAGGGTCATACACAAATGTGAGGGTGACTCTGGATCCAGACATGGCTCATCTCAAACTCATTCTGTCCAGGGATTGCAAAATGTGAGATGGGGAGATAGACAGCAGGACCTGCACTACACCAATGAGAGATCTGATTTTTTTATGCTGGGCTGTGAGGGGTTCACTGCAGAGAGGCACTGCTGGGATGTGCAGGAAGGAAATGGGACAGACTGGGCTGCAAGAGTGGCCAGGGAGCCTGTGGGGAGGGAGGGATGGATAAACCTGAACCCTGAGAGTAGTATCTGGTACAGTACTTCGACTCCTGGAGACAGCTGTGGGCTCTTGTGTTCCCTGATCATACTCGCTTGTCCCTACTCTCAGTCCCCGAGAAGATCCAGGTCTGTCTGGACAGTTCGGATGGGATGGTGACGTTTGCTGATGCCAGTAGGGGCAATGAGATCTTCACATTCCCCCTTGCCTCATTCAAAAGGGAGACAATTTACCTCTGGTTCATGGTGGAGAACAGTAGAATCTGCCTCTGACCATGTCGCTGAGACCCAAGGAGAAACATCCCTCTCGTATTTGGATTTTTCTCTCCAAAAGTCTCCTTGCAAGATAAAACTCCTGTTCAAATAGTTGATATGGGTATCACAACCGTGCTCCCCAGAGCACATGCAGGTGTGTTTTTATGGCCTGCTAATAAGACAGTTTCACAGAAGATAATAGTTATTAGATATGCAGTGAAAATTAATGACAGAGTATTTTCCTGTATGTTCTGGGAAAACTCTTAAAGGTAAAGTCTGTTAAAAAAAAAAAAGGCTCTAAATCTCCAGATATTAGTACTACACTAATTTGCAGTGAATACCTCTTTAGAGAGCAGACAATTCAGTCACCACTTCATTTCAGGTGCTGGAAGGGAACAGGCAGATTTCACTCCAGTATTCAGTTTCCTCCCCATATTCCCTAACCCATATGTAACACACACCAAACACACACTACTCAGCACAGAAAACTGTGGCATTTCAGTCAGACTCCCCCTGATGTCCTAGCTCTACTTTGTTTTGGTATTTCTGCTAAGGCAGAAAACGGTTAAGGCAGTTGAAATTCGTTTAAAGAACAGTTTTAATTTACAAACACACACTACCCCACATTCTCTATTATACTAATTTTTGTTATAGCTAATGTTAAAGCAGCAGCTACAAAAGAAGTTTCAGGGAAGCTTACCTGAAGAATCATTGTGCCCACCGAGATGCCATTCATTTGAAATGAAGACAAAATTACCACCTGAACAAAAGCTGTTGCAGAGAGATTTGGGGTTATACTCCTTGATAACAACTATGAAAAGCACTGGAAGAGGAATGATTACCTGAAGCCACAGGAAGCTCCATTTGTTTTGTTTTGTCTTTTTTTCCCCTCTTTGTATTGCTCTCTCTTTAAGTGAATTTATTTATAGAATGCCTGATTCTCTTCTATTCTTTCAATTCTCAGCATAATTGGACATGTATGCAAGAAGGCTTAGCTTAAATCTTACTACTTAAATCCTACTCTTGCTAAACAATCAGCAGTATATATTTTTAAATGTGAATTGTTTTTTCCTCAGCAGGGTAGCATTTCAATGCATGATGCTTGTCAGGTGTGTACTTCTTACTTCCTACTTAATTTTAGAAGAAATTTTATGGAGGAAATGTTTCACTCCAGTTTTAAAGACAGAACTGCTTGAAGCTCTATAGCCATTGTCACAAGATGGCAGCCAAAACAATACTCCACTTTAATTAAAGCAGTCACTTACATTAGAATAATTTCTAGTTGGAAATCATAAAGTTATAGAACTAGAAAAGCTTGCAAGATTTCACTGAGTTTATTGTTTTGTTCTGAGTAGGATTAAGGGTACCTGGATGACTAAAAGGGTACTTGGACAACTAAAAGATGTTTATTTAAAGACACCTTTTTTTTAACAAACCTCTATCAAATGGAATTCCAGAAGCACTGACTTTAACCTGGTTCCATTGCTTTATCTTTCTCATTGGAAAGCCATTCATAGTATATATCTTAAGTCCATGTGCAAAACACTTCATTTTTTTTATTCTTTGTGTGTTTTTGTACAATTGGGGAGGGATGCAGGTGTCTAAATGATAGGCAACTCTGCCATTTCAGATGCTCTAAAGCATTTAAGATTTCCTTACAAAATTGACAGATATGATACTGGATCTTCTGGAGAAACATGTCTGTTTGAAACAGCTGTCAGAAGACATGGACTGTATAAATCGGCTCTAGACACCAACGTTAAAGCAGCAAAATCCCTCCATAGAGGTACCATTGTGGTACCTGCCACAAACCTTATGTTTTGTTAGTAAAACTTACATGTTCTCATTCCCATCATTGTTGTTCTGCTTTTGACTTCCTTCAGTACGATGAGGTCTTAAAATGTGGCACCCAAAAAAATTCCAGCTGAGACCTAACAAGGCTAAGTAGAAATGGAATAACTATTTCTCAGATACATATTACTTCATTTCAGAAATATTCTTATCCTTTTGTGGGAACCTTTTTCAAAACTCACATTGTTGACTCGCTTCATGGGTCATTATAACTTTTCCAAAGTCAAAGTATTTTTTTTTCAAATACAAAATATTCACCTCTCTCAGAACTTTGCACTTTTCTTATATTTGATTTTGTTAAATTTCAGACCATTCAAATTTCAAAAATAATTGCAAATCTGATCCATTCCGAAAGGGCTTGCTACCCCTACTATTATTGTGTCACAAGTATGTTTTCTTAAGGGCCTAGTCCGTTACTTAGTTGTTAAAGACTCAAAACCCACAAGAGATTATGATAGACCCTCACTTTAAATATCCTCTCTTTTTGATAATAAATCAATTAAATATGCACTGTCTGTGAACTCAGCAAACCATGGTTTAATCTCTAACATTTTTCTTTATTTTGCTTATGAGAACCTTACACAAACTACATAGAAGACTCATTGAAATAAAGCTGTATACAGTATAATACCTTGCACTTTTCCACCAGAGCAGTTTCTTCATCAGTAAAAGGAAATTAGGCTGGTTACAAGCACCTTTCTTGATGATGTCATTTTTTTGTTATCTAAGAGATCTAGTGCTATCTAAGAGATAATCACATAATCTCTTAGATACTTAGGAGCTGTTCATTTAGCAGTTTTTGTCTGTTTGTTTTAGAATTTGGCTGATTAGTAAATAATTCTGTGTTCTCATTTTTTCCCATTGGCTGAAATCTTGAAGAACAAATATTCCCATGAGATCTGATATCTGAGATCAGGACCAAGATTATACATTTCAGGGCCCTGAGCACATCCCCTTCTCATCGTGTCCTTGTAATTTGCCTGCCTGGGCTCAGGGCCAGGTAGATAGAGCAGAGGTGATGACCCTGTAGAAAGTTAGAAGAAGGCTCCTATGGCCTGTCCTTTTCACCTGGGAGTTGCTTTCGAGCTGTGGCTCTCACACTTGATGCGCATCTAAGGTTATAGTGCAGCAGCGCTGTAGCCATGCCTGTGGCGGCTGGCCATGTACCCCCTTCACCTTGACCATGAGCCAGACCTGTGGGCTGGCTTCATCTAGATCTGTACTAGGTACTTTCCTGGTGATCAGTTGACTTTGTCTGGTGTTGGTTATTATTACTTGTACCTGACCCCGACTTCACTTCCTGGCTTGACCTTGGATATATCTCATTGGTATGAACCTGTCTGGCAAGCCGGACTCCTGGTAGCCCCTGGTGCCCTGCTCCCTCGTGGGTGGTGGGACGGGTCCTGGCTGCAAGGTCCTGCCCTGCCACCACCAGCACCCCAGCACGGAGAGCCACCAGCCCTCATGGTGCCCTGACAACCAAGCCCTTCCGCGCTAGCTTCCAGAAACAGCTGAAACCATATGAAAGACTCCAGAGTTTAGTTAGAAGTGGGTTTGCATCTGAAAACGTGAGACAGTGATTTGAATGATGCAGGATTCTGTTTTTCAACAGCAAGTGCTGATAAAGGTTTAATAGGAAATACAGTAAAAATACAGCCCACTCAGATGTACAAAGAAAAATCTAGATTAAAGATCCTCCTTTCTATTTTATCAATTAAACTTGAGTGACCTAACCACAATTTGTGATCTGTGCTGCTCCATTTTCTGTTTGGAATGCTTTATTATACAGATGTTTAATTACATATTCATTACAAAAAAGTAAATGCAATTTAGTTATGAGCTTTTTACATTTTACAACTTCTCTTCCTTTGGTTTTAAGTAAGAGTTCAAGCTAGGCAGAGATGCAGTTAACAATGAAAGTTTTGATAAAATCAGAATATTTCCCTAAAACCCACAGATTTTAATATTTCCCTCCCTTACAAACCAGCAACAACAAATTAGTCAGAAAGTCCTTGATTGTTTTTAGTACATGTGAATTTTAACAGATAGAGGAGGAAAACGCATTCTGATATTTCATGTCTTTAGAAAAGCATCCTTTATCCATAACCATAGAAAGGAATGTTGAGAAATCCCACCTGCAAAAAAAGTACCTACAGCCTGAATAGTCGTACCTCCTATACCCCAAGGTTAGGCTGAAGACAACAGTTGCCAAAGAGAAAAGATGGCCTATAGAGATCAGTACTGTTTCCTCTAGAAGGCTAGTGAATTATGACTGTAATCTTAATGGAATTTTGGCATTTGTATTATAACAGTTTTCTTTAGGATGTCTATCTTATATTTCATTAGCATGACATTTTTTACGTTCAAATTTTAATTTTCCATTCATTATTTATAACACTTCTGAATTCATAATTCATTGAGTGCAAAATGTTGAAATAATGAAAATTACTATCTGGATAAGAGAATGACCTGACCTCTTGAAAAAATACTGGCTTCCCTACAGTATCTAGATTCTGCTTTAATTATGCCCTAGAATACTGTCTTATGAATAACACTCATTAGATGCCTTGATAATTCAAATACATTTGCCCTTAAAACTCTGAATTTAATTGTACTGCTGTGTCTATCCATCCTGTTCTAGGAAGACATGAGTTGCACATGCCTAAAACTCCGAAAAAAAATTATGCCACAGTCTAAGGCACAAAACTATTACTTAGATATTAGTTTCACCTACAATGTTTGTTAAATGTAGAGAATTATTTTCTTCCCTCCACCCCCTCCACTGGACATTAATCTTTGTTATTATTTTAAAGAATCTGTAGAACTGATTAAATATTTATTCCTAAATCTATCTTTTGGTTCTGATTAAAGAACTCACTTCTTGACAGTTTTTGCCATTATTTATTCTACAACTTGTTAAACAATCCATTTTTTATCAAACTAATCTTCAGGGAGCTCTAGAAACCAGTGACAAGAGACATAAAAATATAGCTTCTCCTAAATCCATAGATTACTTGGAAATAAGTAATAAAAAGACTTAAATTATCTTCTGTATGCAAAATCCAGGGAAAAGCACAGAGCCTATAGAGGAAGATGACGTTTATGGTTGACAGCTTTGGTAGCTTGGTTACTGGAGATCGTACCTTGATTGGATTATATAAAAGAACAGAAACAGGACTGTGTATAACATTTCCTTTCTTACTTTCTTTTATCTTTCTGAAAAGATCTAAAAGATTTTTTTGATAGCAAGGTGACTGTATAGTTTAATGAATTTTCATATATAAAACAGTCAAGTTAAATTCTGCTAAATATACTGTTTTGAGTGGCTGGAGACTACTTGTGGATTTAGTTTTATCTCCTAGTTTGGTATCTGACTATCACTGACACTGATATCAAGAGTGTCACATCTGGCAGCTGGAGTCTAATGCTATTGGTGCATACCTTTCTTTCTGTTAAACAGCTCTAAATACCTATATTAAATGTTCCTTGTGATAAATATGATCATTCAAGTCCTAACAAGCTTCTTGGAATCTTAAGCAAAGATTTCCCTTGCATATCTTGCTTGAGGTTTGAACCAGGACTTGCACTCTACTTGAATGCAACATGGTCCATCAGACTGCAGAGAGTTAAAGTGGAGAAAAGGCTGCCTTTCTAGTCATTCATTTAATATTGGAAATTTCCCTGAGGTAATCATTTGCCTCCCTTGTTGCTATGATCTGAAGAAGGAATTTGAGTTTTCTGTCTTGTACTGTCAATTTAATCCTATCACATTACATGCTATTTTGTAGAACAATGCTCTCAGCCTCTTCTATTTAAAAATGTTCAGTGTTGTATGAAATGCTTACAAACTCCCCAGGCCAAAGGAAAAAGTAAATGTAACTTAGTGCTTAAACCATTCATTAAGGGAGCAGAATACCTGTGTTACAATCTCTTTTCTGAAAAGCAAGTCAATAACAAATTTTAAAATGAGGTGCCTCACCTTTCCAGTTATCATCCTACCTGCTGGGCTACAGTGTGAAAGAACATTGGGAAATTCACCTCAGCTTTTCTGCACTACAAGGATGACCTTGCTTAAAGACCTTCTTCATGAGTAAGAATCCCAAGCAGAGTGAGCCTTTGAGGTTTCTATGAAGGCTGAGATCTAAGTCTTGGAAGATTAGCTTAGATGAATTTCCATTCAGATTGCTGTTTCTATAAATCTCTCATACATGGTATGGGGGAACCTGAAAATCCAATTGGAGGTTGTAGATTAAATTAAGTGCTAGAATATATAAAACTGAGGTACTGTGATGCCTGAGTCACTTGGTACACTTAGTGGCTACGCTTCAGTCTCATGAGTCACAGCTGGTTTCTCACACACCGTGACTTCAAATTGTAGTTTGTCATTGGTACATTTTGTCATACTTACTTGATATAGACATCCAAATTGGCTCCCAGGAGAAACCTGTAGCCAGAAGTACTGGCAAGCAAATTCTAAAAATGCCCATGATGGCTTCACATGGGTATAATGTTCTTCTTTTGTTACTAAACAAAATAAAAGATTTTTTTTGAGAAAAAAATATCTTTGAGAAAGAGCATGTCACTTGCTATAATGCTTACAGCCCCTGGCTGGTAAATCTACACTGAATTCTAGAACCTACTAATACAAAACACTGTCCCCCATTATGCATTGGCAAAAAGTCTTTATTTAATTTGACTACTCCTTGAAAAGTGAGATACAGAGTAGCTTTAACAAAACCCAGTAATTTCCTTGCCTTTTCTTTTTTTCTTTTTTTTTTTTAATAAAATATGCTTAAGGAGTTCTCCAAACTGGAAAGTTTGAACAAGAATACCCATAAACAAGGTAGTAAGGAACACCACTACGAACAAAATCAGTAACAGTGAATATGCTAAATCAGGGCTTGTTAATAAGCTGTAAATTCAGAACAATGTGTTTTTGCTTTCAGAGTAAATACAAAAATTCTCAGTCTAAAACTAGTCCAAAGCCTTAAGGGGAAAAAACAGGTAAAATAGTAAGATGATTGTATCTTTACTTACAGATAGGGTGATCTCTGTGCACACCTGCAAAAGGGAGATTTGGATTGCTAGCTTTCTTTCCAGTGTAAATTGGTACCGGTATAAATACTAGTTGGAAAGTTGGTACTATTCAGACAGTTAAAACCAGCTTTAGATGTGGCTTCATAGACAGTGTCTGACACCATGAATCTTATGAAAGATAAATATCTCTGGCAAAGTTTCAGAAGAATTTTGTATAATCAGGGTTTGGACCTTAGAATACAATGAATTGACTGACATAACTTGTTGAGCAGTTTCTTCTGAACTATCCCCTTCAAACCTCTACAAGTAACTTAAAAAAAATCATTCTCTTTGTTTTTTGTGTACAACTGCAAAAAAATCTGTAGCACTTCCACACTGTTCTTTGAATTCTTTCCATACACTTGCCACTGAGCAATTAAACTATAAAAACCTGTTAGGGGTGATGACTCACCACTTTCAGATTTCAGGCACATACTAAAATCTTCACCTCCTGCACAGTGAGGGTGGCTATGCTCCCTGCAGGCAAAACTTCTTAAAAGAAACTCACTGAGGATAAAGCAACCCCATCAGAAGCATATGCTGCTAAGGTAGATAGCTCAGGTTGCATACAAGATGCCTCACACGTTATTCTGAGATGACAGTAATATTTCTATCAGTTGATACAGAAAAAGAAAAGTCTTCTACCCATGTCCAGCTTTTTGTTTATTTTAGTTTTATTTTGCTCTGTTTCCATAAAAAACACCATCACAATGGCTATATATTCCAATTATATAAATGAAGTTATGCTATTATTCAAGAATTATTTTCCCATCAGTTTTATGTTTTACATCAAAATGGAAAACTTTGAAAAAGATTTTTACTACATACAGAAAGCTAAAATACTTCTCACCCCTCTCACGTTCGGTTATGAAGCTGAGCAAATGGGCTGATACCAGAGATGTATACTTAGAGGTTCTTGTCAGGCTCCAGGTGCTGCATTAGATTCAAATAACAGGGATAATTCAGATTTTTTTTTCTTGCTAAACCAGTAGGGTACATTATGTTTTCCATCCAGCTGGACCTTTATTTATTTGATGCTTAATTTAGTTGAATAAAATGAGTTTCTTTTTATGTAAATTTATGTGAATTTCAAAAAGCCTAAATAGTTCACAAGAATGAAAACTGTCTAGAATGTTTTGGATGTTTAGTAATGATTATGGCATTTATTTCACAAAATATGTCACTGAATACTATTGTTTAACTATTTTCATTTGAACCTAAATGTGTGTCAATACGTCTTCTTCCTGTGACATAGTTTTTTTTATTTCCATAGAAGTGGTCATCTCAGACACAAAGCTTTGGTCTAAAGAATTTAAATCCATTGTGATAGGATAATTTCAGATAATAACATAATTTCAGGCCTGCACATAATAAATGATTTTCTTCTCCATTTAAAAATATGACCAAGTAGAATTTGGGACATTTCAGAAACAGGGCACAAAACTGGATTGAAGTTAGTTCAGAGAACAACTCCTTAAATGTTATGATAGTCTGAGCAAATTCTTCAGTCTCAGAAATTTGATTCATCTGAGTTTCAAATCAATCTAAATCAAAGGTTATGACTCTCACATTCTCTATTTTAAAGCTTTCGAATGCTAATAACTTTATATATTTTTCTTTTTTTTTTTTTGGCTAACATGTACATCATCAGATCATTTCATTTATTTTGTTATGATTTACAAATAAATAAACCATCAAAATAAACACCGAAAGTCTCATTTATAGCAAAGAAAGAAACAAATGACCTCCTGCCCCCAAGTTCTTAATACCCTTTTAGGAGTTTCTGCAAAGTGGTTAGATTATCAGCAGTACTCAGTACTGAAAATTCTTTTGAATACTGAGCACTTGAAAATCTGGCTACTTTGTTCAGCTCATAAGTGAGAGCTGAATTGTTTTGAAAGTCTGGCCCCTGTGGGTTAAAATCTCAAGGTCCTTACTTAATAATTACTCAAGAAAAACTCTCAGTCATGATGTGACTTAAATTTTAAAAAGATTTCCACAGAAAAGTCAGAATTAGGAATCACTGAAATGAATGTTTTTGTTTGATTATTTTCACTTACTTGAATACTTCTGAAGCCCAGGAGGATTACAGCAAGCTCACAGCTTCTATATATATATATATTTTAAATTCACATTTAATCCACCTTTCCCTCATTAATGCAACTAAAACAAAAAATCATATCCCATTTTAAAAATAGCCAGTAGCAAGCAAGGGCAGGTGGTGCAAACACAGCTAGTGCTTTCACTGAGGCAGTGTGTACGTTGCCTCATTACAGGGTATAAAAGTAACCCCACTGAGGAGAAAGAATTCCATCTTGTCTCATTCCTGAGACTGTTGGCTTGTCCAAACTGGTACGCCTGCAGCTGGTGCATAGCCCAGTTAGTACATTTTTAACACATTATCCGCCAAGGAAAGAAGGGGAGGGCAAGAATAGCTCAGCTAGCAGCTGCTGGCAAAGAATGAAAGCTTTCATGCAGTGTGAATCAAGGATTATGTTGTGAGGTTGGCAGCTGATATGAAGTTTGAAAGCAAGAATCTGTTATTTTAAATCAAGAATTCTAAGAGCTGTTTGTATCCACCTAGATAGTGAATTCTGGCCACATATTACCAGGTCAGGTATTACACAGTCTTAGAATAAGATAAGCAATTGTGTAAGGCTCAAAACAATAGGGGCATTGGTGGTGTTAACATTATTTTATATTAAAGAGACATTGTAGAGTAGCACTGAATCAGCAGGCACGGATTTGCTTTATATGAGAAAATGAGTTAGGTTATGTTTGGTGCTTATATGATATTTCTGTTAAACCATAGACCACCAGACTCAGACCATCAGGCTTCATGTCATCAGATGGCAGCTTCATGCCTTTAGATGCCTCAGAGTAAATGGTTACTGTTTGATCTACTCATACCATACTCTTACCATATTGTCCGTGCGATCTATTTGCATTGATCTGTATAATTTATCTATTTTTCTATTTTAATGCATTATCTCTCAGCTTAAATTTAGGAGAACATTAGAGAATAATTGAATTGAAATTAAGATAAACGAAATTCTTAAATAATAATAGCATAGGCCATTTGAATCTACTCTCATAACAGCAAATCCTTTTAAGGTCCCCAAAGCAAAATTAGTGCCATCTAGTATGCATGGGGGGTTGAGGAGGGGAGTAGAGACTAATTCAAAGTGAATTAATCTGCAGTTCATTAGCAAACAGTAATGTTGCTTTTGGGAATGAGGAAATTAGCAGGATTATAATTATAAGCAACAAGTGTCTTCATAAACATCTAATTGCTTGTCAAGGATGTACAATATACTATGTAAGGCCATTGGGTAGGATTGCTGCATACCATAAATCACGTTTTCAGTTGTGCAACAGATTGTGCTTATAATATAACACTGTTTCCAAAAAGACATTACAGTGACCAAAGCAATTTCGCAGGTGTCAGTAGGCCTGGTGAATTGTAATAGGAAATGAATTAAAGCACAATTTATTTATCTTTGTGGACGAGACATCCTACTCTACAGCTACAGCTAGACACCACTGTCGACTCAGTTCCCTGGCAAAGACAGTAACCCAACGTTAGACACCTTCTGAGGGAAGAGGTTCAAAGAGAAGAGCTTGTGCAGCAGGTTGCCTGGTCTCCGTCAGGGTTTGTGTGTGCCCATGCATATGCAAGCAGTGATGTGAAGGGAGAAGGCAGGCAAGCCAGTTACCAGGAAGTCACTTTCTTTAGTAGTAGAAAAGAGATTGGCTGCCAGGGGGATTAACTTGGATATTGACTCCTTTGAGGGCTTGTTAGGTTATACAGCAGACATCCTGCAAAAGCCCTGAATAACAAACAAGCCTGGCAGGCAAAAATCATTATGATGCCTGTGGCTGCTCCAACTAGTCTCTCCTAGCAGGGTCACTTGAAGGGATACTATAAAGAGCATGAAGGGGATTTAGGAGAACTATGTTGCTTAGAAACTGACTGAGCCTTTTTATGAAGGAAGAATTTCTACACTCAAAACTCTTCAAAGCCTTTTCTGTTTTAATATGTTACAGCCTGTATTTGAATCCTGATTCCAAAAAGGTTCTGTGGATGCTGCAGGAGATCAGTTGATTGTAAAACTCACTTGATATAAATTTTATGAATGTAAAATCCATTGATTCCCGAAAGTCTTACATGAAAGGCTTCAAAAAGGAACATTTCTACATGTATTTTATGCCTGTTCAAAATTTGATTTGCGCTTTCTGCCTCATTTTCAGTGTTTGCCAGTTTAAAGGCCTGTATCAATGATTCAGCCATTTGCAAGGTGACAGCAGTGACACACAAGTACACAAATAGATTAGAGTTTCTGTAGCTAGATAGATCTAGATTAATGACTACTATGTCTCTCCTAAATGTGCTCTTGACAAGATTCTCAGACAACAGTGGACATAAAATATTCTGTTATTAATAAACACAGTAACGTAAAGAGGTTACATATTGAAATCACTTCTAAAATTTAAATTTTTAGATATTCTTTTCTGCTTTTCTTTAAACTATATGCAGAGGGATGACAGAGGGTGGAAACACAAAAATTGCAAGGGTGAATTACTTTTTTCCAGCTTAGCTTCTGATGCTATCAAGTTCTTGAAATATTGTCAGGAAAAGTTCCCCTGGACTTTAGCATTATTTTACTTGACTAAGGGCTGAGTTTTCCTGAAAGCTTTCTGTTCCAGTGAACCGAGCTGCAGTGGGAAGTAGAGACTGCTCAGAACTCCTTAAGAATGTGAACTATATAAATAGATGCTACAAACAAGAAATTAAGCCCATACCAGTGAAAGAGCCCTGCTTTCCTCCAGTACCTTCTGAAATCACTCACTTTAAAATGTGTATTCTAAGTTGAGGAAAGGGAATTTTATATGTGATGGTAGGATGTTCCCATACATCATACCCAAGGAATGTAAACTAGATTGTGAAGTTTGTCCTGTTTCCCTTTTCTCCAGGGAAAAAGAATGTGGGGGTACTGTCAACGTAACATTTAGACTGTGAAAACAAGCTGCATATGGGCAGGAAAGAGTTGTGTATTGCAATATAAATATATAGATATAATAACATTATTGGCATATAACAGCATTTCACAAAATCCTTCCACTTCTAGAAAGTACTGTGGTACAGTCAGGTTTGAAATCCCCTATGTGCAGTAAGGGCAATAAGATCTTGAAGTACACCTTCTTGGGGAGGTATTTCATTTTACTGGCATTTGTAACTGAATCATCTTCAGACTATCTGAAGATTTTGTTATTCAAAGGAAGTTCACGCTTAGTTTATAGCTCTAATATACATTATATATCATCACTATTTCCCTCTGGACTAATCTTGATCGAGGCAGATACTAAGAATTTTGCAGGAGCATTCAAGTTCATTCAGATAGATACTTTCTTATCCCTTCATGCCAGAATGAGCTGCTCTATGTTGATCCAGAAGCCATTCCTAAGCCATCAAAACCTGTCCCACCACCACCATTTCCTGTCATAGCTTTCCTATGTTTAGATTTTTAACAGTAAGATTTCTCTCTTCTAACTCAAGAAAATATATTACTTTGCTGGCATATCTGGCTTGTGTGTGTGTTATAGAAATATATATCTGTTATTTTGTAAATAACAGAAATGAGGTCCCTGTGTAAGACTGACAGACCTTTCAAGCTCCAACTAACTCTCTGGGTTGCCTGACATATTCCAGAGGAAGCCTTCTCTTTAGTGGCCTGCAAAAAATGTTTTGATGAAATAAAACATTTGACTACTTTAAAATTTAAATGAGGTTTTCTTTTAGCAGAGAGAATGAAATCCTGGAATGATGATTCACTTCAAAAGTTAATTGCCAGAGAAGATATTTAAATATGTGCTCTTTGATCAAGTGCATATACAGTTGTTGCCCTGTTGGTCTGAAAACACAGATAGCAAATTACACAAGCAATCTGGATTCCCAATTTGATACTAAGGTATAGCCATTGTGAAAACTGCAGTATGTTAAAACTTTCGAAATCTTTACCACTTCTTCATATCATATACTTTCTTAAAGTAGCTTCAAATACAATCATTTATTTTAAAAAGTTATGCAGAAATCATGTCCCACAAGCTAATATGTTAAAAAGAATAGAATTATAATTGCTATTGTGAAGTTTTTTATATACAGTTGAATATGCAAAAGCATGCCTAATTTGTACTTGCACTTACTATGATCGCACATGAAATTTGGGTAACTGCACATACAAATAACAAGGGAGAGAACTGCATATACAGACTGTGTAGTCAACAGGCATAAAGTTAGGCCTGAGTTTTTCAGGGAAGACTGAAGAACACTGTAGTTCAAAAATTGGAGGGTTGGTTTTGATTTTGCTCATTATTTAATATTTTGATTTCCTATGAGTAAAGATGGCATCTATGAATTGTTTCTACTCATTCATGCTTTCTGTTACTACAATCTGTTAGATAGTCAGCAGAAGGAAATATTAAAATAATCGATTTGTGATTTTCATGAAGAACTCAAGAATAATTTATTGGCTGTTACTCATTTTGTTATAAAATGAAATTGCAATTTTCAGTTCTTGGTAAGAACAGTCAGTAGTGTGGGGGGCAAAAGCAATAGCATAGGTCCAGTGGCAAGGTCGTGGACATCAGGAAAAAATTCTGTAAAACCTTTCAGCTAGTTCAGAAAATAGCCTCAAGAAATTATAGTTTACAAGCAAAAGAGCATAAATGATGACACACTTAGTCGCAGCAGAAGTGGCTTAGATGTGCTGCACTGCTTACCAGGTTGTGATAATGCAGCCGCAAGTATGATGAGCTGAAAGTGGCCCATTTCCTATGCCTAAATTAATAGGTTCCCTAAACACAATGGACAACTCATTCAAATGTGTGTAAATGCAGAAGGCCATGGGAATGGAAATATCGCTCTAGAACAGAGGATATTAAAAAATCACCATTAGATGATAAAATTCTGGGGGCCACTGATTTCAAAGTGGCACTTCCTTTAAACCATCTACATTGCCTGCTCACCTGTCAAATATTAGGTTATAGAGGTGTTCCTGTTGCCCATATTCACCAGTAACCTTAGAGTATTACAACCTTAGATATTTTTGCATGTGCTTCAGCTCCAGCCCACAGATAGGCCTAATCTGCAACAACCCCAGGGAACAATAAGCAAAGTTGTCTTTTTGAGTTGTTTCTTTATTGCTCTGGAGTCCATTCGTGGACTGCCATCTACTTTCCTGTTGAGGTTGCTCAAAAAACTTGCATTTCTGTAAGCTTTGAAAAGACTGCGTGTGATCTGGTTTTGAGCACTTGTATTCCCTTTGCTATCAAGCCTTTGCTTTCCTGTTTAAGGAAGTGCTCGCAGTGTCCCCAGCAGTGAATTGATCTGGATGAAACATCAGGATAGGCCAGCACTTTGGCTCAGGCAAAGGTGAAACTGTGACATTGTGAAATTTTTGTTTCATTAACTCTATAGCAAGTTGCCCTTCAGCAATCTTGAATCTAAAGAGCCATTGTCAGAAAGTATAGTTTCAAATAACCACAAACTTCTTGCTACACAAACAGATCTGACATATTCATTAAATGTTTACTATTGCAAAGAGTTTTCATTTTGTGAGGTGGAGAGGAGGTGGCCAATAATTCTTCTTTGAGAACTTACATTTTATTTTGCAGTTAAGGATCCAGGAGAATTACTGCTACTGTAGCATATGACTTTCTGATTTTCTTCTGCATCTGAATACTAATCTTGTCAGTCCAAGAAAATGCATTCTTGTTGATGACTTTTATGTTGGCCAATTTTTATTTGGCTTCTTCACTAGGAGGAAGTATTTCCAACTAATAATCACTTTGTCTTATCTTTCATCATAAGGACATTTCACTTGGGCTTTCCAGTCTGCTTGAATATTTGATAGCTTTTGATCACATAGATATTTCATTTCATATTCATTATTTGTTTCTCAGATATGAGAAACATGTACATTTTGCTTAATTGATTTCCCTTCCCCTCCTTTTAGTATTTTTATTTCAGCAGGAAATTTTACCATTATGTTCTTTCTGGAGCCCTTTATTTTTCCATACTGTTGACTCTTCCTATTCTTTCACTGAGCTGAGCTGTCTCTTCACTGTGCACATACCTGGACTCACTTGCCAATTTTTAACAAAGAATATTATCTCAAATTGTGTAAATTCTTGACCAATCTGGTGCTAGCTTCTATTATTGGTCAGGGATATGAGTTACACAGTTTTATGCCTGTATATGTAAGTATGTATTTATATCTGTGTTAAATGAAGAACATTGGGGGAATCAAACAGTTGCACTGGTTTTAATAAAATATGTAACAATGACTTTTTTAGAAATACAGAAGACATATAATCAAGTATTTTTTAAAGATATTATTATTTTCTAATGAATAAATCATAGTCTGGAGCTGATATCTTGAGCAATAGGAATGTGCCTTTATCTTTGGTCCTACTTTCATTTGCTTACTTTGTGACTATTGTTTCTTGAGTTACAGTCCAAGATGGGAAACTAAAGAATCCTACCAAATATTTTATAAAGAACACAGACAGTCATAAAAGTGCATGTCTCCATACATAACATTAAAAAGAAAACCCTTGTACAATGTTAAACAAAACAGAGGTTTAAAAAGCTGTGTTCCAAAATCTGAGTTAACACATACGGAGGTAGCAAATATGGTGTTATCTTCACTGGCTCTTGCGGGTTCATCACTCTGGCAGAAGACGGATCTCCTTAATGTCTTAAATTAGTCTGAGTATCTTGTATAATTAAATAGGTAACTAAAATCTAAGCGTGTAAGCAATCACATTACTCATACATTAGATGCATGAAAAATACAAAAAGTATCTACTAAAAATTCTGTAACAGCAAAGAAAAGATTTCACAAAACTTTTTAAAAGGAGATACTTTTTTGTGTCATTATTGAAGTTTATCTGCAAGAGGTATGTCAAAGATTCACCTCAGGACAGTAGTCAGCTAACTGTAATTGTGTGTCCCGCTATACTTCATTGCTTCTGGAGTTTAGAAGACTTCCATACAATCTGCTGATTTTTAAAGGACATTTTTGATGTAATGTAAATCATCTAGCAACTACTGAGTGTTCTAACTGTATTGTATCTAGATTTTTGAATCTTAAAAGTCTCTAAAATGCAGACTGAAAAATATTTTGCAAATTAGTTTGAAATATTAGCCTCTTTACAAACTAATAGTGGGATAAGTTGAATCCCCCCCTTAGCCCTATGACTAAAGAAGTTCAGAAGGAAAGAGTATCAAGTAATCACCACAGAAAAAAATATTTCTCTAGGTCAGTAAACATTTGATTTCAAGTCAACAATAGCACATCCTTCTGTGTGCTTTTCCACAATTAAAGCCTTTTGCTTTGAAAAAGATATTGCATATTGCAATGTGGACTGTTGCTAGGATTCAAGAACAAACCAAATTCAATCAGTATTCATGAAAATCATATAAAAGCGGTTCTATTAGCACAGGGTGAAAGGAGGATAATCAAACAGTCTCAGCCAACAGAAGAGAAAAAAAAAACAAAAAAAGTTTTTACTTTAGTATTATTGACAAATAATAAAATTTATTTTGTAGTGTGAATAATAAAATGGAAAATAATTGCAATTTAAATTCTGACACGCACAATCTATAAGAATTTTGAAACTAAAAATTGATATTTCTGAAAGTTTATTTTTAGAAATACCATTATCTGAAAAATTTTGGCTATAAAGCTTTCTAAAGCTGCATGTATATTGTTTTGAGTTACACACTCACAGTGCTTCTGTCATCAGTGAGGAAAAGAGCATTTACAAGAATAATAAGTCCCATCCTAGTCATATCATCTTTTTAGTTTTTGGTTCATAAAATAATGATTTTTAATGGCCAAGTCTATACTAGACTATTTGATCAATAAATATGTTAAAGTGTATTGTATGCACTCTATATTTTGTATTCCTGTCTCTATTCTAATGAATGGTGCAATTAATCTAAAAATGATAGATTTGACTGCTCACCAGTCTTTTCCTCTTTTTCAGATTCTGTCGTTCTTTGGAATATAGTTTTATATTAACTTTTATTGAAAGATTCTTTGAGAAATACATTTGGAACAAACTGCAGTAAGCACAAAGTACAAAGGTAGTTTAATATAATTATGCCAAAGTCATCACAGAACAACTTAAAATTGTGAAAATATACTGCAGATTTTAATGCAGCATTTAGACTACTTGTCTGCCCATGGTCTTTTTCTATTGTGAGCTGTTTAGAACTGTTAACAATTAAAAAGAATAGCATTTCAACTGGCATGCCTTTGCTGCAGTCATATCCTTGATAGACAATTAAACTATTTTGGCATTTGCAACTATTTTGCATGTTAGTGGTTGGGATTCAAAGAAAATATTAAGCTGGACCATTCCTGACAGCTATAAGGAAATATCATAATTGGAACATGAGGGAATTGGATTGATGTATATTCTTTCAAAGTTTTCAAACATTTTGGGTTCTGGATCATTGTGAATTCTCAATGTTTTTCATTTTGCGTCATTTTAGAATACTTAATAGACAAAGCCATGAAGGTGATATGGCTCAATAGACCATATACTAATGTTCCATAAAGCTCTTTGTGGTCTCTGACACAGAGCTGAGAATCACTGTGTGTTTTCACTGTCTCTGTTTAACTCACAATTGGATACATATTCTCTATATGTAAGTTGGAAAAGAAGCACTGTCTGGTTGTTTGAGACCAGGGGAAAGAACAGCTGGGTCTTTAGCCATATTTACCACAGTATTCCTGTAAGATCTCTCAGTTTTTCTTCCTATCAAAGAGGGGCAATAAGCAGGTTCTCTGCGACTGAGACTCCTATAGATATACGAGGTCATCTATCATTATTTAACTTAGCTGTGTTTTTCAAAACCAAGTACAGTGCCCTTTTGCATTCTTTCCCATAATTTAGAAATGGATGTTCAAAATATGTTATTCATTTACTAATCTCATTTTTCATTCAAAGATGCTTAAAGCCATGTACTCTCAAGCACAGTTCAGACCCTTCTTAAAATAATCTGTTTCTTCAATTTTTCCTGAGCATGATATCTTCACAAAGATCCACCCAGGTCACTCTCTTGCTTATCACATTTCCCAGTGGGGAAGGAATACTTTGGACAGAATATAAATCAGGGTAACACGTAACGTTAGTTTCCTAAAATAGTCTCCCAGCTTCCAGGTATTTGTGACTCAGGGACTTTTTTAGTCAGAATTAGTGTGTTTGAACTTAGCAGTCGTGGAGGTACTTTTCTTTCACAAATTTGTCCAGTCATCTTTTAAATACATAGAGTTGTTACCACAACAACCTGCAGTAAGGCGTTCTACAGCTTGTTTATTCTTGTGTGATGAACCATCTGGTTTTGAAACTGCCCTTAAACTTCACGCATGCCTCCAAGATCTTGTACTGGGAGGACATAACAAACAACAATTCCACTAATTTCATGGCAATAATTCAGCCTCTCTATGTCACTTATTAGTGTTTAAACCTCTACCTTACTCATTCTTTAGTTATCTTTTTTTCTATATTGAAAATTCCTATTTAGTTATCCCTTACACAGAATCTTTGATCATCCTTATCCATATTCTCTGTATCTTTTCTAATTCTGCTTTTTTTCCTTTGAGATAGAGGGATCTGGACTGCACACTATTCTAGAAGTGGCTGTAAAAGATATATGCAGTTACATAATGTTTTCTCTATTCCTTTCTTAATAAATATTAAGAACTTCTACAGTAAGTGAAGATTCTTATCAGTCACATCTGAAACTTTTCAAGTGAAATTTACTGCTTATACAACCGATGTCAAACCCATTAATTCCATTACCAGAGAATTTGACATCTCACCTTAAATTAAAAAAAAAGGAAGAAAAAAACCTTGTAGGTGGTGTGTGATGTTAAAAGGAAACAGAAGGACAGAGATTCTCCTTGAATAAGTTTAACATTCATATCAGACTAATTTCACAACTTCATTTTGTCAATAACCTACAGTTGTACCGTGAACACACAATACATAAGATAAATACTTTCTTAAAAAAACCTTTGATATGCAAAAATGTAGTTCAGCAGGCATTCATGATACTTAAAACTAGCATATTTTATTAATTACTATTTAACAGGGGTTTATTTATTAATTATTTAATGATTTTGCCTGTTCATGACCTTTCTTAGAAAAACTTTTAAGTCTTCTATGTCACATTACATTAAAACTTGTATGTCTCATGACTCAAGGGCTGAGCTGTACTCGTGCAAAATTATTCACTTTTAAACAAAAGTTGAACTGACTCAAAAGGATATTAATATTAGTAAAAGAGAGTACACTAGATTTAGTTCATACACATAGTAAAGAAGTCCCTGCAGCATGTATTTTTACTCACAAATTTCCAAGTGCCGTTATGTTTATTTTGCAGTTAAAGGACTCAAATTCCAAGAATATATGGTTTGTTACTAACCTTAGATTGTCAGACATCTGTACAAACTCATTTACTATTCATCTGTCAACCTACTAGAGGTAATTCCATTGGATATAGAGATACATTAATATACAGACAGATCTATGTAGATAGATAGCTAGAGATATATGCATAACTATGTGAATGAATGACTGAATTTCTTTAAACTGTAGTGCAGGTAAAATAAAGCATCGTGTCTCTTTGAGCAGTATGATTTCCACATTATTTGTGATCCCATGAACCTTTATATAGCAACATTCTCTGATAGATGGAGATGTGATAGATGGACCTAGTGGCTCCATCATTTAACTTTTTCAATCAGAAGCATAATTGTTCCATGTCATATTCCTTCTTTCCTTCCTCCTTCCTTCCTTCCTTCCATCTTTCTTTCTTTCTTTCTTTTTGTGGTGTGGGGTGTAGATAACTTAGCAAACATGATACAGGGGTAATAGTACAGTCACCAGTCAGCTGCTGTGCAGGGTCTCATGCTGTCAATCCATCTCAGACACAATTTAAATTAAATTTAATTAGATTTAATTTGAATAGGAATAAATGAGATTTTATTTAAATGAAAAACAAATGAGATGGTTGTCACAGCTCTGTGGGATATTAGGAGTGCAAAGCAGGAAATGCTCTAAGCAGATCAAAAGGGAAAATATTTTCTCAGTTAAAAGATTCTTTCCCTTTTTCTTTCTCTTTTTCATGGTTTTTGTTGATAGAAGCTGCTCTTCTTTATTCACTAGTTCTGAAGGAGATTATAATATTAAATACCTTGGTTGTATTTTTGATTTACATCATCAAAGAATAGGACCTGTTTTGTTTTGTTCAAACTGCAATATGAAAACAAAAATTTCTAAGTAATGAAAGTAGATGATAGAATGAAGCAGCACTTTTATACCAAAAAGAATTGTCTTTGTGGGCCTGATGATGTTTCTCTGCTCTTTAATTCATGCCAGAGATTCTGCAAATGCTAAGTAAATTCAGGTGTCACTCAAACTTAGGCTTTCTCAAAATTCCCCTTACTTTTTGCTGAATCTATCCTATACATATATTAGTCTTTGTAATTTTTGTTTTTTCAAATATGCAGTAAAGGTACATTTTCTATCCAATGGTTTACGTGAAACACTGATAGTCTGCACAAAAGCTCTCTTTTCTATCCAGCTGAAAAAATATTTTTCTTCAATGCAAGCTTTGTCTACTTGCAGGCCAATTTATTCCCTTCTAAAACTTAGAGAAACACTACTAGTGACAGGCAATGATCATTAGCAAATTTTAAATTACACTAGTGTAATATTTATTGCTTGCCCCATCATATGTCAGTAGTAGATGTACAGCTTCTTTGACATACCAGAGGAATATCTTTGGAATATCTAACACAGACTGACTAATGCATTTGACACAATGACTTGTGCTTTTTGCTTTATATTTAAACACTATAAGCCAGTTTTTAATGAAGTACAACCCCCATTGTACAAAAATATTTAGAAGAGATGTGACATTTGCAAAGAGAGGAAATATTTTTAATAGACCAGGTGATATAATTAGAAAAAGCAGTCAAACTTTCAGATAAACTGCCTTTTCTCTAGGTCGGAAAAAAGTCATAGTAAATGGTAAATAGAGAACATGGCAATTTCTCTTAGTATAAAAATAAAGGAACCATTATATTCCTAATGGTGGTTTCTCAAGCAAGTTTCTCCCTGTGTTGCACATTGCTTTTTGTCTGTTGCAGTTTTTCTGAAATATTCACAATAATGTTACGAGACCTATCCATTAATCTTTGAAGAATAATTAACATTTGCCTAACTATTGGCAATTTTATGTTTCACCCATACTGATTTCAAAATTTTGCCCTCATGTGAAATGGCTTTCATAAATTTCAACAAAGGGTACCTTGTGGAGGGAAAAAGATTGTGCTTTACTCATTTCTCCCTTGGCAAACCTAATATAATAATTATTCAAAACTGGGTCAAAATTTGCCTGTGAATTAGGCCTGACATCCTTTCTTTAATGATACAAGGAAAATGCATAGGTGTTATTATATTTTGCAATGGAAATATTTTCTTTCCTTACCCATTAGACTGAATTTAATTTAAAGCTGAGCTAGAACTTGATCCATATTCCTTCAGTACCTGCATACATTACCTTCCTCAAATCATAAAACTGTATTGCATCATTCCACGAAAAGCTACCCTAGAGGGTGATAATACTGTGAGTGTTTCTTTGTATCAGCTATTCCTTCTTCTTTTTTTTTTTTTTCTGAATCAGAATTATAACTTTTTGAGCACTATTTTCAGGACGGCATAACTGTAGGAGCTTAATAAAAGTAAACATACTCACAAAGAGTACATTTTACTGCAGAGTTTAGTGTACTGAAGAGATAGCTAACCTGAACTAAGGTAATTTGTGTCAGGAAGAACTGCAGCAAGTAACTCTCCTATAAGAATCTGTATTATGGAGTAACACATTTGCAGTTTCACTCTTGGAGAGCCAATATGAAGCAGCAATACAACACAAACCTTACCCTGAAGAGTTTATAGTCTGTAGCAGATCGTTAAGCCTGAGAGAGAGAACAAGTTTGTAAGAAAGTATATCCTATGTCAAATATATTTCTATATCAATATCTGCAATATATACAGGAATCTAAGTTTGGAATATATACAGGAAATAAGCTCTTCACTCTTTTCCCAATCAAGTGACCATCCTCTAGAATACAAACACTTCCAGATGACAAATTTGCTTTATGTTTATAAACTGAGCTTAATGAATTTGATGCAGCTGACAGACTTTCTGCTCAAAAAAAAAAAAAAAAAAAAAAAAAAAGAAAATCCCCCAAATTCCAACTCCCCAAATTTAAACAAGCTTTAGTCTTGCCACTTGATCTAAAGTTCACCACCGTCAAAAAGGGGCAAGAAGAAAATTTGCAAATGGCATATTGTTGCTTCTGTGCTCAAAAGAAAGCTTGAAAAGATATCTGAGTCCATATAAAGATCATTTTTGAAACATTTCTTTCTGTTTTGTCATTTTTATGCTCTATTTCCTGCATTTTCTTCATTCCCTTTTCTGTCCTTTTCTTCCTACCTACTTTTTCCCCACTTGCTAAAAAAAAGGAAAAAAAAAAAAGCTTATTTGGGGACGTGGAAATAAGTAGAAAGGAAAACTAAACTCTTGAACCTAAAACTGGGTTTAACAATAAATTTTGTTCAATTTTTTATGTTTATGTTTTGCTAAAAAAGTGAAAAAACTCACTGAAGCACTCTGTTTTTGTTTATAATTTTTGCTCCAAAGTTCCAAAAGAAAACTTTTTTTTTACTCACTAGAATAGTAACTTTAGAAGCTATAATTATGTCTAATGAAGACAACTGCCCTTTTTCCATAGGAGAGAAGTAGAAGATTGCAAAAGCAAAAGTTTTCCTACTCTTTTTTAGTCAAAGGTAGTCAATTCCTACTTTTTGTTTTATTTCCTGTCCTCTTTAATTACAGTATCATGCTTTGTTACTACTTAGACTTGCAAGCTTTGGTTTTGGCTTGTTTCTTTTCTGAACAAATGATTTTTGCTACCAAATCATTTACCTCTCTTAAACATTCTCTATCTTCACTTGGAAATTTTACCTGAATACTCTCTATGTCATGGCTTACTGCGCAGTATCTTTTTGGCCATGAATTTTCACATGAGTTATCACATTGTAATGTAAAGATGAAATATCATCATGCCCAGAGTCATTTTAAGTAGCCAGCATATTATTTAATAAAGCTAAGCTAGCTCAATGAAATTGCAGCCTCATAAGCTTCAGGAGAAGCATTATCAGCCTGGCTTAGATCTTGGCTATTGCTGAATATCTATAAAAAAGATTTTTTTTTAAAGAATCAAATTTTTTGCAACTCTGTTTCAATACTCAGTATGTGAGGCCTTCGCGTATTTACAGCTGTAGAAACTGAGGTGGATACATAAAGGCAGTTCAATTTGCCTGCAGAAACTTCAGTTACATTTCTTTTTTGCAGTGCTCACACATCTAACCTGCAGTTTTGGCAGGAAGGTAAGGCTGAGACTGGGTACCTGTAGGGATAATTATAGGAGTCATAAAACCTTCCTCAGACTGTACATACTGGATTCATCCTAGATTTGCTCTTGTTTGATTATTTTCTTTGCAGAAAATGAATTGTGTATTCTCATGCCACAGACATTCCTCCACTGTATCACATCTTGCTGTGGAGAACGGAAAAATATGGTTATCGACAAAGGGAAGGGAAAGAAATGGGACATAAAGACTGGCTATGATGATCTCATGCAAGAAGATAATTCTTCAGTTATATCTTAAAGTCTCAAGCATTTCACATTTCATAAAAACAGAAAAAAACAGCAGAGCAGATAAGGAAAAGAGAAATTCTTCTTTTAATTTGCTTAAAATATTTGTAAATGATTTCCCCCTACACAGTCATCCAGGTCTGGTTAGAGCATTTATGACAATATTCCCAGTGTTAACCTTTGCCTATCTGTGGATTAGATACCAAAACCCAGAAACTCATACAAACATCTGTGAAAATGCCAGCGTCTTTACTAGATCCAGATATCTTCTGCTTTGTGTTAAGTGTTAAATTTCTTGTCATGTATAAATATTTGTAATTATCCAGTTACATACAGTTTTTCTTGGAGTAAAATTTTCCTTCAATTCCATACTTCTAATAATTTTAGCATTATTTAGGTGCCAAGTTATGTTAGTAGAATGTGAACTCTATCTTCTAAATTAGTAGAGCAGGTGAAGTGCTGGAGTAAGTTTTCCAATCTATTCTCTTTCACCATGAACCTGAGGAGTGAACTCTAAACAAGTTCTCTGTAGTTTTGATCTAGTAAAATGTGATTGGCAAATGTTGATGTTTGCAGTGGTGTCATTTAATGCTGCCGGGCTTGACTTAGACTGCTACTATTGTGAAATGACATCATGATACCAACCAACCTCCAAATGAAATGAACTGACCTGAAGTTAAGGGGCTAACTCACCACTCATTTCTGGTTCACCCAGCACCCTTATTACAGTCCTTTTTTCTTTTCTTTTTTTCTTTTTTTTTTTCTTTCTTTCTTTTTTTTTTTTTTTTTTTTTTTAAAGCCACTGCTAGGTAGGAAAAGCTAAGATTGAATGCATGAATATTGGTTCTAACACTAAGTCCTAACAATCTTTGGATTTCCATCTGGCAGTTTAATTGACATACATTTTTAATGGCTAGACTAACTCTTGCTTTAATCCAGCAAAATCTAAATTGCTGTAGCTCAGCTCAGGACATTTGTATGGATAGATGTGTGGTTCATATCAAACAATTACGAGATTTAAAGTTTGCTTCTTTGCTGTGACTGATGTTGGACTTCCAGTTTGGTATCCTCAAAGCTTTCACAATAAGTTACTCTCTCCGTTAGTTCAACGAACTAGTCAGAAGTTGTTTGCTTTTTACTAATGTCATTGAAATGACATTTACTATTTTATAGAAAGAGATACACATATTATTTCTTATACTCATTATGTTCACAAATTTACTGTAGCTAGCCATCATTTCCAAAGAGAGGACTAAGGATGACATAACTGTGCTTCTAATTTAAAAGGGTTCTAATGATGATAAGACTATGACAGATTTATGATAAAATATAGCAATAGTGCACAGAGATTTTACTTACAGGGAAAAAAAATAATTTTTCCCAAGGAGTTATGTCAATCAGTGAAACATACCTGACATGGCAGAAAATCTTCTCCACAATAGGTGGATCTGCAAGACACCAGGACAGTCCTGTCATTATTTTTGTCCCTATGATCAGAGGCAGAGCCCTGAGACAAGAATTCCTGGCAGTGAATCTGCCTGGGAGGACAGATGTTTTATCATTCCTGGCCCATCTTAAGTCCATATGAGGCCCATCATCTTATTCTTTCGAGTGTCACAAAATTACACTTTAGCTTCACTGTGCAGAGAAGTTAGACTAAACTAACTAGCCCTTTATTTCCAGAGTTACTTCCAGAGAAATTCCAGTATGTGCATCTGGATTCCATCCCAGGGATCTAATCAAGATTAAACAAAAACTTATTTTTCCATCACTGACATTTTCCCTGCGCTACATCCTACCATCCTTTATATTTGTCTTTTTACAGCTTCTCTCAACATGCAATTATGTAGTCATCCAAAACAAGCAAACACATTTTATGCCTAAAACCCTGTTATGGGCCAACAGGAAACACATTGTATACATATATACACACACATAGGTGTGTGCATATGTGTGTATACATATATATGTATAGATAAAGCCAAGAATTTAGTGTTAGTATAGCTGAAATCTTAACAGTCTAATCCAAGAGTCAGTATTAATCCAAGAATCATTACTAGAAAAATGAAGAAAAAGAAAATAAAAAATGAATATTACTTTACAGAAAAATTCTCAATAATAATACAGTTAAAATTGTTTTATGCACGCTTCCTAGTTTCTATCCTTTCTCCTGGTGTTATGCCCACCCTTCCACTGCTCTTCTGACTCCTAAGTTGGTGCCTTCTGTCTGGTGGAAGGAGTACTGCAGTGCGAGTCCTTTGCCAGGAGGAGTATGATGTTGATGGTTTCTTCTTCCTCACTCAGGGGTACACTTGAGTTCATCTTTATAAGTTTGCTCATACACTTTCACACTTTGCTTTTTCTTTGTTGGCATGTATCTCCGTGTTACATCCAAATCTACTCTATGTGCACATTTTATGTATGTTAGATATTTGTTGTTCTTTTTATCTCTAAAGCTGGCCTTCTCCAGATCCAGGTCTGCATTTATTTATTGACCACTGGTGAGTTGTTTATAGCCTTGGGGTCTCCAGTGCCAGCCTGGCCCCTGTCTCTTATCTTCCTGTGCCTGCACTCCTCTACACTGCATCTTGTGTCCCCACTTCTCTGCTATCCTAACAGGCCTGTATTTCTCTGCGCTACAGCATTATGTTAGAGTTCTAAATACACAGAAACACAGAAAAAAATATTTCTCTACACAGAAAAAATACTCGTTACTACTATCTGTATCATACAATGATAAGCAAAAGAAATCTGCCATCGCAACCTGGTTAGAAGAAAAATTGTTGTTATAACTAAACCAAATCAAAACAAAGCCACAGGCAGGTAAAGATAAGCTCAGACAGAGCAAGCCTGACAGTCCGCAATTCCGAGGCCTTGCAAACTCAAAATAAAGCCTGGGGGCTGTAATTAGCAATGGCAATACCGTATTACTGGGCTACAGGGCAACGCAAACAAACAAAACATCCCACTCGCTTTCCACCCACCTTTCTGCTGGGGAAAATCCTGCATCTTCATTATCACTCTAAAAATGTCTGCAAAGGATTTATTTATTTATTTTAGTGGGAGTAGACTAGCCTTCATAGTATTACTGATTCTTGCACAGCATTGTGGACTTTGAATAAATAAAGGAGAACCTATCATGGCTAGTCTCATTATCAAAGCTGCAAGCCAGTGCAGGGGGACGGGGGACTTATGTGCACATCATTTAGTCTCCTGACTTCATGGGTTTGGGGCTTTATGCCATATATACCTTGATGCAAAATTACGGGGAGTTTTTTTCTTTCATTCAATTCAGTGAATTCCATACCAAGCTTTAGGCCAGTGTCTCGCTCAGGTCCAGGGTTCATGTAATGTTTGTTTAACATTAACTATGCAAAATTTCCCATTTCAGACTATTAGGAAAACAAATTCTGCAGCAGAGTATAAAGGTTCCTTTTAACTGAGGACAAGTTTATTGCTTCGTGTAAACTAGGAAAGCTCTAGAATGGATCCATCACTTGCAACATAGCTATAATATTGGCTTCATTTTGTTATCTTTGTATGTTTAAGAGCAAATTCTCCACAGTTTTCAGCAATCTATACCAATTTGAGAATATCTATAGGAAAAATCCTTAAAAAAGTGATTAGCAAAAGAGACAACATTGAATTTCCCACAAGCCCTTTTGTTTTTTTTTTTTTATTTCCATTTTTATTTGGGAAATATCAATAATCTGAGCTTTTGTGCAAACAAAAAACCAAAAAATATTTCTGCCTCAGAGGGACTGAAATCAAGATTTCTATACTACTTCTGACTTTATTTTGAAAAATATTGATAGATATTCTCTGTACCTTAGACTTTAGCAGAACCATATGAGAATGATAACAACCATGGTATAAGACAATTACAGAGCTAAAGATGTTTGATTCTGAGACATATTTCACAAGAAAAGGAGGTTATCACAAATATGCCTTAAAACATATCAAGCATTGTTCAAAGATTTATTTATTAATTCTTTTTCTGGCCAAAACCACTGTCAGATAAATAGTTCCTAGCAGAGATGCTAAGGGAAGAGATTGGTTTCTTTTTCTTGTTGAGAAGTTTTTGTAAGAGATTTGCTGACATTCATAATCTAAAAAAAAAAAAGAAGCCCAACAATCCACAGATAAACTAAGTCTTGCAGTTTTTACACCCCAATTAGGCCTAACAAGGTAAAAGCCTTTGTAAATCTGTGTCCAGCTGCTCTCTCAGTTCCTCTGGTTTGTAGGTGATTACTCTGCCATATAAACCCAGCTTCTGCATCTGCCAGCTTGGCAATGCCTCCTTCAAACTGTAAATACACTGGCTGTTATAAAATGTTTTGTTAGACTCATGTAAGTAGGAGTTGGTACAGGAGAGGCCAAAAAAACATTGTATAATGATTGCTGTTACTACAAAGGCTTCTATATAAAGGAAATCCCCAAATAAGCTGTCAGAGCAGGATTTTTTGCCTCCATATTAGAATTTCCTTTCATGCGGTTAGTTTACATAAAGTGACTACCTAGGGATACTCTTTACAATTAGCTGACATATTGTTTGTGTTCTTGTTGCTACCCAGTACATATAATGATCTGAAATCAGATGAAAGAAGTTTTATCCCCCCAATACCTCAGAGACTACAACCCCTCTCCAAGTTTGCCATTTAAGTCCCAACTGTGCTGTTGCCTTTAACTGTGCAAGACAGCAGAGCAGCACATTTTGTAGATTAAACCAATAAACTAGCAAACATAAAAGAAACAAATCTCATAATTGTGGATTTCAATTAAAGAAAGGAGGATCAAAGCAAACATTCTGCTTGAAATTGCACAGCTGCTATCTACACAAAATGAGGAAAAAAATCCTTCTCCATCTAGCCATAATTTGGGGGGGAAGGGAGGAGGGAGAGCTCAAATCCTGCAGTAGGACAGATTGCCTATGCTCCTCACGTCCCAATCAGTAATACAGAAATACTGAGTAATAAATTCCCTGCCTCTCCTGATCTGAGAAGCTCCCACCATCTGTGAAAGACAATTTGTAACAGCTTTAGTATTAAGATTCAGTAAACAGACAATCACAAGTATTGTGCCAAACAGTGGCTACATTTGGAGAAAAAGCATAAAGCAAAAGCAATGACTAACACCAAGACCCTTGTATTGCACAATTATCCAGCAACCAAAACAGCCAGTTCTGACTGCAGAGGGTTTCTTTTTTTTTCCTCTCTCTCTTTCCTTGGCAAGGAGTGCTGGAGCCTGCACACAATTCAGCTACATCTGGGGGCTGTGTATGTAGGCCTCATCCTAATGTGTTGAATTATTATTGATGGCTGAGGCAGTTCTGCTCTGCTGGTGAACCAATAATGTCAAGGCACTACCTGAAAGATTAATTATAGGAGAGAATGAGCTGCGGTTTCCAGGGACTGAGACATTAATAGAGACTGAGCATTAGTTTCAGGGGATTCAACAGACAGCCGAACAAATGCCTCAGACAATGTTATACATGCTAAACCCTGGCACTTACCTCTTAACAGTACTGAAAAAAGTTTAGAACAATTGTATTTAAACTGGTAGAAACAGAAGGTTCTATAAACCAAAAAAATACATAAACTAATACCGAGGTTGCTAAAGCAAGTTAGGCTATAAAAACCTATGCAAGCATTTTGCTCTCTGGAATATACAGAAGAGAAAGGTGACAGTGACTAATCTTTGTAGCCTAAGCAGGAAAAGGAGCTCTGTTTTTTAGTGACTGATGGTACCCGGATTTTCAAAATACAGCTGACATTCTAAACTTGGAAATGTAGGTTGGCTCAAAAAAGCAGAATTTTTTTAATGCTATTTCTCTTTGTATCACTGCAGTGGAAATTTGTACTCCATGAAGCATTTTAGCTGTATAAAACTGAGAATATGCAGTGGATGAAGTTGCATCCATAGCAACAGCTACATAAATTTTCAGGCAATGACAAGGCACATGTTACAAAATTCAAGAAGTATAACTCCTATTCTGGCTTCCAAAAAAAAAAAAAAAAAGAAAAAAGAAAGAGAGAAAGTGGATAAGAGTATGTTGAATGCTGCTTATCACAAAGTAATGGCGTGTATAAAGACCTCGGGCTTTCTGCATTTCAGTTGTGTGATCAGAGGTGCAGTTGAGAGATTAGTTATAACTCTCTGCCTTGTCCTTTAGCTTTGGCAGGTGATATCCTTCTATCTCTTTCATTATCTCCCAGGCCTAACATATTTGAAAAGAGCCTCAGGAGTTTTGAGGTCCAATTTTCAGTATTTTGTCCGACTCCCCCTCCCCTCCAACTTACCTCTTTCTAGTTGTGCAATACTTTTGACAAAATAATCCCAAGATGAATAGGATCCAGAGGCTGCAGTGGCTCAACATACTAAACTACAGAAATACGGGACTGGCAGGGAATGAAAAAAGCTTCACACTTCACTCATTTTCCAAGCTCATAACTGCCAAGTGCATCACTGCTTTTCTTCAAACTTGACCTGTCCTTATCTGGAGCAATATGTGTGAGTTTGCACAAACAGCAGCAGAATTGTTAAGCAAATGCACCTGAGGTTGAAAAGTTAACTGTATAAGGTTATGGTCAAACTTCCAGCTTTAGTTTGTGCCTTTAGTTCTGGATAATTTCTTTCACAGTGTTAACATTCCTCTGCCAGTTTTTCACTGCCCACAGATAGAGCACAGGAGAGCCTGAGGAGCTATGCATACCTTGGACTATCTGGGAGCTTTGTGAGTCTAAGTAGAGGTGAAAATGAAGCTCACAAAAGGGATTCAAATCCTATTTTGACATGAAGCAGTGAGGCTTCCAAACATGTTTTTACTCCATGCTGGAAAGAATAACAAACTTTGAAATATGTTTTCAAAATCAAGCTCCTTTAAAATATCTAATTTCAGCTGGAGCAGATCAGTTGTTTTTTCAGGTCTTTGTTTTAGTCAGAAGTCTACGACAAACCTCAGAGATGTTCTGTTGAAATAGATATAACTCCACAAAGCCTTGCTGTTCTGA
Organism: Dromaius novaehollandiae; assembly: GCF_036370855.1. Lineage (NCBI taxonomy): Eukaryota > Metazoa > Chordata > Aves > Casuariiformes > Dromaiidae > Dromaius > Dromaius novaehollandiae. The sequence continues at coordinate 32,835,864 of NC_088102.1, forward strand.
CAAAATGGGGAAATCCATTGAAATTATATTGATCTGAAAAGAATATGGCCAGCACTAATAACAAAACTATTTTCTCCCTCATAAGTTCAATTCATTTTTTGCCAAGACTGATTTAGTTTGTATTGGCTAAACCAAACAAAATAAAAAAAGCCTTTTAATCTACATCCGACTTCTAAGTATAGAAATGCATCTACTGCTAGATTGTTCATAGATGAGTCTTAGGAAGGAATGAAATCCTGAAACTGAATCTGTTGAGCTGAACTATGGATGAGCATAGTTTTGAATTCTGCAGTTTGTTTCTGTCTTCTCTACACTGATTTTGATTTAAGCTGATCAGCAATCCCACATAATGCTCGATATTACATAGTATGCTACTATGTTTGTTACCATATTGAAGACAATTTCCTGCAAAAGTTATCAGCAAGCTGAAAATGTCACATTATTCTCAACTGTATCTTAAAAAATGAAATGTCTTGGTATCTCTCTGTCTTTGTCCAGCAGTAGATCATGGTGGCATAAAGAAACAAGATATAACTTTGTTATATGATAGCACTGTCCTTTTCAAAGTTCTGTTTTGTCTTGTCCACAAAAGTTGTCTTATTCATACCAGTCCATCACCTAGTATCTTCTTTGATTGGGTGTCTGAGTTTTGGAATGAAAGGCATGCTGAGTCCACAGTGCCAAGATTGTATTTTTTTTGACCCTAAAAAGCTTTTAAAAAGGAATTAAAATGTCTTATATAATGTAAAAAACCTTAATCATGTGTAGGCACTTCAAAAGATTTTAAACTGGAGTAAATTTATAGTCATTATAAAATTTAAGCTCTCTTGAAGAGGAAACAATTAGGCTCAAAGAATATGGATACAAAGAGAAGACAGCTAGGTTGAATACATTCAGTCCAAAGCAAATCCTAGGCAGGCTGTGCTATTTTAAACCAATTATGCCCTTTAACACTTGGATTTAGCAGACCGAGGCTTTCCATCAAATAACCCAATATCACTGAATGCTGTTGGCATGCAAAGTCACCAGAACTTAGCAAGAAACAGATTCAAGCCAAAACTCCAGAACAAGAACTCTAAATGTTTACATATCAATTTTGAAGCCACAGCCTTTTTATGATGGTACTGTGACCAAACTCTCAGAAAATGGCTCCTCTCCCTCTCTAGAACACAGTGAAAAACAAATAGAACAAAGGCATCAGATATATCTTTGATTGCTAGATAGGCATTTGGAAACAGTGAGAAAAAGGCTTTCTCGAAGTGTGGAAAGTGTAATGTAGGTTGGATGACTTGATGAACTTCAATCTGCAATGCAGTGCAGAGCATCATGCTAAAATGTTATCCTACCAGGGCTAACACCCCTCCAAATGTTGTTGTATCCTGAAACCCAGTTCAGAAGGAAAATCTGAACAGCACCAGATAAGTTAACTTATATGGAGAAGCAGCAAACTAAGGTGGCAAGGAATTACAGAACAGAACAGTCCTTCCTAAATGAGAACATTCATCAAACTAAGAATTAATTATTTAGTGCAGTAGACATCATTACCAGGTCCTCAGAACTGAAACGAAAAGCTTTGTAAAAAACACATCTGTGATAAGGGAAGGAAATCTGAGAAAAAGCTATGATGCTACCTTTGGGTAGCTATTGAAAATTGAACTGCTTTGGATTATTGCCATAGCCTGACTTTCTACAAACCCATCTTTGTGTGTGATTTCCACGTCAATGCTGAAGTTCATCTCTGCTCTCAGCTGAAGTACCTAGTAAGGAGGAAGATAAGCTACAGCTTATTAAATTTATTATGCTAGTAGTGGAACAGAATTATGTTTTTGTCTTCCAAAAATTAGTACCATTATACTTATTAAATTTCAAATAAGGAATGCATTACTTTTCTACACAGAGTTTGAAACACATCACATTGATTAATGCATTACTGTTAGAAGGAGAAAAAGTAGGAAAACTTTTTATCAGCACTAGAGTTTCCTAGAGGACAAAGGAAAAACTAATAGGATTGAACTTTTATTTTGTGTTCATCTCTGGAGCTTTTTTGAGGCATTTGGTGAAATGGATATGAGCTTCCAGTGAATATTAGCGTTGTACATATAAGACAGTTGAAAGCATCTATGTACCTAACTTTTTGCACTTTTGAAAAGCCGGCTTTGTTTCTTAAAATATATCGAACATAAAATACAATGCATAAATGTATTGGGAAGGTTCCAAGTCAGCTGTTCCTTTTGTCACTTATGATGACTTTCTGTAATTTTTGGCCAAAAAAAATTAGTATTCAAAAGTAGGTTTTAAGTGTCTCTTAAGTGTTTGCTGAATAACAGCTATATCACTTTTACCTTTTAACTTAATGCATTTGCTTTGCTTCAGCATTGATACTAACACCTACATTACTACTTGTGCTGCATGGAAAACCTATTGAAGTGAGCTCTATTTTTTCTGAGCATTACCTTAGTGAAGTACAGTATATTAAGTCATTTGAACACCATGATGAAAAGAGGCGGATTTTCCTAGCACAAAGTCAATTTCTGGCAAAAGATGTGGTAGAAATTTATAGCACAAAAAGGATTAACAGAACAAAATAGCTTTTAATCTCTATCTGCTTTTCCTTCGCTTAAGGAATAATTGAAGAATCCCACCAACACAGTCTGGCACACCAGCTATTGTGCTGTGGCCTGGCTTCTGAGTGGTTATTCACCATTTCTATAATTGGTGCTAGGAACCAATTATCTCTCTTGTGTGTATGAACTTCTAAGGAAAAAAAAACTGGTTTTGTGTGCAAATTTTTGTGTGCAGATGTTTAGTGAGGAGCTCGGTGAATTATTTCAAAGCTTTGTAAGTATATGAACAAAGTTCAGCTCATGAAAAATGAAGGAAAAATACAATTCAAAAGCATTTGTGTCTAAAATTGCTGCAGTCAAGTGCTAGAACTCAGGGTAGGTTAACTGAGATTAGCAGGAGGCTGTCCACTAAATCTAGTGAAATGCCTCACTTCAGTCACAGGTGGCTAGTGTTCTACAGCCTGTGTTCATGGCTTTGCTGCATGCAGCCCAATGCCAGCATTTTAGGACTGATGGGTGCCGGGAAGAAGGGATGCCACAGCCTGTCCCTGAAAAGGATAGCTGTAGCAGTAGATGACTGTGTGTGTCTGTGTGTGTGAGTGGAAGGGAAGGATCTAGGAGTGTTTCTCCTTACCATCTATTTTTCTAGTAACACTATTTTTTCTGAAAGTCACGTATACTCAGACTTGGTGGAAATCAGAGACAGAGTACAAGTGTATGCAGGAAGCAGGGCTGCAGCCATCCATTACTGGTATTAGGAACATACTCAATGTTTTGAGCCAGGAAGGCAAATGGTACCTAGAGGAACACTTCTGGATCCTCTACAAAACTGAAATAATTTTGTCCTTATCCTTGGGGTAATAAAATTCAATTTTGCTTACGCTACTTAGAAGCCTTGAGCTGTCCATGCTATGAGTTCACTAAGAAAGAAAGATCGTTTTTTGGTAGAAATGCCCTTCCGTGACACAAAAGATTCTTCTTCTAGCTTTAGGCATAGCTTCTTATGAAGTCATAAGCAATTCAGTAATCTACAGTTTAAAAAGTAACCTGTGTCTTGATCCGGATATGCCAAAATCCAGGCAATGAGCTGCAAGGCCAAATTTTTCAAAACTCTCAAAATGCGGAAAGTTTTCAGGTATTTGTTCTCAACAGACAGGAATGTTCTTTATCAAAATAAAGCACTCTTGGATTTTGAAAGTGAAATTTACTTTCCATTAGTATTCTGGAACTTATTCTTACAAGACAGTATCTCGAACCCTTCCTGAGAAGACACTTGGTTTTCTAGGTACAGTCTAGAAACTAGTGCAGAAAAATCAAGACATTTTAAAGTTAGTTAGACAATTTTAGTTAAATTTTATTAAAAATATTTAGTATCTGCGTATTTTATTATAGTTATCCATTTCAAGCCCTTTGAAATTCATCATCTTCTGAATGATACTACCCTCTCAGTGAAAAGTCAGCCAGCCCTTTCCTAGGCATTGACACACTTTCCAGTGGTATTCTCCTACTGAAAGATGTATCCAGAAATCACTCACATTCCAGCAGCTGAATGTGGAGGCCTGAAGAGCAGAAGAGATTCTGTGATAAATCTTAAAGTTTCCAGAACATTTGGTTCAGTTACCCCAGGTGCCAATTGATTGTGTTCTTTATTGAGGTGTTCACTGTGGATGCTCAGAGCAACCCACTTGCACAGTAGATCTCATTCTCATATGAATAAGTTTCTATGGCATATATCCATATGTGATAGATTCTTTGTGATGCTCAAGACATCCATCAGAAATCTTTAATCTATCCATTTACTTTGGTATTTAATTCTTGGAACTATTTCAAATGCCTCTCTGCTTTGAGAGGAGCTGTCCTATATTGAAAAGATTGAGGCCTGAGAAATATTGATTTTGTCTAGTTCATAAAAATCCTCTGCATAACCCAGTGTGGTTCTTAAATACATCAGTAGTCATTTCTAACGGATCCTGAAGGAAGGAACTGAGTAAAGCACCAACCGGGATTTTGTTTCAAGTATCTTCCTTCTGAGGTATATCTCATGGCTAATCTCCATAGGAACAGATAGCAAGTTACTTTAGATAAAATATCTGCAATTTTCAAAAGTTTCTAAACAAGCTTGAATTGATTTTTTTTTAAAGGTTTACATGACATAAGTTCTTTTCTTTTCTCTCCTACAACTACTAACTAGAATTTCCATATTGTAGCAGCATCTAGTATTTCAATAAGCATGTTTGAAATATAGTTAAAATTAAATCTCAGGTATGTATAGATAGCAGAGTGTTCAGAAGAAGCTTTGGCTGGGAAGTATTAACAAAACTTCATTTAACACTGGACTGGATTTAGGTGTAATGCCATTTTCCCTCACTGGAACTGTAGTTTGTGTGCCTCATGTCCCCATTATTTCTGAGCTGTACTACTTGCTCAGACTACCTCTTCCATGGTGCTTTTTTGTGGCTGAGCTAATGAGTACATAGATCAGATGTTTAGTCCAGTGCAGGTGTCTTCCTCCTAGGGGTTAATCAGCAGTGAGACTCCAGGGAAGCTCAGGCAGGAAACTAATACCATTTGCAATGAAAGCATTTGGGATGAACAATCAGAAATAACATTTGTTTTACTTTTGAAATGGAAACAAGCAGATTTGGGAAAATATGAGATCTTCCAATAAATTTTCTCATTATACAAAAGAAAATGTCTATCAAAAAAGATTTTATTCAGCAATTCATGACCTGCTCTATCTGAGTTCTTCTCAGAGCAGTTTGGGTCACTGTGAAACTGCCTTCTCAAGAAATTTCTATTCCTGTGGAGTTTCCTATTTCTGGACCAAATGAAAAAAAAATCACAACTTTCAATTTGCTCCTCCAGGCAATCAAAGATTTTGTAATTCATGTATCACTGATAAGACTAAGTTATCTCATAACTGTGATGAATGTGTTCGTTGCATTCATTTCTCTTTTTAAAGTAGTAAGCACAATGAATCTAAGATCCTTAAATAGCAGAGGGATTCAGTGCTTGGTACAATAGGCATTACATCAAATTCAAATACCTAAAATGAAGAATTCAATCATAATCCAATTTTTTAATACGGATAAAACTCATTTTCAATTAAAATAGCAAAATTTACAGCTGTTTTGACGTCATCAAGCTCATATACAAATAAAAAAGCATGACTGCTTCTTTTCAGCAGCTTGAGCAAACACATTATTTTGGCCTTAATACTGAATACTTTAGTATAATGATTAGGGAATAGATTCTCAGCTAATATAAACTGCCATATTTACACTATGAATGCATGACATGTTACACCATCTGAGAATCTGCTTTGAATGCGATATTCATTTCCATCTAATTCCACCTTTTTTTTCTGAATATGAGGATTTTTAACCAATTACAGAATAAAAAACTTTCTTTTCGAGCTTTACAGAGACAACTTTTGAAACCCACAATGATGTACGGAGTACATGCTACCAATCATGCCAACAGAGTTTATTTTCTTTGATTTCACCCTGTAGCTTTAGGCATCTGCTATAGCAGACAGGAGTAGCTTTTGATAGCTCACAAAAGCTGTTATAGTACCAAGGGACTTGAAAGAAGGCTAAGAGCTTTGTAACAACAAAAAGGGGGGGCGAAGGAAAAGTGGAAGAGAAACACAAAGCTGGCATGTACAAAGCACTAGGCTTGGAACATTACCTTCCGTTTGGAGGAGATTACTGATAAATATTGTTCCATATTCTTAATCTTGTCATGTGAAGTAGTGCATAGTGGCAAAGAGTGCTAGAACTGATTATTAATTGGAACGAGAAGACCCATTTTATCAGCATCTTCCTATCTATCCAAAATAAGCTTTGTTATAATTGCATATAAACTAGATGCTGTTGAAACAGCTGTAAATTCTGTAATTGAAAATGATTTTGATTCACCTTAGGAAATGGGATTGTGATTGATTTCTTTCGTTAGGTATCTGGATTTGATATACTGTCTATACTATCAAGCTTTGATTCCCCTCACTAGTTAAAGAACCTAGTTTCATAGCACTTATTGCTCTAAAGAGAGAAACAATCACAAGGCACTCATTTATCACACTTACAGTGCAGTTTTGTCTGACCCGGTGACATGCTAACCACAAAACCTGTGCGCTTTCAGAGGAATACTACACCACAGGCTAGTGCGTTTTAAAAGGCAGTTAGGACAAAAGGACAAAATGAAAAACAATAGATTAAAATGTTATAGTAAAAACAATGGATTAGACTTGGAATTACTTCACTGCCTGGGAAGAGAGGAGGTGGGAAAGGTAAGACCTTCCTCCCACTGATCCGTATCCACATATCTTCTTAAGGCTACTCTGAACTGACGTAGTCTGTGAGTGAGTTCATCTGCACTTTATATTTACTTGTTCTGAATATTATAGCAGGTAAAAGGGACACAGTTTGTTCAGGGTGCTTTGAAGCTAGTGATAATATTCACATTTATTTTACTTGGCACAAATATTGCTCAGAAGTAACACATATTTAAGATATTTTCTCTCCAAGTTTGTACTTATATGAAGAAGAGTCATGATTCCAAGGGTTACAGACCAAGCTACACCCAGTTAGGGTCAGAAAAATTCCATTTGTCAATAGACTTGCATTTAATAGATTATTCTAAGGTAAACTGCAGCCCCAGACCACTCTCTCTGAACTCACCCAGCGTACATGAAAGACATTGTTTCGCTAGCAGCACTGACAATTGTGAGGAGACGCAATGAGGTGTCTTCCAGAGGCTCTGCAAACTACACTTAAAACCACACAGTTGGAAGCAGCAGTCGGGTGGGGGTGGAGGGAATGGAAAGATTTTGAGCTGTTTCTAGGTACAGCTGTCACTACTGTCAGTATTACTTGAGCCACCACTGTGATAACTTGAACTCCCACCACCACTGCATGATTCACTATACTGTTTGATCCTAGGAAACCTTGATGCTGTGCCGTGACTTCAAAGCTGCTGCTGTAGCTGCATGTGTGGAAGGTTATCATCTATCGTATCTAACATAAAAGTACTGAAAGTCATTAACCCTTCTGTCACAGACCAAATTTCTCTTTCTCGGAACTACATCCTGAATCAGTGTACTTTTAAACTCCTAAATAAGCCCAATATGCACTCTCTTCAATCCTGATCTCACTCTCTGGGTCTAGACTTTTAGTTTGGGAGTCCTTATTGAAGATGCCACTTTGGCTCCATACTAGTCTATTTTCTAAAGTCTTCAAACTAGTACTACCTGGCCATACATTAACAGCAAACTGCAAGACTAATACTATCTCTACCCAACTGCTGGATATCCCTAGCACCTTATAAGCACTCTCTCATCTGCAGTTGTTTTGCAGATGGTTAAGACTTTGGGAATAGCAAGTATTTCTAAAAATAGTACTTTTAAAAGAGGAGAGAAGAAATATAAAATACCTATATGTAAGCACATATGCATGCATATCTGATTTTTTTCCTATGCTTCTTTTCTATTATGGCAACAGTAAAGGGCCTTTGGGCTGGACCCAAACACATGACTTCTAGTGGAAGCACTGGAAACTAATGGCCCTGATTATAGGTATGTAATATGAATGTTGATATGTCAAAGTACTGGAAACCCTCATCATTTGTTAAGCACACTTCTGGCCAGAGCAAAGGAATACTTGCATGTTGGTCATGTAACTTGTATAACTGGTCTCATGACACAGGTATAACCGTTAGATGACCATTTTTTTTCCCTTTAGGAATAAAGAAATCATCAAAAAGTGCACCCCTCTCATTCACTGAATGCAAAAATATGTTACGTGTTCTGCTGGTGCGATGTCTTCATGGCTCAGAGACAAATACCCTGAACAAAAAATGTGGATGATGCAGCCTCCAGATCAAAAGATCGTGTTGAGGTTACAGGACTATGATGGACTTTTGCTAACTGTGGCAAGAGTCATTAGCCATCAACCACGGAATAGTTCAACAGTTTCATGTACCCTATATGCATCACTTGACTGAGTCTCTAAATGAAGGTGACAAAAACAGAAAAGGAGGTAAAAGAAAAATAAGAAAGTACTCCCGAGATAAAAATGGAGCTGCTAATGAGTGTCAAAGAAAAAAACATAATAAGGGTTTAATAGAATAATTCTGTTTAACATCGTGTACTCCAGCTTTATCATAATCTAATATACTCCCAGCAGGATCACGTTACCATAGCTATTTACATTTGTCTGTTTAGAGATGGAAAGTGTTTCAGTAATTTGGATTTTATGTCAGTTACAAGATACTGAGTAATCTACAATTACTGCAGAATTTTACACTCTAAAAGAATGAGGCATTTTTCTGTCCAGATAACTTTCTTGGCATTAATAAAATATAAACACTGTGTGAACTCACATGAAGTTGCCAATAGATGGAGTCTGATCTGGATGTCCCAAGAATGGATGTTCCAGAATAGAGAGAGCTGTAGGGTATAGGGCAATCATCTCTTATTTCAGTCTGAATTTAAAAAAGTCATTGTAACAGGTCATAAAATTTTATTGATGCATCAATTTCCCAAATTATATCACATATACATTCAGCAAATTAGTTGCTTGAAAATTCCTGAAAATCATCTTTCCATTTGCTAAATTGCAAGCAGGATACCACTTTGGGAGTCTCCGGATTTGTCAAACTAATATTACAGAATTTGGCATGAACACAGTGACTTTCAGTTTCTAATACCTTTTTCTCTTGCTTCCTCTTCATTTCAGTATGTCTTTGTCAATCTTTTCTCAATTTTTTTCATTATTTTATTCTCACTACATATTCTCATGTAATACTTTCTACAATATACAGTTTTTATTCAAAAATTGTCTTACTTCTTACCTCTTTCTCTTCGAGTAACTTGTCTTATTTATGCCCTTTCTATTATTTTCAGATTGCTTGTTTTCACTTGAAAAGTTTCCCATACATTTAATTTTAATCTTAATTCTCTCTGTTGAGTTTCTTTCTTCTCTGCTACTATTTCTATTTTTCTTTGCCCTATAAATCTTATTTCCTCCCTAGTTGTTGTTTCCCCCTTTCTTTCCTCTCCTCTCCTATCCTGTCCTCTCCTCTCCGCTCCATTCCACTCCGCTATACTCCTTCTATTGTTTTCTTCTCTTCATTTCTTTTCTTTCTTTCAAACACTCCATTAAGTGCATCTCTTTTCAAACATGTTCACAAGTTTCATTCTTCTTCTTTTAGGTGCTAGCAATGTCTCTTCTCCATTGCTCTGTATGAGGAGCAGCACTTAATGCAGAATATAATTAATTTTCTGTTCTTCAAGAAGCCCATATTGGATTTCCATACTGGAAATCTCTGTCAGAAGCAACACTGAGCTGAATGATTGAGAGCGCTGCTCTGCTTCCCTGGGAGACAGGAAAAGCTTTAAAGGAACAGAGGTCCACAGAACTATAGAAAAAGGAGGTACTCCTTTGAGATGGGATAGAATAAGATTTTCATAACGTTTTGATCATAGGATCATTGCTTTTAAGAAGTCAAAAATCCTCATTATATTTTAACCTAGACCAGAATAACAACAATGAAAATTGTCTGCTATTAATCAATAACAGTACATATAATAAGACTCTTGATTAATCATTATGATACTAAAGATACTACAGGATTTCATCTAAGGACTTCTGAAATCAACCTTGTTTATTAATTCACTTTAGAATTAGAAATTTAATTATAAATTCTGATATAAGATCTAAGATCCTTTTTTCCTTGGTATTTGAGGGTAAGTTACCAAAAGAAAAACAACAAACAAAAAACCACCCAAACCCTACCAGCTAAGTATTTAATTTTATTTGATCTGAGCAGCACTGGAAATTTTCAAATAGTCTTGAGGCAACGTGTAACAACCTTGTCAACATACAGTATCAGACCCTTTAAAATCTTGAAGTAATGTACAAACACTAACCTTAGAACACTCTAAAAATGATGAGGGCAAAAGACAGGAAATACGATTTTTGGAGCTGAGTCTGTGCTTCTGTACAACTTTGAAATGTTCTTTCTGTAGCTAAAGAAAAAAATGGTTTTGGTGATACTTTGGGATTTGATATTAACACTAGAGCAGGGAAAAAATTCAAGTATTTTTTCAGAAACAAAGTGAAGGAGACAATTTTAACATCTTATGAATCAAGCAGTGTAGGAGCAGACAGCGAGGGATTGGACAAGATAGAGTTAAGGAGCCGAAAGCCTTGGGAGGAATAAATAGCAGTATGTAGATAAGGTAGTAGCCGCACGGAATGAGAAGGAGTGATGATGGGAACATGACCTTCGAGAAAGTACCGAGCCGGGCTAGAGCTTATATAAAGGGCTTGCTTGCTTGAATAAAGTTGATTCTGATCCAGCACATCGGAGTCCGTGAATCAGACCGCCACAAATGGTGCCCGAACAGGGACCGAAGACTGACTTCGTCCAGGGCTGTAGAGGCAGCGGTTAGCTGAACCGGTGGCGGAGCCCGGCTGAACAAAGAGCTGCTGAAAGGAAGCAGAAGGGGAGCCGCTGAAAGGAAGCGGCATTGCGTGCAACAGGTTACCTACTGCTGGACGGAGGTAAGTGGCCGGGAACGCGTGGGAGTCATGGGAAACGGAATCTCCCCGCAAGATAGGTCCGTGCTAAACGTAATGCAAAAGACTTTGAAACAGCACGGCAGAGAGATGCCCCCCCAAGATCTCAAAATGTTATTGATGTGGGCACGCTCAAACTGTCCCGAGGTGAACTCCAGTACGATTTATAGCCTCGGTATGTGGGACTTGATTGGGGTTAAGCTCTGGGATGCGGCAACAAGAAACGGTAAGACTGCGGCAGGTCTTTTAGCCCCGTGGCGTACCATGTTTGAGACCCTGAAAGAAAGATGAAAACACAGGGACCGGAGGCACCCACAGCCCCCACAGCACCTCTGTCAAGCGACACGGTGGTGGGGGCGGTGGGTGGAGGGACTCCCCAGGAAATGACTCAGACAATCCATTTGACCCAGCACCGATCAATCCGGAACAGGAGCCAGACCTCTATCCACCTCTTAATATGCCTTGCTGTGTCCATCTTACGGCCCCTTCGGAACCACCGCCCCCTCAAGAGACGGGGCCGCCCACGAGTGCAGACTGCCCACAACCCCCTGCCCCGACCCAGCTTCTGGGAAGGATCCATCGCCCCAGGGCCGCTCGGTGGGCCGTGACTACACCGGCCGGGCACGCCCACCGCCTGCCTTCTTCCCTGCCTCCTTTCTTTCCTGCCTTCCTTCCCCTCCCGCTCGGCCCTTCCTCTCTCCGCCTGGTGCTGCCTCCACCTGGTGCCGCCTCCACCTGGTGCCGCCATCACCGACCAGCAAGAGGAGGAACACGGCGAAAGCGGAGCAGGCCTCAGCCTCGAACCGCAGCACAAGCTGAAATTCAAAGAGCCTTTCACAGATGTTGTCACCGCAAACCTGAAGCTCGGCAATCCTACAGACAGAAATGTGTGCTTCAAAGTTAAGACCACAGCACCGCGTAGATACTGTGTAAGACCTAACAGTGCAATTATCGATGCAGGAACATCAATTAATGTTTCTGTGATGCTACAGCCTTTTGACTATGATCCTAATGAGAAAAGTAAACACAAGTTTATGGTTAAAAAAAAAAAAGAAAAAAAAAGAAAGAAAAAGAAACACTCTATGCTTGCTCCAGCTGATACTTCAGATATGGAAGCAGTATGGAAAGAGGCAAAACCAGAAGAACTCATGCATTTGAAACTTAGGTGTGTGTTTGAGCTACCAATGGAATCTGATACGCCTTATGACATAGAAATGAAATTGTATCTACAACTGCAACAAAGACAGATTCTTCTGTAATGTCTAAATCAAGAAGTCCCTCTTCGGAGGCACCCAGCTCAAGCTGTAATTACTGCACGCGTGTCATTAAAATTTAATTATTTAATTTGCTTTGATTTGGCTCTGAACTTTTCTGCGGGAACCTAGGGTCAGGCCCTGTTATGGTGGCCGACAAGCCTAATTTCCATAACAGTTTGGCGACCCAAGTGGGACCTTAGGCGACCACTGTCAGGGCCTCTCGTCTCCAAATGATCATCTGGCCCCATCGGGTGAGCTCACCTGGGATCTTTGGCAACGAGAGGCACCGAAAAGGTGAGTCTTAAATTCCCGCCTAAATTCTAAATTCTGGTCTGGTAACAGTGCACTGTAAGGGGTACGCGGGCTGGCCACTGTAAGACGTACCAGGGGGATGGGTGCGAGTCCCATCCTCAGGGTCTGAGTGGGTTTTAAGTCCCAGCTTGGTCCGGCTGGAAAGGGGAGTGTGCAGCCTGATCAGCATAAGGCGCACTGCAAGACTGTAAGACAGAAGTCTAGAGTCACTGTGACTGGTGTGAGTGTGAACAGTACTGTGTGTGCAAGTGTATATAGGCTGGGAACCGGCCGGGAGGCCCGTCGGCTGATGAAGCCGCCTGCTGCGAAGGGACCGCAGTCCTAGCAGTTAAAGATTCGGGTGGTGTGAGTGCTGTTCCCAGAGAGTGAGAGAAAGAGAGTGTGTGGTTGAAAAAAAAAAAAAAAAAAGTTGGTCCAACTGTGTCAGGAGGATTGCCCATTCCTGACAAAAGGAGGAAAACCCAGTGGAACCCAGCAAGGGACTTTTGATCAGCAGGCTATATTGTCCCATGATTTCTTTTTCACCAAAATGCAAAAGTGCTACAAAAAACTTATCACAAGAGACCAGGCCCAAGACATTATTTGAAGTTGTCCCCATTGCCAAAATGTATCCCCATTACCACCCTACTCAGGGACCAACCCTTGAGGCCTGCAACCCTGCAATGTCTGGCAGACACTACCCATTATCCCTCATTTGGAAGACTGAAATATGTCCATGTCCCTGTAGATACCCTTTCCCATTACGTTGTCGCTACTGCCCATGCTGGGGAAAAAAGCCGTGATGTATGTTGTCACTGGCTTGCCTGTTTCACCACAATGGGGGTTCCCACTCAAATTAAAACTGACAATGGTCCCACATACACTGCACAGCGAACGTGGGCATTTCTTCAAATCTGGGGGGTCGCTCATGTGACCGGAATTCCCCATTGCCCAACTGGCCAGGCAATAGTGGAACGTACCCATCGTACTCTAAAAGACATGCTTGAAAAACAAAAAAGGGGGAGTAGCCCCGGTGCCTCCCCACAAGAGCAGCTATGGAAAGCCTTATATGTTCTCAACCTCTTAAACCGTTATATGGACCAAAGTGCAGTTAATAAGCATTTCTCATGCCCTACGTGGTGAGAACAGCCTCGGGTTCACTACAAGAACCTGGAAACGGGTCGATGGAGTGAACCAGTACACTTAATAATGTGGGGGAAAGCTTATGCTTGTCTCTCTACAGGTAACGGGCCTCGTTGGATGCCTGCATGGCTGATTGGACCTGTTGACGCATCCCTCGAAACACCAAATGAGGACTGAGAGCCAGTTAAGATGAGCCCACGTCGGGACATTTTCTGGCAATACCTGCCTGCCTCGTGCAGGGTCAATATCTATTCATAAAAGCTTACAGCGACTACATGACCTTACTAATAAGTTGTAGATAGAATCAGAGTGGAACCCTTTTGAGGGATAGGACTGGATGTTAGGTTTGGGGTCATGGGTTAAGAAGGTACTGGTGTGTGGATTGGTAATCTTGCTAAGATTTCTAGCCCTTGCTATCTATCTCCCCTGCTTAATAAGCCTTATGCAGAGAATGACTCGAAAGGCTTTGCATCAAGTACTTGTTGTACAAATACACACTGCACTGGCAATATTTAGTTTAGAAGATAAAAAAGGGGGAGATGTAGGGGCAGACAGCGAGGGATTAGACAAGATAGAGTTAAGGAGCCGAAAGCTTTGGGAGGAATAAACAGCAGTATGTAGATAAGGTAGTAGCCGCACGGAATGAGAAGGAGTGATGATGGGAACATGACCTTCGAGAAAGTACCGATCCAGGCTAGAGTTTATATAAAGGGCTTGCTTGCTTGAATAAAGTTGATTCTGATCCAGCACATTGGAGTCCGTGAATCAGACCGCCACAAAGCAGTCTCTAAAGTACCTCTGAGAAACACATATTCCTGTCAATATAAGCAAACTATTTACCTGGCTGAAAGACCACTGAAGTAAACAAAGGCTTTATGATGAACCTAAAAGAATTAAAAGTGCCCATTTCCCTTGGCTTGCACTTAAAAAGAAAGATTGAAGGTGTGAAAACAATCCTGTTTTCTTTTAGACTGGCTGAATAGCCAGTTGCAATTAGGCTTTGAAATGTGCACAGATGATGGCAGAAGGCTGCATTGCCCCATGGAGATCAGTGGGAAGAGCTGTGCCTGAGGAGCTGTAGTCTTTCTCAGAGCTACTCTAAGAGATGCTCACTGAGAGATGCTCGCTCAGCACGCTATCCATTAAGGTGATACAGACTGCTCCTTTAGTACCGTAGTGGAGCTCAGCAGATGAGTGTCAGTGGGGGACAGGTACTTAATCCTCTTCTTCCTTATTTCTCTGTGCTGTCCTTCCAAACAACAAAAGTTCAGGAGTTTCAGAGACTTCTAGTTTAATCAGCATTTTCAGAAATTGTAAGAACAGAGGAAAAATTTTCCAGCATTCTTTTCCAAGAATTAATTGCTGTCTTGCCCCTGAAATTAGTAGAAATCCCTATGATTTGCTATACTCTTCTTTAAATGCTTCCTGTGCAGAACTCAGATAAAATATTTGTCTCATCAGTTGTGATCCAGACACCTTACCCATAAGACTTCCTGAGCCCGTTGTTAGGGACCACCCTACCACCCAGGAGCTATTCTCTTCTTTCTGCGGTTGAATCCTAACTTTTCTCTTAAAACAGGAAGATTATGTCAAAATACCATGTGGATTGCTTGAAGAGATGAAGGAGTTATATAGCATGGTCCTTGTTGATCAAATTGATGAAACTCTTCTTTAAACATTAATTAAAGAACAACCCTAAAATATAATTACACTGAATTACACTCTCTACAATTCAGTTATTATATACTGTAGGGTAATTAAGAAGTCTATAATATGAAGTCTCTCAGGAGCTGAAAATTGTATTAATGTTCAGATAAGGAAGAAGCAGTCTAACCAACCTATTAGATTTCAAAATACACATCCAAGAAAGGGCAGATTAACATGAGAATGAAATACAAGGAAAATCTGGAAAGCAAGCTAGAGAAAGGTTTTTTTTTTTTTTTTTTTTTTTATGAGTTTGACCATCCACAAGACATCCTTCAATGTCCTTCACCTCCATCTTCTGAAGATGAGGTCTGTTCTATAATTTTTGACCTCTACTGCTGTCTTTGATTTACCATAAAAAAATAAACCAGGTTTGTAGCTTTATTAGTCCAAGGCCCCTTTATGCACAGAGTTGCATACTGCAGGAGAAAGAAGAATAGAAAACCTGAGCAAACTTTCATTTTAGGACAACAGCTTAACAACTTCATTTTAGTCATCAGGAAACCATTTCCACCTAGCTCTCATCATGTCCTAGCATCGGTACTGAGAAGTCTTTCTCCCCGCTTTGCTTTTTCTACAGCTTCCTTAAAGACTCACTAAGATAGACCAACACCAACCTTCCAATACATAGGAAAATATGATTGTCGGAGAGCTATTATTTAACTGAAGAGTTTTTTTTCATTTTTGTGTTTATATTTCTGTTTCAATCATACCAGAAACTAATAAAAATACAGTTTCAGATACAGACTTTTGCTGCGGGGGGGGGGGTCTTCCTTTCTGCCTTGGAGTCTTAACTCCAAGGTTGTAGTGATGACACTTCCTTTTGTCAGCTGCCTGTTAAAAGACTCTCTTCCTCTTTAGCACTGCCAAAATGTTTAGGATTTGGATTGTTGGGCCTTGTAAAAGATGTTTGTGCTGTCGCACTCATTAATTGGATCTGTAGGTGTGTTTCAATTAGTCTCTCAGTGGGTTGGGATGGGAAATGCTGGAGCTGATTTGTTTCTCCCAATTATTATGCTTCATTTTCCTATGATACAATCATCAAAATATGTTAGAAAATTAGTAATACCACAGCAGTAGACCCAGAAATCAAGATCAGGAGTAGCACGTACTGCTGATGACTACTAAAATCTACTAAAAGGATAGTGCTTTCACAGGGAGTATAATCTCTGCAGCCTTTATAAAAGAGTGCTCATGTGAAACTACCCAAAAGAAAATTGAGCTCTGTGTTCAAACTGTGATTCTACCTGTATGATGTTAGTTTATAAGTAAATATAATGGTTCCAATTCACTCTGGATACAGACGGTAGATACTCTTACAAATTCTTCTCTCTTAGTTACTCTTTGTGCAAATTTAGTATAATATTTGACATCCTTAAAAAGGTTCAGTTTTCCTTGTAAAATTTTCCTTTTATTAATATATCTTATAAGCTTATATAAAATACTATAGTTAAGACTTTTTATTTGTCTGTACATTTTAAATATCAATGCTGAATTTGAAGAATAAATATCACAAAGAAAATGAATTCACAGGCTGAGTACAATATAGTTCAAATGTAAAGCAGATGTAAGATGTTTTTTCCTCTATTTTTGTGTCCATGTTACTTCACACCCATCTAGGGAAATCACCCTTTCAAAGGATAAGACAGTAAATCTCTAAATCTCCATATTTACTCAAGTCCTGTGTCTCTTCAGGGCAGAAGCTGCCAAGTCTCTAGATTTACAATGTTTTTATGATAATGATTTACTCCAAAGGCTAGCTCAAGATGAAAAGATAAATTAATTTATCTTCTTTTATCTACTAGATAGCTCAGATGATACTCTCTAAAAATGAATTTGAAGCACATATATTGTATAATTCATCACAAACAATTTAAAAATCAGTTACAGGTTGCCTTCATGATCTGATCCTATAGAGACTGGGTGCATTAGGAGACGAATACGTTTGTAACCTTGGAGATGTTTAGAACCTTTCAAAAGATAGCAATACTTTTCACATTATCTAGATTGCTGGGTATTCAAAAGAGTGTAATATATCCTTTGCGTACTAAATATTTTTGAAGAAACATTAAAACTATATGTGACAAGTACTACAAAACTGATTTTTTAAAGGAGATTCTACTTTTCTCATTCTTTTGTCTAGAGTCCAACCGAGCACAGCATGAAAAAAGCTTAACCATAGCTGATGTAAACAAGTATCAGATGAATGTGAACTTTTAAAACTGAAAGCAGTAAATGAACACAAGCTGTCAAAAACTTGCATAACTGCCCACTTTTCATTTTACTGCAGAGCCACCACTGCCAATACCTTAACTGATTGTTAGTTATACAGTTTGAGCATCTTGTAGTTTGTTTTCATCAGGTAGTAATTCTCTTAAAGGCAGATGATTTTAACACACTGCACGTTGAAGCTTTAGATCTCCTTCTCACTCAGATAATAGGTATGCTGAAAGTATGCGTTGGCTTAAGGGAAGACTGGACACATTCACTGAGGAGAAGATTGCTGAGGGTTACAAATACATAGGAACCACCGCCAGCGCAGGAAGTTTCTGAATCACAAACAGTCAGAGACTGAGAGAATACTCAACAGAAGTATCATTTATGCTTGCCCAACATTTATACTTCTCCTTAGGCATTTACTTTAGCCTCAATTCAGAACAGAATACAGGGACTGCAGGACCTTTAGTCTAGTCCATTACGCCTTCTCTTGTGTTCATATGTCCTACCAGAAAACTCTGTTATTTCATAATTCCCTGTAAAGAATATATGAAAATAATTTGACTTCTCAGAGCCAACCAAGTTGGCAATGAGTTCCTGGTATATTATTATTTACATATGCATGTATGTTTACATACGTATATATATACGTATACATACACACACATGCACACACACTTGTATGTATGCATATAAAAAGTGCAGAAATAAGCACAAAAGGAGCCCAAGTCATGATGTCCACAGAACAGGTCAGATAAGTATGTATCCGAGAGAATGCAGATTTACTTGATCTTGCTTCAGGATGGAAGGTTGGACTAGGCGAATTTTACCATAGCATGCCTTTCAATGGGACAGGGGAGTATTTAACTTTAGTTGTTAACTGTAGTTTCAACTTTATTTATTAAATGCAATAATTACAAGGAAGAAAGAAAGGGAGACAATATGCTCAGGACTGCACACCCTATCTGTGGAGACAGTTTTCTCACTTGTGCATATTCATCTGTTGACCTCCTCAAATGAACTGTATATCAGGAAAAAACAAAACAAAATGACTTCCCACAAGTGCTGTATTAGGCACAAGACTGAGAAACAGAGTGGTCAGTCCAGCTTAACTGAAATATTTGGACATCATTCTCCTGATTCATATGTGTAATAGCACACATTACATGTCTTTGTTCATGTACCTCGTATTTCTACCGTCAGAATATAAAATATTGTTCCATTGCAAAACCTGACTTAGTAAAACTGAGTATTCTTCAGATTTCTGTGGGGAGGAAGCCTGGAGGTTGGGCTGTGGTGAATATCATTAGACACGCTCCTGGACTCCCAACCTTAAAAGGTTTAGGGTTTTCAGGGTTTCCAAGTCCCATGACAATTGAGGAGACAAGGTATGAACAAAGTGGGGCTTCTAGAATATCCTGGCTGAGATATCCCAGGCTTTATGGTGCTCTCCGAAAACCAAGTAGAAAACAGAAATAATTCACAGAAAGGAAGATATCGTTCTAACACAGCTCTAGTAAGGACAATAGTGACTCAATAATTTGCATTTGGTTCAAGACATTAGGGATTCCACAGCAAATTTGGATCCTTTTATTCTCAGTTCTCTGTCTTATTGATAGAACTATTTTTACCCTTAAAACAAACAAGCAAACAAGCAAACAAAACTCTCTGTCTGTCTGGACAATGTAGCACCTAACTGACTTATTATAGCAGATTATCATAATTATTCCTCAGGTACCATATGCTTAAAAACAATTTCCCTTCTTAGTCTCATAAGTTATAAATCAATAGGCAATGATTACAGGATTTTCCAGGCATTCTAGATAGTGATGTGGGCCCATTATCAAGGTCTCTCTCACTTTTCAGTGCTTTATCCTCTCAGCCCTCTGCTTATGGGGGAATACCTTTGTTCTTTTTTTAGTGAGACAAAGTCTTGTATACGTTCTCTAATCTTGGGCCCAAACCTATTGTAAACCCAAAACTTACAGTGTTCTGATTGAATACATACAAAATGATCTGGGCATGGTCTTGAGTACAGCAAGGACAAGTCAAACCTACTCAGCCTCCTCTGCGTGTGGCTAGGTGCAATGTGGACAGGATGGCTTCCCCGCCACATGTCAGGGAGCTGATGCAGAAAGGGAAGTCAGACCTGAGACCCTTCCTAGAACGACCTAATGTTGCACATAGGAAAAAACTACGGGTAGCACCTGGTCTACATCCGAGATAAAGATATATTGAAAAAGGTATGGATGCACTGCCCTAGGTCTGTGGCTGGTCATGTGGACACACGGATCAGAAAGCAGTCTCCGTTTTAGCTTACCATAGGGACAACTGTTCAACTAGCAGCATAGATAGAAAAGATTAACCAGAGTGCATGCAGGAAGGTAAGCCAGTCAGAACTATAACTACTGCTTTTTCTGTCTGTACCATGTGCACACAATGGAAACAAAATGATCTGTTAACATTCTACGTGTATTTTGAAATCTTAAAATGACTTCAGAGCTAAATGGCTGTGAATAAACAGTTCCTTAGCATCCACTCTGGAGCACTTTGGAGTATGATAAGTATTATTCAAAACAACGTTCCAGACTCTGCTTTCTTACTATTTAAATCTCTTAATCTTTAATATAAATATTTTTCCTACTACTGCAGAAGTACAGCATCAGCCATTGTCAGGGAGCTTCTAGTACTCAGCATGCCAAACAGGTCATTTACTGAAGAGCAAGCCTGTGTGCTAAGCTATGACACTTTAACAGTGGCTAACATTAGCAGACTGTTTCCAGAAGTGTTTTGATATATTTTTGTTGGATGATACTGTGAGTAGCAGTATGTAAAAGGCTGACAAATGGAGAAAAGATGAAAGCAAAAAGCTGGGACAGAACTAATGATAATAAAACTCTTGGCAAGTCAGATTACTCTAAGTCTCACATCAGAAGCAACTTTGACAATAATAGGATTCTGGAGTCCATAAAATTAGTCATGATTCAAAGATAAAAACATCAACAATTGGCATAAAAGCTTTACTTTAAAGATTTAGCACTGTGTACCAAATGAGGAAAAAAAGCACCACCATAACAGTAACACTTTAATATAGGTATCCATTATCTAATGCTTATATAATGGAAGCCAAATGAGCTCATTATTATTGGTGCTATTATACTGAATACTAAATGAACTCATCATAGAAACATACTTGCTTTAGAAACTATTACTACACCATCAGTGACAAGGAAAAAAAAATGCATACAAACTTCCTGAGATGACTAATTTGATTTCAGTGTTAACATCTGATGCATTATTAATCAACAGTTCATTATACTTTTAGATAGCACTTAGTTTATTTGTGTTTTATTTGTACACAATTCATTTCTGTAATCTCTTACTATATTTTATTTTATTCTTATGTAAACAATACTGGTTTGGGCTGATACAGACTTACAGTAAATGGAAGTATGGTATGTTTGCGTGTTATTCAAATTTGTTCTGTTTCACAAAAACAGGACAAAAAGATTGATGCAATCCAGAGTAAATGATAAAATAATACTGTGAGAATAGACCATGAAAATGAAAAAGTGCTGAGGTCGACAGCTTTGATGGCACTATCTCAACATCAAATCTCTTTTACTATGCTTTCAATTTGCATTTTTGAAGACCATTGCCACAACGGTAATTCAATTTCCTTGCAGCATAAGCCTGTTTGAATTGTTATTTTGATTAGTTAGGTCAAATACATAAAGGTAGACTCTGGTGAGACAAAATTCTGAAAATCAGCAGACAAAGGTCTTCATGAAAGAAGAAACCAATACAGGGTGTTACATCTCTTACCTACTATGCTTTGGTGAAAGGGAGAAATGTTTAAGAAAATGTGGTAATTGAAAGTAACAGTGTATAGCTGAAACCAAACCAAGACATTACAGAGGGGAGCCTGGTCACTACAGTTGGCCCTTCAAAGGTAATCACTAATATCAACTCAGTAGTTACTCGTGCATTGGTGTATCAAGCTTGTATACAATACATCTGCTCTTTGGATCCTTTCAGTGTTGTGATCTTTTTTTTTATCAACATAAAATGTGTGATGGGAAATTAATAACGCTTCAGGAATATTGCTTCAGACCTGGAGGAACCATGGCTCAGGTTATCAGCACTATTTTAAAGTAACTTCAGAATTCTGACATGCTTTTCTGGTAACAGAGTTTATTAACAACAGAAGAATGGAGAATAAGTGTTCCTGGAAGGTAGAAGGTGGCCTTCTCTTCAGGACTATGTTAGTACCTACAGGAATTATTGAAAAGCTCCTTTTCTCTAGAGTCTCATAGAAAAATTAGACTTTTTTTTTTCCATTTTCTGGGCAAATTTAACCTTTACTCTAAATAATCACATAGATATAAACTTCTCTTGCCACAAAGACTCAGTGAGATCTTGGGTAAGACGCTTAATCTTTCTCTGACAATTTCCTTATTACAGAAGAAGACCACTAATAATTTTTACATCCTACAAATGCTGAGAGGATAGAGCCAGTAATATATAGGAAATCTTTAAAAACATTCAATTTGACTGCCATAGGAAAAAAAAAGCGACAGTCCTATTAAGAAAATATTAAATAGCATAGCATCCCTAAATTTTATTTGGATCACAGAATAAACTTTCTCTGCACCTCTTTATGGAAGACTTGAGATAGTCTCAACAGAAATGTGCTAAAAAAACCCTTCAAAATTCCTACATGAAATTAAAATACATATATTCTAAAGAAATCTCTCTGCGACTATTTCAAATGACAATGCCATCTTTCCTTCTGTGCCTTGGTCCTATATTGTGAGAGGATTCTTGAAATTGCTTCTAACTCACTCTTACATTCTGTTTATGACAGGGTAATTAAATGATATGTATATAAATACTCCTATACAATTTTATTCTCTGTGATGATGCAGGCATGACTTTCATATGATGTATACACATCCACATAAATTCCAAAAGCTTCAGCCAGTGGAACTTATGGTCTAATAGTTTCACTGAAAAAAATGGAAAAGGTCTGCTGAGGTCGGCTTAAAAAACATTTTTAATACACCTTTTGGTGAAACAAACACACACAAAGAAAATCCAAAACCAGTTAGGATCATTCCAAAACATGCTGATGTAACTGAGATGAAATGCTTTATTTAGTACTCTGCTTACTTTAAGCAATTCCAAGCTTACTTTATCTCTTTGTTCACTTTCTTTTCTGAGATGAAGTTTCCAAGCAAAAGTACTGCCTGATGATCTTACTGCTTTTGGACAATAACCACTATTGCAAGCATACTACAAAGAAAGCATCATTAACTGAGTTCCAAAATTTCTAAGTTTCAGGCTAAATACCCACATCCATTCTTGAGATTTCTTCTGACTGGTATTTCTCCACTCTTTAGATTCTAAATAACTGAATCTAAATATGGCACCAGAGATTGTTCAGCCTCCAAATTTGACCTATTCATATAATTTATTTGGAGGCTCCAAAAATTAAGTCTTGAGTTAGCAAAAAAGATTTTTATTCTGGATTCTCCCTAAACTTAATTACTGTAATAAAATTTTAAAAGCGCTGATTGAAAACATTTAGTTTCAGGTGAAAATAAATATGAACAACATTCAGTAAAATCATGGTGGATATCTCTTCCTCTTGTTGTATTTACTGCTGCCCTTGGATTCAGCCAGTGAATCAATAACATAATTTATCTTCACCATTTTTTTTCAAAGGTCCACAGAATCTCTTCTCTTTATTCAGGGCAGAGTATTTGTTTTCTTTGTGCTGCATGTCTGTTAACTACCACCTTGCTCATGCAAGAAACCCAAGACTCAAGGCAACAGTGAAGCTGTCATGTCAATAAACAATGTAGATATGGAGTGACTCCCAAATAAGTGAATATCCTTTCCTTTCTTCTAGGACTTTTTACATATTTCTCTCAAAAAAGTTCTTTCCTTTTTTTTTTTTTTTTTTTAATATTCTTTGCAGGTGAAGTCTCTTGATTCTAACAAGATTTGAGTACTTTTACCAACACTTTTTTTTTCAGAACAGAAGCTTCCAAAAACGGTTCAGCTGCACAAGGGAAGTTGCTAATTCTAGAGCTGTCTAACACTTCATGTGTATGCTCTTTAAAGTTCAAAACTGTATAGGCTTAAATCTGGAATAACTCTGATGCTTCTTGTCAAAAGACTGGTTCTGGATTCATGCAATTGAATGCTCTGCTAAATCTGTTCTGCATTGTTTCAAGTTCCTGACAATAAACCAAATTCCATGTTTAGCTTGGTTATGCTTAGATAATTCTATAAGTAGCAATAACAACAAATTAAATTAGATTAAATTTGGCTGTGTATGACAAGCTCATTGATCAAGTCTCCAAAACCTGATTACAGGACACGCATTGCTTGCACTCAGTGTCCGCAGAGGATGGTCCCACAAATAGTGGGATGTACTAGATATGTAGATAGACTACACATCAAGGACTGCCTTACAGCTGCAACTGGTAGAAAAGCACATTTCATAAAACAAATTAATCTCTCACAGTACAGAGCAAAATTTAATTTTACAACCAAAGAAACCATAGCATATATTCAAGACTAACATATGTGTGCAGGTTAACTGTACACAATGGTACACATTTTTATCACTAGTTTGAGGTAGCAATGAGGGATCTGTGTCATCAGAGAAATAACTGATTTGCTACATTTTATGAGTTTTTTGATTCCTTATCTTTTATCCAGAAAAATAGTCTTCTTTTACAATCATCCTTTTAAGTCATAATTATAGCCTAGTAATTCTCCACTATCAAACCTTGCCTTTTCTCCACTAGAATGAGGAAGATTTTAACAAGCTTCTACTATTCTCATGCTGCCTTTCAAGGAGCTATTCTAGTAGTTAGCCAATATGCCAATACAGATTACATCAACATTTTTAGTGAAAGATGGCATGCTGAGGCTTGAGGTTGCTATTATCTGGAGTGAATGGGACATCATTGTGGAACATCTTTGAAGTACCAAATAAAAATGTCCCCTGCAACAGATTGTATGACTACACACGCATGCGTGCAGGGAACAGTTATGGCGTATTGTACAGTAAAACAAAGGTGTCCTACATTTTGATCATTTGATAAATGATATCAATTTTGCAGTCAAAGTATGTAGCCGTTTCCAAGATATATAGTTGATGCATACATTTTCCATCAAGCTAACTCACACATTCTTCCCTCCTGTTGGGAAAACAAACACACAACAGGAAGTTACAACCTTTGTTAAAAAGAAAAAACCTCTCACAGTTATGGAAGTGATAGTCACATCTCATGGGGCATGGCATTGTGCACAGGTGTCTGTGCATTAAATGTGGCCAAGTTCAGTCCTTACCCCATATCTTTCTGGCTTGAACAACTCACAATCAATGGATTTGCTGGATACATAAGATATAAAAAACAGATTATTTCCTTGGCTGCAGACAAGATTCAACATTGAATTTTAGAGTGGGTTTCATTTTTCTTAACTTTACTTGTTTAAAGGTTGGGCACTGTCACTAAGCTAGTCAACTGAACCAACGAGAAGATGGCTCATCATATCGATCTTAAACACCTTTACTAAGTAAGGATGAATTGCTATCTAAAGAAAGAGATCTATCTTTCTTCATTGACAGCAGAGGCAGCCTGACAATTAACTGTCTTAATTTTTGAATGGCTGAAGGCAAATCCCATCCTTTGATTTTGGAACCTAAATATTTCTTTTCTTGTATTTGTAGTGTTAATGTTTGTTTCCTATAAACTGAGTTTATATTTAGACAGCTAAATCAACTTACATCCATTGAGCATCCTGGCTAAGGTCATTAAGGTAACCTCCTTTCCCTATACTTTGTTTAGGATGATCATTACTCAGATACGCTTTGATCATCCCATTTTCCATTGGAAGAGAAAAAATTCTAGTGAAAGTTTGGCAAAAACCTTACCATGATAGGGTCTGAAGCCACATTCCTTTGGGATGATCACAGAACAGCCTCTGTTCAAAAAGAACTTCACATTTTTGATGTTGAAAAAACCACCAGATGGCGATCTTATAATTTCATAAATAAAACACAAAACCACACAAAAATGTGGTTTGGTTTTCCTTGATTTATATTTAGTATGTTTTTTCCTTTTAAAAAAAGAAAACAAACCCCTTGTATAGCAAAAGCTGTCTCTAGATATTTTAATTGGCTGCAGATTTTACTAAACAGTGAATTCCTCAAATTCTCCACTTATCCTTCCTCTACTATACTATAGTCACCACAGTCCTGTTCTTATTAGAGCTCTAATTACTGCACAGAACTCTGACGCTCTACACAGGAAACAGTAGCACAGTGCTGACTCCCTTAAACGACACAGAGCTACATGTATCAATGAAATTATGGCCAGGATGTTATTGATTCCTATTTTGCATAGAAACAAAGCCTTTTAAAAAACTTAGTTTGCATAGCCAGGCTCACAAATCGATCTGTCAAACTGATGCAGGTGCCAGACACACAGAAAGAGCCTCATCCAAACTCTGAAACCTCAACTGGGAGGCTTTCAACCAATTCCAGTAAGCTTTAGACCAATCCCTTTTCTTCCCCTTTGGTCTCTATCTAATATATATTCAGGAAAGATCTGATGTAGAAAGCAATTTCCTGTAAAAAATATGTCCATAAAAATATGCCATTCTTGATCAATTTAAAATAGCAAAATCTGGAAGTTAAAAATCATTTCTGGCAACATATACTAGCAACATGAGAATGTTTCAATGTTTGATTATGCTATTTTAAAATACCCCAAATAGGTAGATTATAGATCAAGACAGGCTAGCTTTGATACTCAAAAGGTTACTAGAACAAATTATTAAACAATGCATTTAAAAACACCTAGAGGATGATAAGGTGATAAGAAACAGCCAGCATGGATTTGTCAAGAACAAATTATGTCAAGCCAGTCTAATTTCCTTCTCTGGCAGGGTAGCTGGCCTACTAGATAAGGGGAAAAGCAGTAGATGTGATATATTTTGATGGTAATAGGGTCTTAAAAGTTCCACTTACCATTGCAGTGTTGCAATGAAATCACAACGTGGGTACAAAACCAGTTGAAAATCATACTCAGAGATTAATTATCATACGTTTGTTTTCTGACTAGAAGGTCTGTCCTGGATCCTGTTCTGTTCAACACTTTTACTACCAGGTTGAATGATGAAATAAAAAGTAAGTTCAAAGAAGTGCAGATGCCCAAGTGAGAATGGGTGACACAATTCAGAAAACAGGACTGTTAAAGGACTGTGATAAATTGGATAAATTGTAGAAAATCAAGAACATGGAATTCAATTAGACAAGAACAAGGTGAGGTGAGGTTCTTAGAAAGGTGAAATCAGATGCACAGGTGCAAGACAGGAAATAAGAAGCTGGCCATAAATTCTGGAAAAATAAGCTTGTTTTGTAACATATTTACAGAGGACTCACCGTGCAATAGACTTGGTACACCTAAGTTATTCCTCTGCTCTGCTTGGTACTTATGGGGTATCATGAAGTATTTTTACCAGTTTTGGAAATAACACTTTAGGATACATATTAACTGGAGCCAGGCTTGAGGAGGGTAATTAGGAGGGCAAGATATTTATGAAATATGACTGAGAGGGAAATGTTGAAAAAACTGATTTTTCAGTCTAGAGAAGACTGAAGGGACATAAGAGTTTCTCAGTATCAAACAAAATGTTGTTATAAAGACAACAGTGCTTTCTATGCCACTGGATAAGGGAAGAAATAATTATCTTAGTTTGTAGCAAGATTAGATATTAAAAATAGATATTAAAAAAGGCTTTCTTACTATATAGGTAGTTAAACACACAAACTAACTACCGAGAGAAGTTATGAAATCTCTTTTCTTGGAGGCATGTAAAAAGAAATTACACAAACCTATCCAACCTTAGAAACAAGGAATGGAGGATTTTTTTCAACTTAAGGAAACTTAACTTAAGGAAAAGCTTGAGTTAAATAGTCATTTTAAATAATATTTTCATTGGAAGTTGATATATAAAAATCTTCAAGGCAACCCATCTATCACTCCCTTTCAAAATGGTTGTCGTTTCCTATTATTCTTAATGAGATTCAGTTAAGGTGCTGTGCTCTCTTTCAAAATTCCTATTGTTTCCAGGGAGAAAAGCCAGCAGATATCTTTCTTCAGAACAAATTGAAAACAATGGGGGGTAGATAGCCATGTCAGAACAATCACCTAAAAATTGGCAAGCTTTGAAAGAAGACAGTACTGTATGGAATCCTTTGCAGTAGAATAGTATTCATCAGCCCCTATGGAAGAATCGACTAGGAATGACTATGAGCAGAAAAGGCAATTGATTCATCCTATGTTTTCAGGCTGTATGCATCCTCAAGTTTTAACTGAGGGACATTGAAAATCTTTAAAGTATTCAATTCCGAGGATGATTTAAGACAAAGGAGCAATATAAAATGAGCTCAGGTATCTTATGATCTTTTTTTTTTAAATTCATTCTTGAAAATTTACTTTGATATTTTCAGAAAGCAACTGAAAAATAAAGTTTTCTTACATAATAAGGAGATTCAAAGCTTGCTTTACATGCAAAACCTATGTGAAGGCTGCTTAAGTGACGCATTTACTTCATTTTGCAGACCTGGCATAGAACGAAGATTACAGAGTAAGCAATATAATAGAATATCTTTCGAACACCTTTAATGTCTTTGAATAGTATGCATACATCTTGTCCATGCCCATATGAAGCCACTTAAAAGTATGCAACGGGAGGTTTCCTCTGTGGACATTTTTACTGTCGATTTTTGCTGTGTTTTTTTTTTAATATACATATAACTAAAGAACAAGTCAATAGAAATATCCCAGTCCCAGAAAGTTGCTGACTATGGAATGGACAGAAGTAACCTTCAACCTTTTAACTTCCTGGGTTGCAGGCAGCGGCATCAATGGAAGACTCTGAGTGCCATGGCCTGAAAACTTAATATTGCTGTGCAAAAGATTTATGCTGTGGGAACGTCCTGTTGCACAGCTTTTCATTTTGAAACATTTGCTACTTATTCCTTTTACACAGCTTAGATTATGCCCTGAAGCTGGTAATTTTCAGTTAAGACTTATTATATCAGTAATAAACTCAAAAAACTCCTGTGTGCTGTTTTTTAAGGAACCACTGCTTATTAATTGTTTTACCAGTTCTGGCACAGTCCTGGAAAGAGACTCAAGGCTGCAAGCCCTTCCAAAAATCAATGATCCTGGAACCTCTGGAGGAATTTGTAAATTTGAAGGTAAAGTTTCTGTCTGTGAAGAAGGAAAATGTCTAATCTCTAAATAGTTGAATAGATTTCCCTCCATGCTTGACTAACACCAAATGTTTTTAGATCTATTTAAGCTTCATTGTTTCTCTGGCATTTGAGTTCATGGCTCGTATTTATTGACTTACAACAGAATTTGGTTGAAAACTTCACTATAAATAATTTTTTGCCATACAGAAAAGTGATTATCATATATATAAAATTTTAACCAAACTAGAGCATCTCTAACCATGCAACAACTCCCATCTCTGCCCTGCAGAGTTAACACTGGGAATGATACCAAGTATTGACATGCAGCTTGAGGGAATGATCTCTTGAATTCTAGGCAAAATGTTACTCTCTGGTGTGACCACTGCCACCATATATACTTGAACAGTATGAACAGCAAAAAATACAAACTGAATCATTTCAGAAATGTTTTAAAACTTCTCCAGTTGCGCGTCCCTTCCTTCCCACTCAGATTCCCCTGAAGAATTCTGTTGTATTAGTCAGTAGGTCATGCTTTCCTCATACTGAATATACTTGCCCAATAACTAACTAATCTCACTAAAAGACTAAACTGTGAGCACCTATCCCATATTCAACACACTATTGACTTATTTTTTTCTCTTGCAATTATAAAACTAGTTCATTAACTCCAATGGATCTGACCATTGCCCAGTTGGCATTCTGTGACGAAACAGAAACTACAGCTGTACTGTAAAATAAAAGTAATGCAAAGGATAAAGGAGTGAATAGGTTTCCTTGATGAACTCACAGACCTCACTGCCCCCTTATTTTGGTCACCTAGAGCCATTTCAGAGCTCTGTGAAGCATTTTTCTTTCTAGAACAGTTGACGTCTTCAACAGTTTGAGGAGGCAAGAACTGGAATGTGTCACAAAAGAAGGAGGAATGTTTGGATTAACTTGTTTAGCATATATGTATTACCAGTGGGTAAAAATGGGTAGAACAGCCAGAACATTGTAAGAAATACAACATCAAAAATTTCTCCAAGATTACTTCAGTTTGTTTACAGTTTTAAATTTTTGTTTACTGCCTCTAAATTTGTTAGTTGTATTTTGAATAGTAAGATGATTTTAATTTGGATTGTTTGGACAGCTTGAGAATGCTGTAACAAAACTGAGAAATAACCCTCACTGAATTACATTTTACAACATAAAATCATTCAGTTTTTTTTTCTTTTTTTTTTCTTTTCTTTTTTTTTTTTTGGTGCAGAGTGCAGGGAAGAATGGATTGCTTAAGTTTTGCTTAGGATTATTTCAGGGGCTTTTAGAAGTCGTATCCATAATATATTGGTCTTTTTGTTCAGAGAAGGCACAGTCCTAAGCAACATGCATTCATCTATGAACTTTGCCTGTCTTTCACTTTTTTTTGTGATTAAAACATATGAAAAAGAGATTGGAAAAGAGATTTTTCCAAATTCTATCATTAACTTCTTGGAGAAGCCAAATATGGCATCCATCTTGGAATCAGGAGGGTAATGCGGCAAAAGCATCAGGCTGGTAATCACAGGACTATGACTAGATTTCTGTTTACATCTTGTAGTGTAGGAGTGTAGGAGTGGTTACTGATGCAGTAAAAGTTGATTTCTTGTTCAGAGAACATTAGCATTCAAGCACTGCTGGATTAGAAAAACTGAGGTGAAAAATTAATGTGCCATTGAACAGAAATAGGAATTGCCAGGGATATACACAATTAATTTTCACAATTTCTGGCAGTCAACAAATTCAGCCTTGGCATCTGCTAAATTTTTTAAAACACAGTATTAAAAAATAGGATGGTGATAATGCACAATAATGCACATTCCAAACCTAGATGGCAATTAATTTTTTGTTTTGACATATATAAAGAAATATTCTTTATATTGCCCGTAACATTATAAGTGGTATAGGTCTCTGTTCAGCAAAGCATAAAGTGTAGGTTTATCTTTATTAGTAAAGTCTATAGGAACATGTTGAACATTCTTCAGTCATAACTTTAATCTAGTGCTTCTGTTCCAAGCCAATTCACCAGAGGGTGCAGGGTAGCTTTGAAATAAAGACAATAAGCAGGTATATTTTGTTGATGTAATTTTGAAGTAATTTTAAGTACCCTACCCTTAAAAAGGCCTTTTCCAAAATGGGAATAATATTTTAATATGGGCATAAAATAGGCAAATGCACTCAAAACTATTCAGGTTCTATATTTTTGAATAATCTATTTATACCACAGGAAAATAAAGTACAAGTAATTGGTAACTAAGATCAATTTAAAGTATATTGTCTTTGGGCTAAACATCTTATATGAGCAAACTGAGATAACTTGTACCGAAGAGTTCTAAGAGAATAGAATGACAGAGTGCCTGGCAGAATGCATCTTGATTTTTTATAGGTTTTGAAATACTTAGGAAAGTCTGGCAGCCTGGAAAATGCATAATTTGTGCCAAAACTCAAAAGACTGTGATGTCTCGTTGTCTCAATCCAATATCGGGGGGGGTTTCGTTACGATCCCAAGGACGAGATTAAGACGCTAAAACCAGTCAAATATCGTACAACCTTTTAACTTTATTTTCCACGGAGTGGGGAGAAAAGGTGGGGAAAGGCAAAGAGGAGGAGAGAGAGAAAGAAAGAAAGAGAGAGAGAGAGAGAGAGAGAGAGAGAGAAAGGGATATCACCACCTGTGGATCTAGCGGCGTCCTGTTGGTCCTCTTCACCCTGGGTGTAAATTTTAGTGAAGCGCGTGCAGTAATTACAACTTGAGCAGGGTCCAACCCTAGGTTCCCGCTGAAAAGTTTGGAGCCAAATCAAGGCAAATTAAATAAATAATTTGTAATAACACGCGTGCAGTAGTTACAGCTTGAGTTGGGTGCCTCTGAAGAGGGACCCCGAACAAAGAAATCCCTGGGCAATTATACTTTCCAATCTAAGCTCTCCACCCTTCACGCAGTAGTTTGGACCAATAGTAATATTTAGGTCTGGGGTCTCCTGCTCCTTATTGGGTCCCTAGGTAGGTTGTTTACTGTTGTGGTTTCTGCTGACAGATGTGTTTTCATTCTTCGGGTCTTGCCCTTATCTCTCAAAGCCCTGACAATTTATTACTTCCCCAGCAGTGATGGTAGGTGTTATTTCCTAAGGTCCAGACAAAGGGAATATGATCTGGACCCCGAGATAGCCCAGACCCCCTAATCAGCACTGTTTCAGCAGCGAGAGGAGGCCCTGCTCCCCAGGGTCCCGGTGCCCAAGCAGGCCTCACTTCAATGCCTTGACATCCTTCCTCCTGGAGTGTGAAGCATGCGAATGCAAACTGCTGGTAACCCCCTTGTCTTTCCTGCCTGCACCAGCCCTGGGGCCCTTTCTCACTGAACTAGGGAGTGCAGCCTAAGGCTTCAGCAAATTTAGATACTCATGCTAAGCAAGTTTTATAGAAGTTGTGCTAAGCAGCAGTAATTTACAGTCCAGGTCCCAAAGTCTCTGCCCGATCGTGGTCTGGTTCAGCACAGGCTTGGTGTGTCCTGAATGGTTGCAGGGAGACCATTTCAGGGGTCGCAGCAGCTCAGTCCTGTTCCCGCCAGGAACAGATGGCTTGTTCGGGGTTATGATTTGCTTGCACCTTATGTACCAAGGAATGTTTAAGGCAAAAGTTCACTCATCTGTCCGCCACACTCATATAGTCCTCTCATCAATCATAGGCAAATGAAGATTGAGCAGAGAAGTGACCTAAAAGATAACAAATAATAATTTGAAGATTCCACTTAACAGGCTTGCGAACAATTGTTTGAATTCTTTGATGAGGTTAGGAGTATGATTATGAAAAGACATTACATAATTGTAACACGATTTGTGAGATTCTTGACACACATCGTAAGAATAATATCCCATGAAATTAAGTGCAGGCAGGACACAGTAGGAACTGTCATATGGATCTCAGAAAGGTAGCTTTCAGTTAGATGTCATCGGTGAAAGAAGAAAGGAAGGTTTCCAAGAATGCTCAGTGGTGATCAGTAGTCTCTCTGTACTTTTTCAGATGTCCATCTGTACTTTTTCAGATTTCCATCAGTTACCCAGAGGTAAGCAGACAGTCACTGACAGAAAAATTAATGGATAACAGAAAGATTGTTACAGAACCAAATACAAATGAAGAAAGATTTGATAGATGGGTTTTACGTAGGCTGCAAAATAGAGACTGGCCCAGATTTAAGCTGGTCAGACAAAGTATTTTTGGTATCACGGCTAAACCAAAAAAGAATAATCTCTATAGGTCAAAATGAAAAACAAACTATTTAGGCTTGGCCTAATATATTTAACATGAGATATAATTACTTTTTAATCTTGCAAACTTTGAAT
Source organism: Dromaius novaehollandiae (assembly GCF_036370855.1). Lineage (NCBI taxonomy): Eukaryota > Metazoa > Chordata > Aves > Casuariiformes > Dromaiidae > Dromaius > Dromaius novaehollandiae. The sequence goes on from NC_088102.1 coordinate 32,869,261, forward strand.
ATCTTTTTGAGGTTAAGTATGTACCATAGGTGTTACCATAGTAACTTGTTAGTAAGAAAAAATAATAATCACTAAATATTGATATAACCATTCATAGTTAAACTTTGTTTAAAAAGATGCTTTTCCACAATTTTTTTGACCAAATAATATTTTGTAAGAAAATTTCATACCATCTCTAACTTAAAGATCAACCTTATTAAATAAAACCTGCTGTGTAACAAACAGTATTTGAAAATAATTATAAAATCAGGTTACTATAGCTAACTACAGCTTTCTATGTGACATATCATAGGCACTTAGTTAATATTCCTCAAGTTTTTAGACCATGCTTTAATTTGTGTGAGCCTGGTGCTAGCCTTTTGTTTTTTCTGAATGTATTAAAATTCCTTAGGGAAGTATTAGGAAGTAACTCTGCTAAAGGAACAAATAAAGAGATGTAAATGACCATAATAAACATTTTATTTAAATAATGAGGTAAATTTTCAAAGAATATTCAACTTTTTGTAGAGACTAAAAGAATAAATTTTAAGCACTAGCTCTTTCCCATGGGTTAAAAGATTCTGGACCCTGAAAAAAGAGGAATTAAAATGTGATGCCCAAAACCTAGCACCTTATTATTCAAGTGCTCTGTTTATCTACTTTTCAAACACTGAAACCTCTCACTTACTGTATGAGCAAAGTTCTGTGCACATAAATGAAGAGCAATGAACATTTGGTCCTTTACAATATAACTGAAAGAGAGAAAGAGAGTTAAGGCAGTCAAAATAAGGTTTGTCACTCCAGATACTAATTTTTATTATATTATCTTGTACTTCAGTAAAAGATTTTAATTATGGTAACATGAATGCTGAAGTACAATGGAAAGGAACATCATGAAGAATTAAAACTGAAGTGTTTACTTTACTTTCCCTTGAACCTTTTTAGATGACTGTGGGGTTTTTTTTGGACAAATATATTCTGAAATGTGCTGCTAACAAGAGCTAAGGTCTTCAACATTTTTGAAAATCTGTCTATGAGGACAATCTTATGAATATTCTGATATGTGATTTAAACTCTAGTACCATACTATATTATAACCTTGTACCTTACTATAGTATTAGACTGTATCTTTTTTGGCATTTCAGAAATTAGAAATTTCAGAAACAGATTGTAATACTGTTACTAATTTTAACTACATTCTTACAATTTATTTCTATTGAAGTCAATGATGCTACTTATGGATTAAGATGTAGTTCTGTTTAAAAAAGGTCATAAAATGCAGTCCTCAAATTTTCAGTTGAGTATATGATTGTCCTCCTTGTATAGATAGGTTAAAAATATCCATGCAATGTTTCTTTACCATAGCAGCCAAGAATGATTAACATAACTGAATGGACACTTTGTAATAGGTCATAACTCTCAAAACAGGTGGAATTCCCAGATGGAGGCAAAATGAGAAAACATCACAAATTTAATGTCTGGATTCTCCCAAGTCTGATGTTTGCCGATGATTCCAGACAGTTCAAACTTTACAGCAAAGTTTTTCTATTAAAAAAAACTATTAACTAATTAAATCATACTGGTCATGTTCAAGTTGAGTGAGGTCCATAGTGCAGGGAAATCCCACTGAAATAATTTGAGCTTTTCACTGAATAAGGAATATTCTGTGTTAGCAAATACAGATCAAGATAACAAAAAAAATTGCACACTGGTACTAATAAAGACATATGCCACTTAATAAACTGAACTCGACTACATACTTATAAAGATACTAGGAATCTGCCTTGTGTGACACCGCCCATCAGTAGATGGGAGGTGTAGATTTGAGGTAGTCCTAATTTGTTGCTCATATGAGCCCCTGCTCAATCACTCCCAGACAACAGAGATGAACTGAAGGTCTGTTATTGTGAGCATGAGAGGATATTTTTCAGTTGCAGCTCTTCCTGCAGCTAAGCTGTTGGTTCAGTTTATGCACTGCCTCTAACTCAACGCTGGTCATTTTTCCAACTACTAGAAAAAACTGCCAGCCTTCAGAAGCAAACTGATCTCTTAGATTAACAGGAATAGCAATATAATTTATTTATATCTTTTCCTTTGATAAATACACACTACTAACTCTTGAAATGCATGCACATTGCTGCTCCCAGAAAAAAAGAAAAATGTCTTAGCAATATGCAGCATCCTGTAGAACTGCACAGTATCATAAATGTATACTACACTGTTCTGAAATGTCATTAATCATAATTTCCAATATCCAAACAAGTTCCAATAGGTTAGTCTATTACTGATAGCTGCATAGTCAACCTATTCCTCATGAAATTAGAGCTCTTTTGGCAGAAGCATTAGCCATGAAATACTGAATTTTCCCTATTGTATATAAATCAAGAAACCTCCAAGATGTTCTTTGGCACTCATTTAGCATCTAATCCATTACGAAAGTGAAAGGTGGTAAGTTCCCACCTTCTCATGGGTACAGTGAAGTACACCAGATGTGCTCATTTTCATCAAGTAAAGATATGAGCTCACCCCAAGAATACTTTTCATGAACTAATTCTGTGTAGTCTTCCAAGTCTGAATAGTATAACTCTGATGTTTGAAAGTATCTTCCTTATAATTAAAGTGTCATCAACTTTATTTTGTCTTTTGATATTTAACTTTATATTATTCTTATCCAAACCTGAAGAATACTTAGCTTCTATCATTGATAAATATGATGTTTCATACTTAAGTTGTTCAAGTACTAAGAGAACATTAGTCAGGGCTTCATCTTCTCATTGTAACTAATTTTTATGCTTGGTAGTCAAGCTATTTAAATAAAAAGCAAAAATATATCATTCAATGTCATGAAAATGATTTTTTTCTGTGTACAAGGCAAGTGGAAAAATCTATCTACTCAGCTGAATTTATGAACTAATGAAATACCAGGTGGGCTGTCTTCTGGAAAATCAAAATTTCAATCTAAAGTATATAAATAGGTTGAAAATGTAGAATAACTTGTAATAACTGCATTCCTGATTAAATCAGTGAAAATTACTGAGACAGTGCTCAAAAGCAGTAGGAAGGTACAAAATTCCAGGTACCTGTAATAGTACTAAATCTAACAAATGAGAATTAGGACATCAATAGAATTTCTTGAGTAGCTCTATTTAATTTTGTGTCTTAGTTTAAATCCCTATAACTTGTGCTTTGCCAGTTTGTTTTCAGGAGGGATCCAGAGAAGGATTCCTTTCAAATATGTATCTATAGTCATATTACTGCTGCAGTTTCTTACCACAGAAAAACAAAACATTCTAGCTTACAGATCATGGTGTCCCTGGGTTGCCTATGGTAAAAAGAAAGAAGGAAGCTCATCTGGAAAACAATTCTGCTAAAAATCCACAAAGAAAATCTAACTTATGTGCTCTGAATTATCCCCTTGAGAAGGATATCCACTGACCACAGAAGCAGGCTACTGAAACTTGTCTCCATCAACTAATGTTAGCTTTTATGAATACCCATCTTCTTATGAAGATGGTGGAGTTCTTCAGAACAGAGGTATTTGCATTTGCTTACACTCTATCTTTTATAAACCTGTAATTCATTGATGAATTAGCACCTAAGAGAACAGAAACTTATTTTCAGTTTTATGCTGAACAAAACAGCAGTGGGTGACAACCCAAGTTTTACCAGTGCCATGCTGTAATTGAGCAGTACTGTGTAGTCCTGAAATCCTAAAGGCCTTTGTAGTGGGCACTATCATTTTGACACTCTTTTCCTCAAGCTCATTACACTGGGGAGTAGTACTGGCACATCTAAATCTCTCACTGTAAGCCACTTAAACTCCTGCTCACTAAAATTTGACCCAAATATTTAATAACCAATCAGAATTAATGAACCCAGTTCAGCCAAACATTTCCTTACACAGTGTAAATTATGTTTTTACACCTCTCTTGCTTGTTGTCATAGATATTTTAGCAGTGGCAAAGCTGATGCAAAATGCTTGCTCTGTTATTTCCACAGATACAGTTAATGGATTTCTACTTATCTTTCTTTAGTGCTAGATACCAGCTCTTGCTCTTCCCAAATGTGCAGAAAGTACTTCACCATATAGTTCTACTGTGTGTCTTCCTACAGCAATGCATCTATCTGTCCCATCCAAACAATGATGTTTTCCTGATGAAATAACTTAGATGGGACACACAGAAAATACCACGCTTGAAAAATGATATTTTCCAAAGGGAAAGCAGGCTGTGTACAAAAACATATTCTGCTTAATAAGGACATCTGTTGGAACTGCTAAAATGCCCTTTTTGGCATTAGCATGGCTACAAAAATCTCTGCTGTGCTGGATGAAGTGAAAGGTTATGTAAGGGAAATAAGCTAATAAATGTACAATCTAAGAATGCCTCTGTAATTGTCAGGGGTAAGGCCACAGGCCAGATAATCTGGGACAAAGCAAAACAAAAAAATCTCAGCCTGGCTGGAACTACTTGACATTGTCTAAAGCAATTTAGTATCATCTGAAACAAGTTAATGCGGGTTTATTTAAAATAGCAAGAGCGCAGTTCAGCTAACTAGCTAGGCATAGTCATTGTGAATAGAGTGCTTCTCTGAAATTTAGCTATTGCAACTGGAAGAAAACAGAGCTACTATAATAATGTGAAAATAATCTATCAATTCAATTGAACTTCAGTGCGTTCAATGCATATATCACATAATCATTGTGTATATAAAATTGAAAATGACAAAAAAACAAGCAGTACAACCCCCTTCCCCCTCCCCCCCCCCAAAAAAAACCACTCACATAAAGATTAGGGATTAAACAATTCATCTATCCACATCTCAGAGTTTGAGTATTTAATCATTACTCAGTTACACTTTGCCTGACTTAGGTATATTGTAAACCTGGAATTAAACTAGTAATAGATTTCCCTAGAAATCATTTAATAAAGTTTTAAAATTAACCAAGCTTTTGTCCCGATCCACTATCGGGAAGGTTTCATTACGATCCCAAGGACAAGATTAAGACCCTAAACCTTTTAACTTTATTTTCAACAGAGTGGGGAGAAACGGTGGGGAAAGACGAAGGGGAGAGGGGAACAAGGGTAAGGGGAAAAGATAGAGAAAGTTGGAAAAGGAGAAAAGAAGCTAACTACCGCCACTCCGAGTCCGATGACGTCCCACTAACTCCACGCAACGTCTTCACTCGTCGCAAACAACACCCCCTCCCCCACCCTTCGCACTGTCTGCAGTTTTTTATAGGTTCTTGCCCCGCCTCTGAGAGGTGCTTCCTCACTCCCCATGCAGATTAGCTGTCATGCGCAGTCCGCCCTCTCGGAACCTTCCAGAAACGGGCTGGGGGCATCTGGGGGTCTCCTGCTCATGCGCAGATGGCAAATGAGTACATGCAGTTCATGCCAGATGCGCTCTTCCCCTAGAGGCGGCCTTCTGCCCTTTTTGCGCCCTTTTTCCCCCATGCAGGTGCACGAGGTTGTTTACCTCACGGACGGCTCCCCGGGGTGCTGGCGCGGCATTACCTGACGCGCCTTGGCGGCGGCGGCTCAGTAGCAGCAGCAGCAATGTCGAGACAAAACCGCATTTAGTACTGGTTCTCTACAGCTTTGAAAGTTGTTTTCACGCAATAATTGTAGGCATAAAAATGTTCTCTTGGGACTATAGGTAAGTGAAGTGTTTCAATCTTTTCCCCCCTCTAGTGACCCAGAAGGATCTCACTTTTAATTCTTCTGTGTACCCTAAGACTAGATCTACATGAGTGGGCAGTATGGCACAATTGGAGTCAAATGGCAAAACATCTGCAATGGAAGCTCCAGCACACAATATGTCTATTTGGGGGAATTTACTTTGGACTATTTCTAGTCTCATCCCAGGGGCTAAAAAGTTATGTGTGATTTTGAAGCACATCTGGTTTATTTCCATACAAATGAAGTCTAATTTTTGTCTATTTTTTTAGTCTGAAACTACTCTTCAATGAGAATCAATGAAAGCGCATCTTTAATCTGCCCTTATGCTGGTGTCAGTGCAGTCTGTGATTATCTTTTAGCCTCAGATGAGAATTTTCATTAGGTGCATGAACTGTGGAATGGTTGGGCTCTTTTCCTAGGGGTACTATTTGACCAGATTTATTTGTCTACTACAAAATGAAATTGTAAATGCACCAGAGAAAATGGCATTTGTTGGGAATCATTTAAACGGTTCATTTTAAACAGAGTTCTAATTGTTCTTGCAACATCTTCTGTGAAATTACTCTAGGACCCACCCAATTTTTCTCATGGAGGAGATATTTTAAGAGAACTAGGCCTACAGGAAATATATGCATTCTATATAATCAAAAAAAAGAAAAAGGCATTGGGATTAGATTAGCAGGAGAAAGAAAATACTGTAAGAAATATTTTAAGAAATCTAACACTTTCATTTATCCTTTTAGATTTTAACCATATACCAAAGGTTTCAAAGTGACAAGAATATAAGCCACAAAGCAGCATGTATATGAGTTCTCCTGACACTGACTGGTTAAATATTACACATTTTCCTTTGCAGTAGCCTAGCAGCAAATGAGAAGACTAAGTATTTCCAGTGTCCTACATACTGCTGCATCCATTTTGTAGCAGTACTGTACTTAAGCTACCCCTGTTAGAAATCAAAGATGCCTATGAACAGCTGTGATATTTCCTGGCTGCATGATATAGAACTCAGACAACCATGGTCTGAACAACTAGCCTAGCATAACCAGCTTGGTTCCATATAATACATTTTTCTATCTTTTCACAACTTTCAGCCTTCAGGTATCGTGGTAGCAGAAGAAACTGTATTAGCTGGAGGCAGTGTAAAGAGGGGCAAGGCAAAAGCTTATTAGTAGGAAACGATGGTTTATGAAAAAAAAGATTTAAAATCCTGACTATGTATAATTCCTTTGCCTGATTTTTTCTTTCATCTGGATAATTTCATTAATCTGATTTATTGCGTGGCCTCCCAAACAGCTGTATCAGCACAACAGATAGGACAGTCAATTCCCATGGGAGGGCAGAGTCAAGCAGACGGGAAACAGAGAGGCTAAGAGCCTCTTAAACCAGCTTCGCCATCTGAGACACTGCAATACAGAACTGTACCTTGGAGTAAGTCAATCGAACTGAGCAAAGTTAAATTGAGGACTCATCACGTGAATGAATTCCTAATAGCAAAATGTCCTTTAGTATGTGCTGATCCTACAAAACAGTTGGGAACTCCTCCTAGAGTGATTCTAAAATAATCTACAGAAAAAGCTTAGAGCCCTACCAAAGGTCCACATAGCCCTGGGGCAGAGGATGGAAGGAAGATAAGCTGATTTACACCACCTGATCCACTATTTTTTGTTCTGCAACTGAGTGGAATATAGTTAGGTTCCAGTATGTGGGGACTGGGATTGCAATAGGACAGCACATGTAGCTGAAGCCTGAGAGATAAGGCTCTAGCTTGAGAAGACATAAGAGTGTGCAGAGAAGTGAAAGGAAACCATGGTGTGGGGTCTGGGCATGGAGCCTTAGCTTAGAACATAAAAATATGCCATGGGAAGGTGAGAAACTTGTGGAACAGCCTCAGTGGAAAGCAGGGTATCCAGTAAGGTGGTGGGCTGAGGTAAGGTTATGGTGTCGTAGCAGGTGGGAAAATGATGAAGGTGATAAAGCAGGAGAGCCATGGGTATGTTTATGTGCTAGTCTGTTATTGCCAGCACCATTAATGGTGCTTAAATTCAGCTAGGGCTCACATGACATACCCAGGGAATAAGTTTGAATTAAGGAGGATAAAATTGCTCTCACCACCTGTCCTCCCTTTACAACAGACACGCTTCATAGAACTTTTAATAATATCTTTCTAGATATTATTATATTTTATGAGAATCTTTAAAAAGTTTCATAATTTAGGACCTAACCTCATATTTAATGTGTATCATTCAATTTTCTGTTATGATTTGAGGCTGTTCTTTGCTTCCATTTTATGATTACTGCCTTAATTTTCCTCTTCTCTTTCTGCAACATATTTCCAGGCTACAGCAGTGCAAATGAAACTTTCAAAATAAAGTTATTTTTTGCCTGTTCTGAAGATTTACTGAGACCTGTTTTCAGAAAACCATTAGGAATGCTGTGCTCATGGGAAAATACACTTCTACTATTGTGTAACTGACCCCTTTAAAAATTCATAGATTACTCTAAAAGTTTTTACATATGCAATAGAAGTTAGAGACCATACTGCTTCAGACATAAAAAAAAAGAAAAGTTGATGGTAGATTTTTTATTATCTGTCAGTTCCTAAGGGGCTTTTAAAAATGTATCTGCTAAACCTTAAAGGATTTTGCTTTAGAAAATTAGAGCAGTCCTGCATTTCATTTTAAATAGCATTATTTCAAGGAAGTCCCAGGAAAGGTAGGACTGCAAAGGATGAATAGAACAAAATCTCCTTTTCCTTTTTCTTAGAACAATATTACGTTTGCAATAAAATAATAAAGGCCGAAAAGAAATGCAAACCATATGAAATCCATTTTCATAGTATGCCCCTGGGCTGACAAGGTCTTTCAAATTGCAGAGGACCAGTCCAACAGAAAATCAAGGCTACCAAACTAGAATATATAACCTATCAGACATGCCTAGCTGAATTTGTGAATGAGAAGTTTATTATAAGGAGGAGGAAAAAAACATAAAATTTTTTTGCTTATGATGAACATGTGTCTTTTTGTGTAAGAACAGAAATATATTGTATATTGTACTGTATGTTGTGTAAATCCTCAAGATTAATCATGCCTTTGCACTTTGGGTATATAATTTGGGAATCAACAGTCTAGTTTTCCTGTCACATCCATGAAATCTATATGAGATTATATGAGATGCTATGGGATGGTTGATAGCCTAAAGTTAAACAGATAAGGCAGTATGAATCCCTTCCCAATAAATATGTGATGATTTACAAAATCAACAGTCAGTTGAAAAGTTCCAAACTTCTATAGCTCTAAATCCAAATTGTCTCTCAGAGAAGGCTGATGCACTCTGAGCAATTCTGTCATAAGGAAATTTGAAGGGGAAATGTGAGGGGGCTTTTCATAACTTTGTTACACCTAGAACAAATGACAGAAAAGTGAGTCAAAAATGGACGAACCCAACAATCAGAAAGTAATGGCAATGTTAGAGAACTTTATGCAAATGAAGGTAAGCAACATACAATACCTAAATTTAGTCCCATTTCATTAGTTGAATTAAGTCAATTAGTATTTAGAGCTGTGGACCAAGAGAATAAAGTGAAAGGCTCTTTTTTTCCCTCTGACCTGTTGTATGATGGTAGGTAACTGACTTTCTCATTTGCATAGTGGAAGATCAGGAGAGGATGAGGAATGTAAGATATAAAGCTGAAAAGTGGGATTTATTTAGCATTGAATGGATAAGCGATCTATTACAAGGTTAAAACTTTTCTGGGCAGGTATGAGAAATGTCTATTTTGTTATCCTTAGAAGTAAAGTATTTCAATCTTTCTTGCAAAAACAATGTACATGAGAAGAATAGTATCTAAAGTAACTTGTGGTGGAGAAGGGTGTGAGAATAATAGTTCTTATAAAAGTCACCCTTGGGTTGATAAAGATTTGTTATAGGGTTGTACCAAAAAGATGAAAGTGTCCTAATTAGGGGGGTGAGGGGGATTTGACAAGTTTCTCACATCTTACAGAAGAATATTTATATAAAGCTTAAAAGGAAGAATTGGCTGAAAACACAGAATATGAATAATTAAATAGGACAGAATTTTGAAATTTTCATTTTAAAATAGTAGGCTGGTGAGCTTTGTTCACTTGTGTAGAAGCTTGTAGTTATTTAGTTCTGGAGTTTGGCTGAAAAGTGAATAAAGTGGGAAAGTGTCAGGCTCTCTCAAAGACATCAGTCTCCTGGCGTTTTTTTACAGTTAGTCTTTGCAAAGTAAAGCAACATTAATTACTGCTTTTCATACATGTCTTTAAACTTACACCTCTCCACTGCCCTTATCTGTACATCCAGAGCTTATCTCTTCAGTCAGATAGCATTCTACCTCACGTAATAGAACCGAGAATACCAAAAAGTGCTCCAGCCGAGCATTTCTACTGAACATGCTCAGTAGAAATGAAGTCTTAGGTGCACTTACCTGCTAAGCTCTAATAAAGCCTCTGCAATCATATGCAAATAGAAGTTTTTGAAGCCTTTGTCTTAGTGGGATGTCTCCAGTTCTTAGAAAGATTGTAGGTCATATTCCTGTCAGTGACTGTGTGTGCTTTGATACATTCCAAATTCCTATTCCAGGAGATAATTATTAAAAAAAAAGAATTAGTTTATTTTCAGAATTGGTTGGGCTGTTTCTGCTGAAACTTTCAAAAAAGTCACCCTGGGCAGACATAGAAGCAACTTTCTGAAAAAGTCTTAAAGTGGAAACTCTGAGGCAACTGAACTGTCATTATCAAGCTCTGCTTCTGATACCATTTTAAAAAATAGATTATTATATTTACATAGATAAAACTGTTAATTCCCCAGAGACTTGTAGAAAATTATCCTGTGTAATGTAAGAATGTAACAGGCCTATAGGATTAGCAGAATTAGGAATTGCATGCACAACACTGTGACTCCCAAAACAGATTCAGATGGTCTTGAAGACAAATTTAAAAATCCTTAAAATATCACCTTTAAAAAAGATGCTGTTTTACATTGTCATTCCACATAATTTCCTAGGTGAAAACCCTCTTACATGATTGAGGAGAATTTGTGCTAGTAACTGTTCTAATCCAGTCCCAGAGCATTTACAGATTTGGAACAAAAAGGTAGAAAGCTATCCTCTGTGTAATGTATGACTTCAGGAACTGGAATCTGTCAGATAGTCACTTAACATTACTGTTCCAGAAAGCCACTTTCCCCTCATTCTTTTAACAAAGCAATAAGCCAACTTCCATGATAGCATGAGATGAATAAAATATCACAATACTGTTAATGTCATTATATCAATAAAGGGTATGCGATGCTGTACTTGTGGCAGTGAAATTATGGAGCCATTGTGTTCTATCAGAGTCTCTGATTGGTCTCTATGAATATAGAGCGATTGGTCTTCATGCATATAGAAGACAGTTGTTAAAAAAAATCCATACATGATTTTAGTTAAAGCTGGAGTGTTTTCTGAGAGATTATGGCTGAGTGAGAAGGAAAGAGGATGAAGTATCACCTATTACAGTTCCCTCATCCCCAGAACCACTGTGTACTCGTGAATGCAAAGGAACTACATTTGCTTTGTACAACTACTTTTGGTTAATTGAGCCCTAGCTTTTCTTTCTTCAAACCAGCTTTCTTAAGATCAGTTCATATCATATTTGCAAAAAATCACTCCACTGTGGAAACTCAGTTGGACACTTGCAAAGAATAGCTAGGTTTACTTAATGATTTCACTTGAAGAACAAAACTCTGACTGGAACCAACATAATTATGCAAGCACTTACTTTCATAGCTTGTACACTGACCTCTCCCTCTCCCTTTCTCTTTTCTCCTATTTATATTTCTCTACTATTGTGATTTAAGATAAAAGACACATATTTTACATCATTTTTGTATAACATCTAGTGCAATAAGTCCTAGATTCTTGGTATGGGTTTATGACCACATTACAATCTGATAATAATTATTCATGTTTGAAGAACACTTTAAAGTGTAAATGTAGTGCAGTTCCAAAAACAAAAGACAAGATTCTGCTTTTCTGGCACTGCTATTCTCTGTATTATGATGCTTGAGGATTTGTCTACAGCTGGAGAAGACCCTCTTAGCTTTCTGATCTTTTCAGGATGAGCACTGGCTTCTGCTATCAGACAGAATTTCTACTCAGAAACTTGTTGTGTCTTGACGGGAAACACTGCAATTCCACTAAGTCCACTAAGCATTTCTGAGAGTTCTTATATCTCATGTTGTTGCATTTGAATGTGCAATCTCCAGGCATAACAAGTACTGTAAATTTTCACCCTATTTCATATTTTCCTTGAAATATCTGTCAGGCTTAATCATAATATGAGGTAAAGGTTTATTCATTTGGACTTCAGGCTTCTAATTACAAAATTGACAGATTTTTTTAAAATGAAACAAATGTAAAAAACTGCAATCCTACTCCATGCTTAACAACAGGAATTTTATTTAGTTGTTAAGCCTCTGCTATATACGAGTCACCAACCCAGACATTAGAGTTATGGGTTCAGAGTTCACAATAATATTCCATCTTTTGTCCTCTGTTGTCATCCTGCTCTTTCTGTTTGTGTTATATATCAGTTTTAGGAGTCAAGGCTCAGTTTTTACAACATAGCCCCTCAGTTCTAAGCATTTTGTATATAGGTATCTTAGCTGTTTTCTGAGTTGGGACTTGGATCCAAATGAAAATAGCTTTGAGGACTTTATCTGGAGCAAGTTTCTTTGTACTTAAAAGTAATTACTTACTTCAGCTCCCCTGTAACCAATCAAGGAATGTGTGATTTATGGAAATGCAGATGAAGGATTCTTGGACCTGAACAACTATTACCACTCTGTTTTTAGATTGCTTGCTACCTGCACAGCTTCCATATCTGAGCTGCATACCAGATTCTACTGAAGGGTCTAGTTAATTTATGAGCTTTGGTCAGTAATTAGCTCTCTATTAAAAAAAAAAAAAAAAAAAAAAAAAAAAAAGGATTCATTACTAGCAAGTAAAAAACTGAGTTATAAGTGGTCTTGGGCATGTTTTTGAGAACAAGATCTCTTTCCTACCTTCAAGAACTTCAAGTTCTTCTGTAGCTATATTCCATAATTCTCTAACTGGATGACTCATTTAGCACTTAGAAGTATAAATACTAGTGTTTTCCCTGGAAAGCAAGGGTGAAAGCCTTCTTTTGTTGCTTAAGATAAGCTCCTAAATACTCACTTACTTATTCAAAACTAATTGAACAGCACTAACACCTTCAGCCTACGTATAAAGTTTGAAATGTAACATTTCCAGGACTTCTGTTCCTAGGCTTGGTAAAACTGGCCATGAAAGCTAACAATGAAATGTTACCTGAAAACAGCCTCTGAAAAAGGATTACTTCAAAAATAAATAGCCAGCTAGGAGGAATGAGGTGAATGTTACAGTTTCCGGACTAATTCACAAATCTCTACACAAAATTTCTCTTGATCATGAATACAGTCAAACTGCTAATCATTGTCAAAATAGAGGAAATTGGAATGATGAAACCAGGGAATAAGAGATAATATACTTATTTATCATAATCATTAAGGACAGGTGATAATACATTCTCCAAAATCAAGAAGCTCTTCCAGACTCCAGTGCAAGAGAGACATTTTTGGAAAGCTAACAAAAAAGTCTGCTTAAGGCAGCAAAATTCTCTCCATAACTCTCCCCTCACATAGGTCACATAGGGATAACCAGCAGCAAACACTGGCCATAGCTTCTCATGTAGAAAAGTCAGAGAAATTATTTCGGAACTACTTCCACATCTTACTGCACGTGTCTCAACTGGAAAGTTCCTTTTCCTATCGATAGAATTCCCCAGTATCATGATCAGCTCTTATGGATTGGTTCAGAGAATGGTATTTTGCTTTTAAAATAAAGCTAAATGATTTCTCCATTTTTTCACAGGGAAAGTCTTTTTCCATGTCCTGTAATGTGACTGTGGGATGCAAACACCAAAGAAAACACTGAACAGCTATGATGGGTAGCTACGAACAAGGTAAGCTCTTTGGACAGCTGCATGCTCTGCCTCTAATTACACCCAGCAAAGAATTGTGACATAAATCTGTTATGAAGTGAACGGAGGAAGATTAAACCAATTATAATTACTCTGGTTAATGAATACCTCCTGCTTTTAAGCTTACAGGAAGCATATGCTGATCCAAGAGGTAAGGATTTAGTGTACTGCTTTGTCACTTTCAAACACTGAGTTTTAAAGCTGTGGTACTATGCATGGCAGCTGGCATACAGTATTCAAATCATCTTTGTACTTTTACTAATCAAACTTCTTGCTCAGCTCTTTAAGTTTTATGTCTTATTTTGTGGTGTTGCCTGACAGTGAAGCTCTGTCTCTAGAATGGCTGCCTGGGACATTCTTGTGCCTCATCTTCTCTTTACAGCCGATTGTTCAGCCAATTCAAAAATGCTTCCAAAGAGCACATTCACACATTGATGGAACATAAACTTTATAACACTGTTTAGTAGTATGAACATCCAGGCTGTAAGTCAAGCTGAGGGCACCTTGCTAGGCTTTAGTGCCTTCTTCTTCTCCTTTTACAAGAACACATCCCACTGCTGAAAATCACATAGCATTGAGGGATGAGCTAGAAGCTATCACTGGTAAATGATTCAGTTCACATAGAATAAAAATTACATGTGGTTTATTTGTTGTTTGTCATAAAGTGCAGACTAGAATTTAAAGAAATTAAATTAGGGACATCACAACATATTTGCTGTTGCTTAATAATACTCTTAGGAATTAAAAGTTCAAGGAGATTCTGCTTCCTACTTACTAGATAAAACTTAATGACCAAACACAGGGCAGTTAGTGAGATTGTAAGTTTCTCCAGACTGTCTCCATTATATTAATGTGTTAGACAGAGACCAGAAGCAATGGAGTACATCAGTTTTCGCATATCTGGTTCTGGCCTTTTTATTGAGGCCAATATACCACTCATGTCCCACTTAACCCAAAAGCCAGGGGTACTTTGTAGCACTGAAATTGAGCTAGACATTTAAGCATCTTTGAGGACAAGGGCCTAAGTCTTTGCTGTTACATGGATTTCATTTATTGATCCTAGAGAACATGAAATGTTTTGCAAACAGGTTGTGGTTTTGCGAATCAGGCTCTTGTCTGCGAGATCCCGGAATCCTTTAGAGATAAATTTCTGAAGAGCCTAACTAGGTACTGCTTCAGTTAGCATAAGATTATAATTTAAAGTCAATGCTTTAATGACTTTACATAGGCTGTTGCCAGCTGAAAGAGTAGTGAGATGTGTGTGCTCCTCACAGTTTTGGGATGTGCTCCAAGCCTCATCACTGCTTCACTTGCTGCTAGATGCTAGCACACAAAGTATCTGATGAGAGCTGTCACTCTAATGAAGATGCATTAGTTCTGAAGTCTTCTGTGTGTTTATATTGCAGATTATATCTAATGTACAGAATTGCAAGCGATGCCTCACTGCCCTTTTCCAGAGGAAAACAGGAATGGATATGGGCATTATTTGAAAAACAGTTCTATAGATCCCACTGGTAACATTAAAACAGTCACACAAATATAATCCTATAACCTCTTGAGCAGCTGACAAAGGTTAGATGATTGGAAACTTCCCCAACGATAACTGGCTAGAGTTTTAAGAACTGCAGGTAGATCAGGTTAAGCCTCAGTGTAAGACAATGAAGAGAGAAAGAGAGCTGCTGAAATAGAAGAAGAAAAAAATTATTTTTTTTATTACACTGGAAGTAAGGATAAGGAAGTCAAAGGTGGCTCTAGTGTAGAGACATTTTTATAGTTTTTTGTAGTTTTTATAAGAAATTTGACTTATCACAGATTTTGGTATGCACTGAAATGTCATTATCAAGTGCATCAAGACCTTTTCACATTTACAGAACTGGGCAGGAAACAAGAACAAAATAGTCAGGAGTGTGAGTTCTAAGTTGGCAAGGTTAAAAGAAACCCAAGCTACCTAAAACAATGCAAGCAGAATCAAGCACTAATCCAAGCAAAGCGATTTGTGCCAACATAGTTTGAAAGCAGAAAGGAAGGTGTAAAAAGGTTTGGTGCAGCTGGGGTGGAGATTGTCCTTAGGGCCTGTGCTGGTAACAATTATAAAAGAAATCCAGGACAAGAATTTCATCACTTTCAATACTTTGGTCCCAGTACATCAAAGGTCACTGCTTAGTAAAGTCTTACTATCCTCTGAAGAACAGCCTAACTACAGGAATATAGTAAACAGAAGAGCCTGATTTCCTCTTTTCCCTTGCCTCATTCAATGAAGAATTAAATTGCATGACCTGGATTTGTGTAATGCTCAGAAATTAAAACCTTTGGTTTTTTTTAGAAGTTAATATTTAATTAAGATGAATCTCAGGAATGCCTCCTTCTCAGCAGATGAAGTTCCTGAACTTCCTTTTTTTCACAGGAAATTAGTAGAGGGATTCCTGTCTGCTGAAGAGATATAAGATAGTAAAGTGCTTAAAATGAGACATATTCTTTGAAAGAAGGCACTCCAGTAAAGCTCACATTTTTACCAACATATGTGAAAAAGGGATGTCCTTTCTCAAAACATATTTATCCTTTAACTCAGAGGACTGAAGACTAATGAGCCAGATGACTGAAGCAATTAGAGGATTAGAGTGCAAAATCCTTCGCAGTGTAAACAGTAGCATTTGCCACCTGCAACTATTCTAACACTTGTTATAAGAGTAATAAGTGGATTTCATCTCTTCATATGCCAATTTTATTTTTTGTTTTATTTAAATATACATTCTCCTTTGTGATGATAAGAAAGAACAGAAGGCTAGATGCTCATAATACATTAGCTGAAAACAACTGAAGGCGCCGGTAGCCTAATATACTGTAATAACGACAGGAAATGCCAGATTCTTAACTTATATTTAGTTTTCTACAGTACAGCATGAATTTTACTCAAGGGAACACAAAAAGGAATGTAACACATTTCTATTTCTAAGATGAGGATCAG
This sequence comes from Dromaius novaehollandiae, assembly GCF_036370855.1. Classification (NCBI taxonomy): domain Eukaryota; kingdom Metazoa; phylum Chordata; class Aves; order Casuariiformes; family Dromaiidae; genus Dromaius; species Dromaius novaehollandiae. Next base: position 32,885,931 of record NC_088102.1, read on the forward strand.
GTCAGTCCAACAAAGCCCTGAACAAAGATGAGCTGACACAGGCAGTAAAACAGTTGGGCTCTGGAGCTAATCACAGTTAAAGGGGAAGTACTAAATGGTATTACCCACTTATGTCTGATGAGAGATGACTTGGATGTAAAGGCTAGATTTTGGTGACAGGGCAATAATCCTGTCATACTAAAGAAAAGAAATATGTGTTTCATACTTCAAGAGATAACCATGCCAGAGAGGCAATAAAAAGATGTCTTCTGTACAGATATTAATGTTCAGTAAAAATCATCATGGAAAAGTGTGAGTCTGAAATGTAAAAAAGTACAATTATCACCAACAAGAGATTCTGTAGACATAAGAAATCACAACCACAACCTGGGAAAATATTGCAAAAAATTGTTATACTTAATGATTTTTGGAAATCAGAATTTCTGGAAGACATTCAGGCAAGAAATTTAAAGGCCAGAGCATTTTAAAAATTATGGCACACTATGAACTAGACTATGAACATTATTCAGTCCACTTTATTTACCACATTGCTGTGGAATTTGAAGAGGCATAGCCAGATGGGAATCTGAGCATGAGACTTTCATTTAATTAATTGAAATTATTGAAATTGAAAATTTCATTGAAATTTTCATTTAATTAATGATAGTATGTTTGCATCGCTGATGATATAAGGACTTTGGTAATGAAAGTTGTATAAATTGCGTTAATACCTTCAGCTAGCCAGGTCTTTGTTAGTGGAAGTAGCTAAATACAAGTTGGAAGCAACTGTAGCAGTTGGAAGCTATCCTTTAGACATTACTATTAGTTATCTGAATATTTATTATATTATGATGTGTCATATTTATTATTTGTCTATTTATCTAACACATCTATGTAAAAAGATATGCATCATTTAGACTACCTCATAAAGGTGCTGATGCCTGAAAAATAAAATGGATGTTAAAAAAGGAATGGAAGAAAAGAAAAGGAAATGGCAATTCTTGGAAGGATAGAGGGAGGTAGTGTATCGTCTTATGTATTATTACATTGCGCTGCTATAAAATCTTCAGCAGCAAATAGTAAGGTACACTGTGATCTTTAACAAACTGAGCTACAGCAGAAACCTATGAGATAATAGACATTTTGTCTTTGTCGTTTCACAAGTTGGAGAAGGGAGGTTAACTTGTACAGATTTGCCTTATGGCAGAATTAAGGTTAGGGTCTAGCTTTCCAGTCTCGTTATTCTGCTATATATTTTTAGAAGACATGGCCTTACTTGCAGTCAATTTTACAAAGGTTTTTAAATAAATCACTATGACAACCAGTGATAGTTTACCTCAGTATAGGATAAGAATTTCAGTTCTTATTCTTTGCACTCCCAAAAAATCACAGTGGTGGAGCATGTTTTCTATAGCATCATTTAGAAATATACAGTAAAAAATCCTTATCTGCCAGAAATACGACAACATATTCAACTGAAATATGACAATTCAGCTCAGCCCCTTCACACCTACTAATGTTTGGGTAAGGCTTCATCATATCAAACACTGAGTCAATCTACCAATGACTGTCCATACCATCATTTTGTAAACTCTATCCAATTCCAAGAACTCCCAATATTTTGCTAATTTTTTCTAAATTCTAAAATAATATGATTCTAAAATAATATAAAAACATGACTCTATCAATAAGTCAAATAATTGACACTGCAGGAAATTACAGGAGTAACCTTTTCTGCTATGAATAGGGTATGGTAGAATGTTCTTCAAAGACCTTTGATTCCATCAGCTTACATATTTTTAGTTTTCTTATAAATGTAAAAAAAAAAATTGGAAATGATATTGTTTTAGTTTACATTGTATTATTCTTTTGGATTTTCTAAACCATTCAGTTTTTGCTTAGCTTAAACAACAACGAACTACGAAATTATTTTACAGGGGGGAGAGTAGGAAAAGTTTTACCATCTAAATCTGCCCTCTAAGTTAGAATATTATAAAAATTACAGGTGATTTTTCAAAACACATTTGGTTTGAATCTTTAAATCGGAAAAATCACTAGAACTTGCAAATTTCAGATAAGTAAAGATTATTTTGCATATCTGAGATGTGCAGCAATTTCAAAGACATAATGTAACTGTAGTTGGCACTGCAAATATCAATTGCACTGCTGCTAAGCAGGAGTTAGGACTATGTCTTGTCTGAAAGTATTAATATTCAATTACTTATAAACAGCTTAGTGTCTGAAGCCAGAAAATTATTCGTTCAGTGTCACTATAACATAATTTTATTCTGTGTCTGGTGGAATATTATGGAAATTTTAGCAATTGCTGCTGACTTCCTAGTAATGACCACTATTTCTCATACAATGAGATTAAACTGTAGATGACAGCTCTGCAGACCATTGCTTGAATGCGGCAGGAACAGATGAGCCCAGAATCCTAGAAAAGGCAATGGGATCTCATGTACCACATACCCTTTGTGATTTCTAGTTACATTACTCACAAATACAGTTTGTCTTTGTTTTGTGTAATCATTTACTGTGCTCTAGAAATACCTACTGTGCCCTTCTATTGTAGGCTCTTTGGGCAAGAACACATACTATCATTTTTAAATGATATACTAATATAGATCTGATATACTCTGGAATACACATTTAGTAATGATAATAAACAGCTAAGTCTCAAGGCCTTAGTTTTTAGCTTATGTGGCTGAAAAAATAGCCTCTACAACAGCCTAATGTTCCCTTCTCCTAATCTTGTAGATAATGACAAAAATGGAAGAGTAGTACCTTTCCTTCTGTACTCTGCCTTGTCCTCATGAATCTCCTCCCTTATTACTAACCAATCTTAACCTTGATTAGCTTGTCAGATCTGATAAAATCAGAGCACAAGTGAGTGTTATTGCCTTTCATGGCACCCTGCACTACATTTCTATATAACTTAACAAGTTTGTTTTTGCACTCCTTGTAAACGAGACATTGTTAAAATGAGGGAAGTGGTCAGACATCAAGAGAACTGGAACCAAGAGCTAGGCCTCAGCACATATGGGAACCAATGCTTGGCACTTAAGATCAACACAATGAAATCCAGCTGTGTCTGTTAAAAGAAAAGTGGAATGGAAATATTTTCTTATACTGCAACATGAGAACAAAGGCAATCCATATCTCTTTATGGCTGCACAGAATGTGTTATCAGAAAATAAAAAGTTTTCATATTAATTCGTGAAGACAGAACAAATGCATAATGTAGCTATTGTTGCAGTTGTCTGGTAATAACAAAAAAAGTCCTGTGTGCTAAGGTGACATATGACGATGTCCTTCCAATGGACTATCACACACTACAGTGTTAAGGAGGATAGTGTAATGTCTGAAATGTTTCTAAAGCTTTGTAAGGACTTCCTTATTGAAATCTCAATAACTTGATAGGTGATTGCTGCTTCCATCAAGGCAGCATACATCCACGTTAACACAAACAGTGCATTAATTATAAAATTTCTATCATTATGAGTTGATTAGCTGTAGTATCTCCTACCTATTCAAATGCACAGTTCAGAGGGAACATTGCTATACCTAATTTGATTTCCCCCAGAGCAGTACATGATGTGTTATTTGATGCCCTTCAAAGGACGCTATTAGCCAAGCTATAAAGTGTCTGATTTTATTAGCTTTGCTGGGTTTTATCAGTTTGTAAATGTGTTATTTTCTCCATTTATTGTGCCTATGGGATCCAGAGATAGAGTGAGCTTCAACTTAATATGTTGTTGGAAGGTAGCAGTGGCCTTACTTTAACACTCTGCACTGTGATGCGATGACATTGAATGTAGAGTCGTGAAAACTCTAATGTCAGGGCCATTTATCAAGGTAATTCCTCACTGGTATAAAACTCTGCTGTGACATTGAATTCAACAGTAGGTTTTTGTCTTAAATAGTGCTGAGTGTTTCTATGCTGTATAACTACAAATCTCCAGTAACAGAATAACATGTAGTCAATAATAAGAAAGTAGGTCAGACATGTTTGGGGAAAAAAAACAAAGGAAGAAGAAGGTAAACTCTTAACAAGGAATTCAGGGAGGTGGGAGCTTTTGGAAGGGTTTAGTTGTCATTGCCTTTATTTAAGGTTTGGGGGGTAATATATTACAGAGGAATCCAGCTTGCATTGGCAACATAAAGAATAGCACAAGCATTTGCTGGGATGGTCAGCAGGGAACATATTTCTTGCAATGCATGTCCAATGACACTGAACAATGTACTGGTATAAATGGCCCACCTAGTACATTTTAATGGAATGCCTAGTATTTTCTGAAAGCCCTTTCAAAGCAGTTACAAGATACAGCTATGTGTTTGTACCACACATTTCCTGCTGCACAGTCCTATTTTCACATCAGGCTGTCTTCTCACTGAATTCTGACTGCAAAATGAGTCATATTTAAATGAATATATATTTTTAAAGCTTTTTTCCTTAATACAAGATTTTATCTGCAAATGAAGACAGACACCACATGAACAATATCTCAGCAAAAATAAATACCCCAGAATTCTGAACATTCACAAGTTCTGACTAGAAATATTTTTTGTGAAAATATAAAAAGAACTCACAAAAGAAACCAGAAAAAATATGCAAAGAAAAAGGGTGCCTTTAGGTTACACAAACCATATATAGTAAATGGAAGGTCTTTTAATGTGCTTACATATAAATAATACGTTACATATGTGAATGCGTTGATTAGCACAGTGAGTGCTCTTCACATCTGTAGTTTCTCTTATTTCAATTTATCTTTTCAGATGCTTACACTTACATGTTTATTTAAGTACAGGAACTATATTCAGAAATAGGAGTATCAATGCAATATTAAGATGTGTGCAAAACATTAATTATGGGAGAGGATAAATTTTAATATGATGCTGCTAGCAGACTTTGGACATTTTAAACATGAAAGTCTCAAGGAAAGAAGGCTGGATAATGCATGAATAAATTTAAAACAATTGCTAGAATAAAGGAAAATATGGAGAAAGTTGCTGAAAAATTATTTAAGCTCTGCAAGACAAGTTTAAATATGATGAGCTTTTATTACATCTGTCAGTGTGCAAAGCAAAAAAGTGCAAGCTTCAAGTAGGAATTATTAGTGTTATTGGTGTCTCAGTCTAGAGACAATTTTGTTTAGGAATGTTAAAGATCTAGAAATAGAAGAACATCTATCCACTATCCATAAGAAAAGCTCTTCAAGCTTGTTGCTGTACCTGGGTACATAATGGTGGGTCACAAGAGTAAATCTTCTTCACCAACCCGAAGGGGATGGATAGTGTTATCAGGCAAAGACATTCACTGGCAGAGATAAAGGAGCAAGGTATGGACTTATATTCTTCGATCATTGTCAGATATTGTAGTGCAAGGGTGAATGAACTTAGGACCTTTCTCAGTCTCTGAAGCAACATTTTAGGAATGGTGGATCTTTAAATGCTTGGGTGTAATCCTCAGGTTTACCTATTTTTATAACAAAATGCCACAGAATAGCCCCCAGTTTTTAAACTTTGATATACTCTTCAAGTCTAGCAGACTTGTCATCTGCTCTGAAATCTGTTTTTGGATCTTTGACCAACTCAAAACAAGGACAAAAGAAAAGTTGTTGAAAATAGGTTATCATTTAATTATCTATAAGAACTTTACAAGCTGACTGTAATAGATCAAATATGACAAGGACTTGTAGGGATATTGTTCTGTGCAGGCAGCCCTCGAGTACACGGGGCTGAACAAGATAGGCTACTTCGTGTAATTGTAATATTCAGATGATCTAACATTTCAAACTAGGCAGTTCAACTCAGGTCACAAGCTGCCTGTTATTCATTACTAAATTCCTTTGCTTAAAAGTTTCAGCTTGGTCTTTTGCCTTCTGTCTTTAGTGCAGCTTGCAGAGAAGTAGTGTATACGGTGTATGAGAAAATGAATAAATTTGAATTGCCTTTTAATTTCCCCATAGAGCCTCATAGGAGCTGAACAGGGAGGGATGGAGACATAAACTAGACGGGAGTTGCCTAGGACATCAAACTGCCAGACCTGGTAAAACAGCCACAGCCTGCTGCCAACTTCGTCTGTGGCAGAGAAAGACAGGCTGGTTGCTGGGTGTGGAGGAGGAGCTATTTCTGAGATGACCTTTTCCAACAGCACCATTCATCACCTCCATTTCTCCACCCCGAGCTTTCACGTTTCTCTCCTCCTTTACATCATGCAACGGGAGTAACACAAAAAATTAAGTCTTCGGAGTTCTCTGGCGCATTCAACTCTTTCTTTGAGCTTCATTCTTACCCTGCTCAAGATAGTGGTGGTTCTTACCCACCCTTGGGGAAGCAAAATGTACTTTTGCTCTCACCTTTGGAAAGCCTGGAGTTGTCTCTCTGAGTACCCCAGTTTTGTCACAGTCAAACAAATAGAAGTTTGTATAGCATGCTTACTTCTATGTACTTTCCTATTCTTTTTATAAAGGCCTATTCTTTCTACAGAGATTCTGCTGCTATATAGAAATTTAGTATCTTCCGTGCTGATGAGGACAAACAAGAAATCTGATGATTTTCTTTTTTCAGTAGGAAGAGATTTCCTAGGAAATTGCATGAAAATATTTATTTAAGCAGTATTAAATTACATTTGAGATATTTTTCTGTATTAAAGAAGTCTGACCTACAATACTATTGTGCTATAACATGCTATTGCTTCAAAATGAAGAGATATGGAAGAGCTGGTAAGAAAAATGGAAAACAAATTTCTAATAGTTAAAATATTTCAGAAATATTTCTTGAACAACATTGTGTGAACTTTTATAGTACTCTTTCATGTAATGAGCCTTTTATGATTATGTATTATTTCTACTGGTTCACATACTGAATAAAAAATATCTTGTCAGCATGTTCAAAGTGCTATGAGAAACACTTGGTATTTTTAGTGTGTTAGTCTATGTATGTATGTAGTATGTGTTAGACAGTATAATATGCTTAGTCACTGGGAGATACATTTTTATAACTGTTTCCTTCAGAATTTCCCCTACCTAATCCTGGAATAAAAGTAAATCCACTAGTCAGTGGCAATTTTCCCTAATTAAAATTGAAATATTAAGAAAAACCTTCCATCTTGCTGGAAAGGAGAAATTTCAAGGATGTAGGATTGTACTGACTAAATTAATGGCATAAGTATCCTTCTTACAGAATCCAGCTTGTCTGTAAAAAAGTCTATAATCTTTTCTGATGTTTTGGCATTTTCCCTCAGTTTAATGTATCATACAATTCAGCCAGATTTTCCTGACCGACGATGAATGAACGCGTAGCTTCAGATTATGCTTACACATCAAACACAAAAGATGTGGAGAAGTAGCAACGACTATAATAGCATAATGAGTTTTTCCACAAATGAAAAGTGCCAGAGCCATCCTGTGAAAGGTGTTTGTGGTGCTTGTTTGTTAAGGAACTGTGTAGCTTATGTTTTCGCATTACCTAGTAAAATACTACACTGATTTTTCTCCATTGCCAAAATTTCTATTCAATGGGAGAATTAATATTCTTTCATCTACTGCTAGTTAAAGGCAATGGATTTGGTACAAATAAGGGAGTATAATACATTATTCAAAATACTTTGTTGCTGGGTTTCTGGTTCTTTTGGGTACTCTGATTAATGCAGTAACAGATGTTGCAGCAAAAATGTTTATAAACCTGATGTAAGAAACTGAAACAAAAATTTCTGAAGAACAAAGAAGAGAGCAGCATTAAGTTCATGGGAAAATGGTGACGCTTGTTGAAGGCTCAAATGAACAGGAAAAAGTCCCACTCAAAGGAAATAATACAATTTGCAATAAAAATTTAGAATAAAAAATGACAGTACTATTTAAGTATATGAATTTTTAAGCAGTTAAAAAGCTCACTGTAACATAGCATGGCAAGCAAAAGAATTTGGCACTTTGATCAGCCATAGTATTGCTCATTTTAACAATCTCCTGTTGGACTTGGATACAGTGGGCCAAATTCTGGTCATAAAGACGTTTTCATATGTGACACACTATTGTGATCTGTGCAGGGACAAGGGTATTAATGAAAGCAGAATCTGTTTCAAAATTAGAAAGAAACAAAACAATATGTATGTTTGTTCTGGAATACATTTTACATTTTCTGCTTTCCCCATGAATCTGATTCAGAGCCTGTACCTTAAAATCAATATTCAAAGTTTTATCCTGTTTTATCTTGGTTCCTACTGAGCTCTTATTTTGAAACAGCCAAAGACTATCCAGCCTAGGAAAATGCAGAAGAACAGAATTTTTCATGTGTTAAATTGATTTAGTGACATTTCCTTGTGAATCTCAAAAATTGAGATAATTTTAAGAAGCTTAGACAAACATTTTCCAGTCACTAGTGTTTGAATTTACCCAGACTTGTAGATTTACATTGTGAGATGAGTTCATATTATGAGGTAACTTCCAATCCCACATACTGTAAAGAATGAGGAAAATTTGGGCTGTATGAATATTTCATCAGTCCTGTATATGGTAGATGCCTTATAAATAAAAACAAAACAAAACAAACAACCCCCCCCCGCTACTATTGTCTTATCTTCTGACAGCAGTGATACCTCTCTTTTGAGAATAATCCATTCTAATCTGATTCCCACAGGAAAAGAAATCAGGGAATTCCGGGAATATATACATGCATTATTTATGCATAGTCCTGACACAAGATGAACAAACAGCACACCATGCAATTCCTTGTTTCACACAGAGCAAACCATAACAATGTGTTTTTTACAGGAACAACTCTCAAGATCTCATTCCAGTTCCAAGGAAGAGGATCAATTTCTCATTTTTTTCAGATTTAGAATATTGAATGAACCGGCTTTTCTTTCAAGAAAAATTTCATGTTCCCAATTTCTTCTCTTCCAAATAAGAAGCATAAGCTAGAAGTTATATTTTTTCCCTTAAAATAGTTTTTTAAATGATTTTGGGAAAACCAAAAAAGTGGTCAGCACAAAAATGTTTGGAATTTATTTAAAAAGCATATAGTTTAGAGTTGACAACATGAAAGGCAATTACCTAAGAATCCATATTTGTTCATGAAACATGAAAAATAATTTGGAAAGTTATTTATATTAGAACTCAGCAGTGATACCATCCACAAGATTATATGTATATAGAATTAACCTTATCCTACTGTTTGAAGAATGATTTTCCAGTGAAAACATGCTTATAGTATTATTTACAACCACAAGTGAGCTATTGAAACAGTGAACAAATATTAAACATAGAACTGATAGGCAGTTCCTCTGAAGAAATGCCTTTGATTCCAAAATGCTCATTCTGAAAATCTGTTGTCAATTTTAATAGAAAATCTAGCCTGTATTCAATATAGTCAGTAAACCGATGTAGAATAATTTATATTTTGGATTAATCATTCATCTCTTAAACCTACCTCCTATCTCTATTTTTGTGTCATTATGTATCAGAAGACATTAAACATTTGTGTAATGAAAGACATTGTTTTATATATATATATATATGTGTGTGTGTGTATATATATATATATATATGCAATGATACAGAATAATCCTTTTAACGGAATGTATTAAGATGAACAGAAACTTTGACATAGAAATAAAATACAGAGCTTTTCTCTGTAACAACATGCTGTCTGTTATGTCTTCTTTCCTATGGAATTTATATCTGCTTGGATTTGGTTTGTTAAGCTTCTTGCAAGGGAATGCTACTTTTTCACAGAGATTTTACTTTGTCTTATCATTACTTTGTCATTGTCTAAACAAAATTAAAGTCACCTTGAAAAGGGGATACACTTTCACTTCGTTCATGGCAGGCTGTAACATGTCTCATGCTGAGCACAGGAGTCAAAGCTCCCTCAGTTATAGACAGCAGGGGAGACAGCAACAGCGTTCCAGAATATTAGTGGCAAGTATGTTATGGTCAGTGAGCTCAGGCGTAATCAGGATCTGTGACCCAATAACTAACTCTTTTCACACAGAGGACAGAGCAGTGTAATGTACAGGACAGGCTTATGTAAAGTGTAGACTAAAAATGTGTAAATAACATTTTAATTTATTAAAAAAAAATGCCCCTATAGATCACCAGAATCATATCATTTAAAAATTCTTAAAGGATTTTCAGTAGTTTAAAAGGCAAAATTATGGAGTAATTTTCAAAGTAAAATACCATTATGGATTTAAAAGTACAGGTATTTTGTTTAAAAATCTCAAAATATAAAAACTTAACTAAACTTAACTAAAAAGTTAAGTCCTGGAATACTACATCATAGGGATTCATACATGAGTCACGTTTCCTCATAGGCATTTATCTTAGTTTCTCAGTATGACTTTGAATAGATTTACAATCTTTCTTCAAGAGCTGGTCTCCATGGCATAATGCAATATGTCATTAAAAAATACCCACATTCATTCTATACAGTTTAGATCAAGGTCTCAATTTAAGATAGAAATCTTAGTGTATCATTTCACTGAGACTACTGTATCATTATTCTCATTCAGGATGAGCTCAGATATTCCTAAACTATATGTTTTATTGTTTCCAAATGGACAGGAAAGGAAAGGAAATATGAATGAAGGAGACGAAGAATCATTTAACAACCGCAAAATTGTTAGAAGGGGAGCAAGTGGTTCTTTGTGTATATAAAGAAGTAAACCATGCTTCATATTCTGTCATCTCACTAGGTAAAACTTAGAAAACACAAACAACAAAGGAGAAGAAAAAGTGTCATTTTTATTATGTTAATCTTCTTTTCACACTTACCAAAGTATGTGGAGTACAAAAAAACAATTCCACTACACTACCATCACACTTTGAGGGTAGTATGAAACTCACATTATCACTAGCTTATGAAGAAGATTATTGTGAAATCCCATAGCAATGTTTTAAATGTAATTAAAACTGTGGAATACCAAGAGCTCCAGTAGTATTTTTTTTATAGGATTATACCCAAAGCACCCTGTAAAGATTACTCTTTTCATACCTTTCCGTGTGTGCAAACTGCTTGTAGAGTCTACACATTAACAAATGTTGAAATAGATTTTGATGTTTGCTGATAATTAGCTCTTGTTTCAATCAGTAAAACATACAGCCAGATGGCCAAAGTTCAGTCTTCGTAAGAAAAAGATCTGAAAGCAGCTTTGGGGAACTCGGTCTCTCGTTGGGGTCATCATGTTAAAGGCTCATGCATCTCGAACATTGAGGTGGGGACAGAGATCTCTGGATCCATGTGGACCGTTTTGCTTCCTTTTTACCCTGAGGAATCCCTAATTGGCCCAAGGTTTTTGGTGGTTGCCAGCCACAGATTTTTCTATGGTAATGCAATACAATTAATTGAGACACCATTTGAGTATAATTCATTCAGACACCTACCTATAGGTAGAGAATTAGTAAAAATAGTTAGGACATTTGGTTTAATCCCACCTAAGTGATTGTGTCATCCTTTTTTGGATGTCTGGGTCAATGCACTATGGTTATGTTTTGAGTGTTTTCTGATGTTTCTGTCCTTGTTTCTGTCAGTAAGACAACAGTAACACAGAAATGGCTTGTTGGGGTTTCTTTTACTTCACTCTCCTGTGCTCTAGTCTTCTGCATCTAACTCTGAACACATTTGAGGGATATTTAAGACAAAAATGCAAGCTATTATACTTAAAGAAAAAGTATAATTTATGGAGGCTGAATATGACTTTGAATTATGACAATAATGTTTGTTTACTAAGCTATTAATTTTGTATAGCCTTTCTATTATTAGTTGTTCTGAATGTGAATTTAATTTTGCCAGGAGAAGTGATAAACAATCATAATGCAGGAACTTTCTAATTTCTTCTATTTTCATTAAAAAGAAGCTTTATTAACTTTGGTTTTTAATATTTTTCCTTTTGCAATGTCTGTATCTAAACTATTTTGCTTGAGGTTATATCAGAAAGAATAATCCAGCAGACACACTGCCAACCTACTTGATTAAAGGGCCATGAAACTGAAAGTGCTTAACATCATTGTCCTTGCTCTAAGAACAATATAGGAAATTCACCTATTTTTATTATCATGTCCTTCATGCAGCCATATTTGTATTTTCTCAGGATCTGTCTGCATTTCTGTGCAGCTATCAAACTATGTTTTTTATACCTGTGTTTCTAAAATCAGTGCAAGAAAATCCACTTAAAAAGAGGAAAAAGGTTCAAGCTATCAAATTTCAAAACAAATTTTGTTGGTGATTTTCAGTAACCATTTAGAAGTTAATCATGAGAGTGGTCAGTTTGAGGTAGTTTCCCCTTGAGATAAATAACATTTGGCAGGTTTATTTCAGTTTTCTGCCTACAGGCCAACCATTCTGCCACTGGCCATTTGCCTTGATGTCTGTCATCTGGTTTTGATCTCTTTCCCATTAGTGTATAAAGCAGATCAAAACTAGGCAATAAGCCATTTGGAGTCTGTAAGGTCAAATGTTTTCACTGCAAAGGATATGAAGGCAACTGCTTGCCAATAATTTTGACAAAATGTGAGAGATTTTAGAACAAGTACATCTTCAACTGGATTTTAGCCATGAAAGCATACAACCTCAGCTATAGCGTTGGAAAATTTCAGATATCTAACAGAAGGCTAACTGAGATTATGAAGAGACAACTGTTTGGCTCATTATAAAGTCAGATGTGTTCTATAGCATTTGAGTGGACGGCAGAGACCCTGACATTAACACATGGCTCATTAGAAGTGAATTTGAGCTTGGCCTTTTCCTTCACTTAAAACAAAATAGCTACTATATACAGGAATCTTCTTGAAAATACCAGTGCCACTTCTTAAATGCAGATAGTTCTAATTTAAAATTAGGGCACTATATGTTTCACTTTGCAATTAACAACATGATGTTGACTAAAAAAATGCAGGAATAAGAATGACGTAATGTGACATGAGGGACAATCAAATTATTTTTCTCTCTCTTGTCTGTGAGGATATTTAGCTTTTTCCTTGTCCATGCTAGCTGTTTTGCCACAATGCAAAACAGACAGCAAAGTGGTATCATTATAGCATCATGTTCAGGGCATTACAGGTAGTTAGGGATGACATGACTTCTGTTACAAAGACTGCTTGTATAACTCACTCTTCTACTTTATATTGTTCTGAATCTTGGCATCCTGGACTATGGTGAAATCATAGCCACACTAGAATCAGTGGCAAAACTCTTACTGATTTCAGTCATGAATCAGAATTTCACCCAAGATCTATGTAATAATGTAAGTCTCTGAGTTGGTCTGACTCTGTGTTTTTTGAAAATATTGCTTTGATGGAAGAACAGTTTCAAATAGATTTAAGAGATCTTTTAGTATTTGATCAATTGATTTGACCAATGGCGTGTTCATTTTTTAAATGGAAGGGAAATTCAGCCGCTAGACCTCACACACAGGCATAGATTTACCAGACATGCTAATAAAGGCCTGTGGTTCCTTTCATTAGCAAGTACCCATTGCCTGTCTGAAGACAGTACACATCTCCACCTTCTCCACACCAAACTGCGATCATGTCTAGCCTGAGTAGAGAACATATTACAGTCTTTGCTACAAATCACAGGATAGGTGCCTTCCTGTGGCAGTGATGCTCCAGTAAATGCCAGCTGAGTTTTTTCTGAACGTGAAAGGAGGAGGGCTGTGTGAGGCAGCAGAGTATGTATCTGATGTGCGGTCTGCTTTAGGAAGATTAGGAGGTAGTGGAAACTAATGATATTGTACAGGTGGATGGTGACATGACTTAGTAGCATTACAAATATGAGCATCAAGTAGGTATAATGAATGCATTTGTATTCTACATATGTTGAAGTAAATTGCTAAAATGTGGGAAGAAAATATATTGTTAGTTAATTTGCTAGAGATAAGATCAAAATTTAAAAATCCTGGTTAGCCTTGAAACTTATTGAAGTTGTTCTTCTTTAGTAAACATTCACAAATGCCAGAAGAAATTGTTTTATGCAATAGGATAATCCACTAAAATTATTATGCCATTTTGAGTCTCACAATAATGGTGTTATGATGTTCATAGCTCACAACTGACCTTAAATTAAAAATTTGAAAAGAAAGAGAAGATATGAATGGGTAATCAAATTTCAAACATGTAAGCTCAAGACGGTACTGACAACCTACTGGTTTTCAGTAATAGTATCCTAAATGCAGAAGAAATTAAGAATTTGATGTATGGTCCAATTCTCTTTCTAGTCAATATCTGTCATCCTCTTGGTTTACTCCAGTGGGGTAATGCATTTTAGAGAACAAAGAGGAATACCAGAAATACTATGGTAATCTTCTAGTTAACAGCAATAAAAATATGGTTAGAGGCCAAAAATATATTCATGCTTACCTTCCATCTGTGTTTTTCAGATAGCAAAAAGTGGAACTCTGAAAGACTTTTAGTATATTCATAAATAAACTTTGTTTTGAACCTAAAAAGCAAACAATACTTAAATTGAAATGATGGTTTATTTATTTTATTTTACATTATGTTTGCTTCAACAGATAGGTTAAGCATTTCATGTATGATCACACTAGCTTTCAGCAACTGCTGTGAGTTTTTCTTCCCTCTAAATAACTATCTACAATTACTTGTCTATGAAATGGTGTATTGTATTTGGAGATTTCCAAATGCCATAATATACTGGCATATTGCTACTCAAAGCATTTTTATCTTGGTCAAAAGAATATTTAGTCATTTTAATAATAAAATAAAAATTGAAAACATTTCTGTCCTAAAATACCTCTTGGTAAGAGTTCAAAATAATGGATTAGATTACATCCAACAGCTGTGACCTCCAAGGATTTATTTTGCATTAATTCACTAATCTATTTCTATGTATTAGAAAGAGACTGTGATATATACATGTTATATATATATATACACACATATGTCTATCAAAATAAAATCTGATTTCATTTCTCTCAATGAGACATATGTGGGTGAGAGAAGAGCATATCCAGACTCGGAGGAAAAATGCCAATTAATAGATATTCTTTCCCTGAAGCAAACACTCTGGAGGCTAGCATACACAGACAAGGGACTGTGCAATGAGCTCAGAAAAGTTACTCAGCACTAGAGTGACAAGTCATTCAGCACTATGTCTATGCAAGCATTCTTAATATGTCCAGTCTTCTGATAAACTACAGATATAAACCAGCTGATGTTATGTAACTCAATATTTAATCAGGAAAGCATTAATTTCAAATAATACTGTGCCTGTTAAAATAGTTGGTCCTGGGCAAGCTGCTCTAGCTGACCCTGCTTGAGTAGGGGGGTTGCACCACGTGATCTGCAGAGGTCCCTTCAACCTCACCTATTCAGTGATTCTGTTGAGCTATGTGTAAAAGCTCTTCATAAATGTTTCTGTGAGCAGAAAAACAATGCTTCATGTGCCTTTCAAGGTTCTAGTATGTCAACTTATTTGAAAGGTGAAAATAAAATTCTGTACAGAAATTACGATCTTCAACAAAAGCATCTCTACCTACACATACCTAAAATAAGAAATATGAGATACGTCAAAAATAAGCAGAGAAAGTCATATACCATTTATGTTTTAAATGCAGGAAAAAAATGTTTGCATGTATTTAAGTTCTTCCTTTACAGTATTTTGAGATTCTAAAGGTAAGATTGTGCTACAGTCAATGGGAATTTGTTACTTATTTCAGCAGAGCTAGGATTTCAATGTTCCAGTAATCAAAAAAGTATGTAAATTGCTGATAAATATTCAATACAGATAAAAATCCAATGCTTTTTTGCTTAAATTCAAAGAGAAAAAAATAAAGTTTTCTTAGTGTGATAAGGTATGTAGATTTGTGATAAATTCTACTTAATGAATCATTGTCATGGATGGACTGGAATATTTTAGGCAGTCAATGTTGCTATTCCTCAGCACTGCTCTCACAATCATATGAAATATAACATTGATGGCAGGTCACAGGAAAAAATACTGCTGACACTTAATCGGATTATAATAGGGTTTCAGAGAGTTAGCTAGGCATGTGTATCTTATCCGCATGAGAAAGTAAGACACTTAGTGTGTTGAAAAAAGTGAGATTTAAAACTATAAGGAGGCATTCGGTGGTAGAGGAGAATATCCAAATAGAGCACAACACTGAAAGTCAAGACTCTCCAATGTTCTTGCTAGTTCTCTAACTTTGCTTTCTGGGGACATGTATGGAGTTTTTAACTTGCAGAGCCTATGACAAAGAACTGCTGGCAGATGCTTCCTTTTCATTCTCTTTTGTTTCCAGTCTTGCTCATCTCAGCATTTAATGGCTGTGAAACCCTATGACTCTATGACATTGTAGACCAGGAATTTTCTTGAATGGCAAGGATTAATCTCATTTTAATAAATAATTCCTGATAAAAGGTAGTGACAACTATTAATGCAGATAAACTATGTATTAATTGGACTCACAAAATACTTGTAAAATATTACAGATTAAAATAGAAATTAGTGCTGCTAATAGCAATAACTTTTCTGGCCTCAGCATCGTACATGGCAGAGGTTGTACTACAAAGTTTGTTCATTCATTCAGTTGATAGAGTAGTTTGACAAAAGTGGTTCATTGATAGAACTTGTGACATTATTGCTGGAAAATAGCAGTATGAAAGGATATGATGCTTGGATGCCAAAAGTTAAAAGATAGTCACTTGATAGTGACTTCTGTATTTACAGATTGATAGGAGTAGCTTGTAGAGGTTTTTTGTACCAAACACTGGCTTACTGGATGCAAGATTTTACTGAGCTTTCCTCTTAAAACTATAGGCAATCATCTTTGCTTAGAAAGATTGCAGATCTCTCTCAGTTTTGAACTTGCTCAGGGAGGAAAAACTGTTGTTCAAATTCCAACAAAAAAGAGTTAAATTTAAAATTTAGGATAGTCTCAGATATATTTTTATTTCTTTCAGTAGTGCATAGGAACAGTCAGTGACTTGAATTACTTTATCCACATCCCACAAAGTCACTCAATCCATTTTCAAGCAGCAAAGGGATTTCTTACTGAGAATGAGACTTTCTAAGCAACGGTTAGGCTTTTGATATACAGTGAATTAATAATCTTTCATCATATAAGCATAAATTTTACATATATTAAAATATATACTTAAAAACATCCCCTTCTTTGAAATGCTTTTTCAGTTGCTTGGAAAAATAGAGATTAAAAATGAGGAAAATTAATTTACATTATTTTTCCCATAGTCTCGATTTCTATAACTGGGAAGTATTTTGCTCCAGTAATCCTTAGGATATTCTTGCCTGTACTGCTTTTTAGTCCAGCAATATTCCCTTTATGACAATAAATGGCTTTTTGAATGACAGTACTGTTTTAGAAGACATTTTCAATGTTGAAATCAGTGCTACTATATATTCTAAATATTATTTATAGCTCTTTTACATCTGTATTCACCTTTTTACTGACTAAATTTGGTTGCCTTCTAATTCTGAGAGAGCAAATTCAATTGGAACTGTTATATTTTCCTTAGAATTAGTCAATTGCTGGAAATGCAAAGCTTCCATTAGAAGCATTAAAATCCTCTTTCCTTTTTGTCTGTATTTATTAAAATTTTGTAAGTAAAATTAATTAAAAGGAAGTTTAGAGTCTTCTTTACTTCGTTTTCTATGGATGAAGTTTACAACTGATTGCACAGCTCCTGGATAATTAATTTGCCTACTATTCTTTGATCTTTAATCAACATTTCACATTTTTGCAGCATTTATTTTTAATAGTGCCCTGCAGCTTTTAACTTTATTTAGTTCACATTTTATTTTTAAGGCATGAAAACAACGCTGGTACTTTCATGACTGAGAAAAGCCCAGCAATAATTAAGTGCACCTAAGAAGAGGAAAACATTCTATCAACCAAAACAAACTGAATTTATATTATGGAAATGTAATGTGGCTGTATGACTTTCAGAGTAAGATAGTCTGACATCAAGCCATTACTGTTTCTGCAGTACTGCTATTCATGAGACTGCAAACATCATCCATTTTTCCTGCAACTTGAAATATAAATCTTTTTTAGGAACTTAAATGTAGTTTAAAGAGAACTCACAATGATTAGTCTGAAATAAAGTAGCCAATGATATCTATTAAACGTACAGAAAATGTGGTAAATTTGGTTGCCAACGGTGGTGCCCCACATAGCACACAGTATTTTTCACTAGACTTTTTCTCTCTCTACTTTCTGTCCTTTTTCTTAACAAAAAAGTGAAGGAAGTAGGAACATAATGTAATTGTTAGTACACCTTTAGAACAGGAGGTTCTGTCAGGTTTAAAAAGAACAGCAAGCTACAGATTTTACCCATTTCTAAATTTATTGCTCTGACTTATTAAATTTTAGGACATATTTAACAAATGCAAAAATACAAATACGTACTGTAAAGAAATGAGATTAGGTTGATACAATCTATTGCCTTGCCAGCGTAAAGGTATTGAGATGCTTTTAAGACATGACAAGGAAGTAGTGCTGTTATGGCTATCAGCGTGATTTTGGAGCACAGTGAGACACTGAGCCAAAGTGAAGTGTCTCCAGCCACCCAAGAAGCGAAGATACCCATCAAAATACATGCCATGTCACAATAAGAAGCTCAATAAATATGTTCAGGATTTTAAAATGGTATATTTATAAATGGTAATACGGCCTCATCTTGAATTAACATACTTTACTATAGCTTCAGAGAAGTCAGTTGAACTACACCACTTTCGCCTGCTGAGACTCTGATTCACAGCAGACAAACTAAAGCTCCAGTAATAGCCAGCAACCAGTGAAAGTTGGTTGTGGGGGCAGTGCCAAGTGTGCTGAACAGCATCTGAGGAGTATTGGTGTTTTTTCCTTTCTCAGTGAGTCTTTTTCTTGTCATATTAGTTAATTGTACATAATGGGACAAAACTTTGCTGCCCCACTCTCAAATGGAGACAAAAGACTTGGGCCTATTTGACCTATTTGATGTAACTATTTTTGGTACAAGACATTTTTGGGGAAGTCTAGCACAAAACAATGAAGGATGAGGTCCACAGACACTCCAGCCAAATAGATATTGCTTGAAAATGCGTTAAGAAAATAACATTTCCTGGATGGAGATATCTCAGAAAAATAAAGAGATGCTGTAAAGAATGGCACTCCAAAAACACACTCAGAAAAATGGTTTTTATATATTTTGTTATCATGTTTTCTGTCAGGTAACCATCTACTGTGAAAATAGGAAGATAGCAAGGGATAGGCCATCAGGAAAGGTGTAGTGGTGTTCGGCGAGGGACACAGCTGCCCTAACCACTTACAGTTTTCTGCCTGAGGACACTGTTTATGTTAGCAGCCATTTCATTACAGTTCATAAACAGATCATCTCAAAACTAGTCATAAAAAACCACTGCTTTTCTATGCCAGCATAGCTAAGACAGACAAACTGTACCCCCTGTGATTTTAAAATGAGCTATTCCGAAATGCTTTATGGGTCAGAAGTGTGTTACAGTCATCTATAAGGTCAATTATACAGCCTTCGTAGTGGTAAAGTTGTTTATGAAATGGGGGAATAGCCAGAAAAAGGCTATTAGTTGTCCTAAAATGTGTCTATTTAATATCTGTGGATTTTAAGAAAGCATCCGCTATTGCATTTTGTACATGGTTTGATTCAGAGCACTGTTATGATATTAGGCCCCTTAGTTTTTAGCAACACTTAATTTAAAGGTCCCTCTCAGTTTTGGTCAGAAGTGGGCTTTGTGACACTTTTTCTGCAGCTGTTCTGGCTGCACATACAGATGGAATTCAAAGTACCTAAAAAGTCTGACTAAAATCATGAAATGCTGCTTAATTAGACAGCATTTACCAGGGACTTTAAGCATCACAATTTTCAGCTTAGGTACCACTATGGGAGGATCAGATCCTTTTTAGGGTCTAGTCCTTAACAGCTAAGCTGCAAGTAAATGGCCTTTAAAATATACCTAAAAATGTGAGCTTTTATAGGATCAGTAAAGCTTCTTCAGAAGCATAGAGTGCCTCCTCAGCAAGTTTGCTGATGATACAAAACTGGGAGGAGTGGCTGATCCACCAGAGGGCTGTGCTGCCAGAGGCACCTGGTCAGGCTGGAGAGCCTGGCCTCATAAAGTTCAACAAAGGGAAGTGCAGGGTCCTGCACCTAGGGCCATGCACCAGTACAGGCTGGGGGCTGACCTGCTAGAAGGCAGCTGTGCAGAGAAGGAGCTGGGGTTCCTGGTGGACAGGAAGGTGACCCTGAGCCAGCAATGCGCCCCAGTGGCCCAGAAGGCTGATGGTATGCTGGGTGGTGCATTAGGAAGAGTGTTGCCAGCAGGTTGAGGGAGGTGATCCTCCCCCTCTACTCAGCCCTGGTGAGGCCACATCTGGAGTAGTATGTCCAGTTCTGGGCTCCCCAGTACAAGAGAGACATTGAACTGCTGGAGAGAGTCCAGCACAGGGCTACGAAGATGATTAGGGGACTGGAGCATCTCTCTTATGAGGAAAGGCTGAGAGAGCTGGGCCTGTTTAGCCTGGAGAAGAGAAGACTTCAATGTATACAAATATCTAAAGGGAGGGTGTCAAGAGGATGGGGTCAGACTCTTTTCAGTGGTTCCCAGTGACAGGACAAGAGGCAATGGGCACAAACTGAAACACAGGAAGTTCCATCTGAATATGAGGAAAAACTTCTTTACTGTGAGGGTGGCAGAACACTGGAACAGGCTGCCCAGAGAGTTGTGGAGTCTGCTTCTCTGGAGATATTCAAAACCTGCCTGGATGCAATCCTGGGCAATGTGCTCTAGATGACCCTGCTTGAGCAGGGGGGTTGGACTAGATGATCTGCAGAGGTCCCTTCCAACCTCAACCAATCTGTGATTCTGTGGTTCTGTTTTATTGGATTAGAAATGGGTATTTATGTACAGCTTTTTAAAAAAATCCCCCAAATATAACTTCTATACCCATCTATTTAAAGTTTCTGTATTTTCCATGTTAAGTTCTGACTGTAATAGAAGCATTATTGTCAAACATTTTCAAAGCACACTATAGAATTTAAACACACAACTTATAATAAAATTAATGTAAAATGTATGTCTGAATCACCCAGATTGCTTGAAAAAATCTCACAGAGATTTTTTGGAACCATCTAATATAGTCGCTATATTATTTTGACATGAAATTCATTAATATTTCTGTCATCTAGGCTAACTTGTATATGTTTAGCTCTTTATAATAAGTAATTATGCATTGATTTGTAAGAGTAAATGCACTTCATGGCTGTAGTAACAAGGCATTGATCTATATAGATCATAGTAAGTGTTTATATAATGAAATAATAATAGCTGAGCACGTGTGCATGCTTTACAACTTACGACTGCACAGAACTTTTAAATAAAGGTCCTTATCCCTAAGTAAGAGAACTGTATTATTTCCACCATGCAAGATGAGCCAAGCAGGTCCTCATAACTGGACCCTGTATGTCTGTCAGTATTATTTTCTGTCAGTGTTCTGCTCCCCAGAGTGACTACTACAGTGGATCACCACTATGCATAAATAGTGTAGTGGTACATAGCAGGCCAGACAGGTAACTAAACTTGAGAGAATTCACGGTGCATACTAGTCATCAGATCAACATAGCCGTAGGCTGTGATGAGGGAAAGTTTTAATTCACTTAGTACCTCTATTATCAACTCCTTGTGCACCTACCTGGTAAGCCATTACGGTAAAGAACATGAATTTGAACTCAGTAATGTTTCCATCCAAATGAACTGTATTAGTACGTAGCAAATAAACCTCATAGGAAAATGTCATCACGTTTCAAAATTCTGCTTGTCTTCAGTGCAGCTTCGCTAGCATGTGTTTGGCCCACTGAATAACGGCAGCCATAGATCGATTTTTAAAGCACCATAGAAAATGGGAGTTGATTTGTGAATTCAAGTCCAGATCCAGGTATTTCATTTCACACTTCTGCTTTATGCCCTGGCAGCTTAGGGGATCAAGGAATATATATTGTTTTAAATTTCTGACTTTGGTAGTTAAGGTTTCTGGCCAGAACTTGTAACTGACAGGCTGAAACGATTAACACTCTTGCGGTGTTAAATGACAGTTTTCTCATTGCACATTTTGAATAGATAAAATATTTTGAAATTATAGTACACTTTTTCATTATTTTCCACATACATTTCCTTCTGCTTCAGACCAGTATTTCCATGAGTCATTCCCCTGAATTAGCAGGAAAGCCTAGACCTCAAAGGTGACCTTTTTGGCCCGGGGTAGCTGTCTAGCTAGTCACAGTGTCAGAGTATGAATTGAATCTATTGCTATAATGAGTGCACTAGGGACGCTACTGCTTGGCGGTAAATGGATACAGCTTCTAAAACAGTGTCCAGGCTATAGTCAGAAGGGAGGGCTCCTATTAAAATTAATAGCCTGCTTGCTCTCTTTTATCAATGTATTATTGAAATGGTGTTCTTTCAAGGTTGCACAGCTGGTTTAATGCTGATTATGTTTTAAGCCAGAGTGGATAATTAAATAGGATAGAAATGAGTGTAGGGTTATTCATGACAGAAAAGATGCCAAGAACTGTACAACAAAGGCCTTGTGTTGATAAAACAAAAAGAGCAAAGATAAATTTACTCCAAAACTATTAGTTTATGAGCTTTCTTTGCTCTTCTGCACAAGAAATTAGCTCTGTTAGAACATTTTCAATTTTCAACACATTAAAACAAATCTCCAATTCTTACTTCTGTTGTACAAATTCTTATTGTCTAAAGACATAGCATAGGAAAAGAAGAATGATGGGAGATCCGTGAGTTTTACGGATTTAAAGATGGTATTAATAAAAGACAAACTAACTTCTCGGTAACCCCAGATATATATGTATATATAACCAATAAATAAGCACAAGAATTCTGAAAAACATCATGTTATTACAAAGTCCATACTAATCTATAATAGGTTAGTATATGTATGTGTATAGTGCTAATTGATTCGTTTCAGGCACTGGGGATTTTCAAAATGTGCTGAATGCTATCTAAATCTCATTAGCATATAATTGCATTTATTATCCCTCTTGCTGATGGTAAATCTGTGATAATATTTGAATATTGAAGTTCTAGTCCTAAGAGCTTGATCAGGAAAGTTTATTCATTGCATTTCTCCCACACCCTTTTGAAGTAGTTAGAAAGTAATTGTATGATTTCACTGGAATCCTACTCAGATTAAAAAGCATTACTCCCAGTTTTCAAATGAAATATAATAAAAAGAACTGGCTCCCTTGTTTTCAGATTAAAAGGAAAATCCATAGCATGTTGCCTTCTTTCAAAGGTTTTAATAGTTTCATAATCAAAAATTGAGGCAATTTAAGCTGGTTAAATAGAGGTCTGTTACCATTTCAGGAGTAACAGGCATCCACTATATATACAAAGTAACATGGTGGCATCTGTGTCTGTGAACTAACATGAAACAAGGTTTTTCAGATCTAGTGGCTTTAATAGTTGATCTGAATAAATTGTATTTCTGTGAGTGACTGCACGTGCAGATTTAGACCAGTATAACATATGTATTTGTGGGCAAAAATATGGAATCAGTGGTGCATTTTGCTGAGCATCTTGGGTTGTCTCGTTGTATCAGATGAGGTGTGAGCAACACAGGATCAGCCTATGGAAAATATTGCTTCACAGCAGAGAGCAGACATGGATCCCAGTGTGGAATTGTGCTTTTTAAAAAGCTATTTTTATAGCTTATGTAATAGTCCAGAAGCAAAATTGGTTGTACAATATTTTGCTGAGCATCCTACTGGTTGTTCAGTCTGTCATAATATATAATATTTCATTGCTCTGATACCACTGCATCAGCTTTTCTAAGCTACTGCACAGGAGACACAATTAAGAATAAGCTAATGTCCTCAGACTCTATTTTTCCAGTCTCAGAGATCTCTTTAGAGAAGAACACATTTTTTCCGTAGGTCAGGGTTTGATATAGGTTGTTAAGCACATTTTCTGTGAGTCTTCCCTGTTTAAGATTTCATATTCATTATCTACTTTCAAGCAGCTGAAAATCATTTTGCCTGAACTTTATCCATTTAATTTCTGCAGTTGCCTGCCTCAATCCTCACCTCTAAAAAAAATACAATATTAGCAAGATATTCTCCTAGGATAATTACAGGATAGAATTAACTGATATGGAACAGAATTGAGATTTCTTAGATCTAGAGCTGAAGCATAATTGACCTTAATTCTTCCTGCTGGAGTTTATAATATTTTAGGACTATAAGGTGTAAGTGGGATTTTAGGAGAATCCCACTACCCAGGTTAACTGTTGCACTACTTCATGGATCAGTTAAGAGGGGGTGATTTTAAAAAAAGCTAGACATTAATTTTCTTCCAACAGCATGTGACTTCTAGGATTTCTTCATCTTACTCAGTATGTTCCTAAGTATCTGATAATTATCAAATAATTGAATAGTATAGCACTTTTTAGTTTGCAGATACAGCTCTCATTTTGTCGCAATAATGATATTTTGAATGAAAGCATTCCTCATTGTGAGGGATCAAATAAAGATCACAATTGCCCATGGTACTAATAACTTTACCTAAAAAATTACCCCTTAAAGAAAAAGTTGTGTATACAAGCACACACATACATCCTCTTAGTGAGAATAGACCACAACAGGAAATGAACAAGTTAAATAAATATTTAGGAAGCTAAATGTACTTAGCCTAGTAAGGAATGCTAAAAATCACCTCAAAGTATTAAAGGTGCTAGCTGACGCAGTATTTGAACCAATTATAACGATTTCTGAGAAACCATAGAAGACACTGGTGGTATCAGATGAAAGAAAATGCAGTATGAATCTTTAAAAAGGAGAAGTAAAAGCTTTTGGAGTGGCAGGCAAGCCAGTCTCATTTTACTACCCAGAAAGATGCTGGAGTTGTGTTTATGCTTTCTATTTTGCTGGTCCTCACACTCAGCCATGTCCTTGTCAATTATTATTAACTGTTTTGGACCAGGCTACAGCACTCCCTATCTTGGGTCTCGAAACTGTTTGTGGCCTTTCACCAAGACAGGAGATAACCTGCCACACCAAGCTTTGATACGTGTTTAGATAGAAAGGCAAATAAGATACAGCATTTCTCCTTCCTAGGTGGGACTGAAGTCTTACTGTCACAGCCAGCAGCCAGCAGCACAGCCTCCCAGCTAAAACTTGTGCTGGATTAGGTGACTGCCTCAGGATCAAACTACAGCAGAAGCAATAAGACAATTGCTGTTAGCTTCAGCCAGGAGACAGCAGCTAAACACGTGGCTTCTCAGGAAAAGAGAACTGAAGTGGTGAATCCAACCCCGCAGGGATGCGGAGCTCCAAGTTGTCACTTCCCGGCTGGGACTGGTGTTGATCCTCTCTACTAGCCCCTGAAAGCAGAGAGGTTAATTTGGCAGTGGGCTGGGGTGTAGTGAAGTTGGTGCTCACCAGGCTTATTGCAGTCCCAGGAGGGAAGTAGTGGGCAGGCACCTTTTGCCTGAGACTGCTGCCTCCTTTCTTTGCTCCATGGGTAGCGTAAGACAGGACTCTTGGCTGCAGACAGCAGTCTCAATGGAAAGCTGCGGTTGCACAACTTTTGGCTGCAGATACCAGTCTGAGTGGAAAGTTGTGGTTGCCACAAACTTGGAAAGTTTGCTGTACCATGCCTGACATTGGTACCTGCAGGCAAACCACTTAAGCAACCAGTGGAGTGGAGCCGACGCCATCTAAGCAGGAGGTCTCAGACTGGGGGCAGTGGTTATTGCTGGTTGCCGTTTCTTCGCAGATCTGGTGTCTGCTGCTTCTCAGCTGTACTTCCCAAGTATACTTGATTATGTTTTTATTTAAGCCCAGGAATTTCACTGTCCTGGAGGCTAGGTTCAGCTAAAAAAATAGTGTAAATCAAGTCTAGAAATAATCATTAAAGCAGTTATTTCCCAAGTACTAAATATGAAATAA
This sequence comes from Dromaius novaehollandiae, assembly GCF_036370855.1. NCBI lineage: Eukaryota > Metazoa > Chordata > Aves > Casuariiformes > Dromaiidae > Dromaius > Dromaius novaehollandiae. The sequence continues at coordinate 32,911,871 of NC_088102.1, forward strand.
AGTAGAAAAATAACCAATAAGAACTTTTTTTTTTTGCCTGACAGGATAAGAGGAACCTCTGTTTTTCAAGGTAAGAAGTCATATGTGTCATATAAGTCATACTTAATGCAGTAAGGCTTTAGAGCTTCTCCCACATAGAATTCTTGTAAGAAACACTATGTACATGAAAGCTACTAAATAAAATCATCAAAGGCTAGATTCACAAGCAGCTGAAATATTGAAAAAGAGCCTAATCCTATTAGGGCTTAGCAGCCTAACACTAATCAATACTTTCATTAACAAATTGGGTGATAGAATGGAAGAAGTAAATAAAAATTATGTTTTTTAAAATAGTATGGAACACAAAAATCTGAGGGTTTGCAAGCACTTCTCAGAGCAAGTTTAGAAATAAATCTTGCTAAATACTAGTGCAAAGTACTATAATTAAATTGGAGAAATCAAATGTATGAATATAAAATAGGAAATAACAAGTAGACAGCACAGCTGAAGGGAAGACTCTGGGAGATCTGGGATTCTAATAGGCTGTTAACTGAAAAAAAAAAAAAAAAAAAAAAACCTGTTGGAAGAACATCCAAAGAAGTCAAAACTTCTTGAGGGAGGTATTGACAACATTTTCATATGTAGAGACATAGAACATAATAGTATTTAGGGCTGGTGAGTTAAAAGAAAAAATACAGATAAGACTAACTGTGATAATAAGAGAACAGAATAATATGACCTAAGAGTAAAGAATGAAGAAACTGGTATTGTTTACTTCAGGAAACAAATAAAAGGGATTGCAGGGGACAAAATATGGATTTTCTAATATAAAAGGCTTGATTTAGCTGCCTGCAGCTGATTTAGTCTTTTTCTGTTGCTCTGTTCCAGTCAATCTCTTAGTAAAATATGAATGCATATGAAATGCAAGTCATTATTTACTGTTTCCAAATGCTGTTTGTTCATGTGGAAAAGAATAAATATGACAATGATATTTTTTTCTCCATGCCCACTGAGAACAGACAAAATCAGCTTAATTTGCAGCTGAAAAGATTTTAGGTTAGATATTACAAATAATAATTTCTTAATATAAAGACACGTAAGCACTGGAATTGTTGTCTAGAGAAGCTGCGGAAGATCCCCCTCTGCAAAGTTTTTAGGAACAGCTGAAACAAACACTTTTCACATCAGGAAAGATCTTGAAGTACTAAAACTTACACAGAGGACTTCATGACCTCTTGAGGACTCTTCTAGCTACACATCTCTATGATTTCTCTAGTAAAGCAGCTTAACAGGCACCTGCAGTGATTGCAGCAGCTGTTGCCACAAAAGTTATACTGCAGGAAAGCCTTAAGAAAGAGGCAGCTCCCCTTCACCTCCTTTTTTCCCTCTTCCCCCAGTATGATTTTCCAGCTCTGGAAATGCCCTCATAATTATTCAGTTTGGGCAATAAATAGGTTAGTGTGCAGTGTATATAACAGTATCAGTGTATATAACAATATAAGATTGAAGTTCTCCATTTAAAGTAGGCCTTTTGGGAGCGGATAGGGGCAGAAAGGCAGGTATAATACCTCAAGTCAATGGAAATACTGTTATGGTTGAATTCAGATAAAATTGCCTGAATGATAAAACTTTTCAAAAATATAAAACCTACATTTCTTTAGAAAGACTTTATAAAACTACCACAAAACAAAACATTAATATCTTAATGAAAGATTTTGGTCAGGCCAGATTTTTTTAATTATATTTCAGTTTGGTACCTCAACTGAAATACGACCTCTATGCACAGCTCAAGTTATTAATCTACTAAAGTTAATCATTTATATCACATACCTACAAATATTTGGTTCTGGTCTGTGCAGCATGTTTTCTCTGAGCAACTCAAAGGCTACAAAGGAAAGAACAGTTGCCCTTGGAGTTCTGGCAGATGCTGTCAGACCCTCACCCCCTTCCAGGGAAGTGACAGTTTAGAGCAGGAGAGAGAAAGTCAGGAGAGTGGCTGCAGTCAAGCACCTGGTGGTAGATGAAAAGCTGTGTAACTAAAGCCCAGTGACTGATCTGGCTTGAGGCAAAAAAGAAAGGGTAACCTTTGCCCTAATTCTGCACTTGCTTTTAACATTTTTAACATTCTTTTTCTCCTCCTTGTAAGGCTGTATATTATGAAAATATTGAAATATATACCAAAAGTGTTTGCCATAAAGTGCTAAAAATAGCATGCATTGATAATAATTTTACTTTGCGATGCTATTTTAAAGATGTCCAAATAATACTGATGGTGATTGAATGATTTTATAATGAAGATGGTCATATTATTCATTGCAGATCTGCAACAAACTAGTGGCTTTGCTGCATAAATCATGTTCGATATTGATACTAATATTGTGCTGCTCCTAATTTTTTCACTGCTGCTGAGATGTGCCTTGTGCAGGAATGTGAAGTCTCTGCCTCTGTTGTACATATATTGTTCTGTTTCTCTTGGGGAAAAAAAACAAAAAAACCACTGATAAGCTGGCGCGGTGTTTCAGGAATCAGGTGTGACTGGAAGAACAAGAAAGCAGACAGATAATAATGACATCTTGAATTAAATCTGAGTGGCTGAATACAGTACTCCAGCCCCATGCTGTACCTCTTTGGATCTGGATGTAGTGTGCTGAATTACTACAGTGCTTCTCCATTAGCTTCTGCCAGGCTAAAATATATAGCCTCTCAGGAGAACTAATTAACTTGAGTAAAATACCATGGTTCTACAAATTCCACTTCCAGAAGTAGATTGTTTGAAAGTAGCTCAGATATCTCTGAATAGTATGTCATTCTTCCACATAGCTCTACCTAGAGAGCTTCATTATCTGTGTCAAACTTGTATGGACATATCTGAACTATGTTTTTCTACAGATACTGTTAAAACTGATTCAGATTTTTCCATCATGTAATGTAAAGCTCATCCTGAAGTCAATAGGGACCTCCAAGAATAGAATTCAATTATAGCTTGTGACATTTTCTGCACAAACCCTATACATTTATTTCTTCCAACCCAGGCTGTGAAAAAGATAACTCTTGAAATAAGCTTAGCAAAATCTGATCACCTTTAGTTATTAAGCTCTGAATAAAAACCTTCAATATCATAAAATTTGGCCATTATTTATTCATTTTGTTTTGTTATTCTGGTAGATTAATAAAATGTTCTTAGTAATGAATCTTACTGAATATAAACCTCAGTTAGTGTGTGTTCCTGGTACTCCATGAAATTATGAAGAGCACTGTAATATAAGACTAAACCCCTACATACTCAAGAAAGAATCAAATCAACATCATTAGTATTCACCCCATGTTTTAGTAACTTGCCGAGTGTTTTTGCAATAGCTTGCATAACTACTTTAAAATGCTGGAGATCTACAATAATATACACACATGTGCAACCCAGAATTCAAAATAACTGATCAGATACCTCCTTAGATTCGATTTAAGGGTCTCTCTACTGATGCAGAAAGAAGGCATAGCTGATATAGTATAGCAACATTAAGGAGCAGCCTTATTGTTATGGAGAAACCTGAAGTTTCTGAATTCTTTATTATATTGCAGGGAGATGAGTTTTATCCTAAGAGAGCTGGCAATTGTGGGAAAGAATGTACGTGTACAGCATTTCAAATCTGAATGAAAGTATTAAAGGTCTGTTTCTTCTTTGTTTAGCTTTAGCTTGCAATATAAGGCTTTATTTTAAAAAGCACTTCCGCACATGCTTAACACAGCAATAGATGCAGAAGTGGAACTTCAGCATTGCTCCACCTACACCCGTGAGGCTCCTTTGTGTTATGTATGGGCTGCAAATAGTGGCAGGTAACAGCACATGTCATATGGCTGGAACAGGATTGCCTGTGTAAAAGTGGCTTTCATCTGCTAGGCTTAGGAGATATTTCTATAGGGCATACACTGTATTCTGTCACTGAGTGAAGCAAGTATAAAGTCCATTACTTTCAGTGGGAGTTTCATACATTTAACCTGAAAGCATGTAATAACACTCTGTACCGCGTGGTATATAAGAAGCACTTCCACTACTGCAGAAATGTATCCACCTCTGAGATTCAATATAACAGATCTTCTATACTCTCTTATTTAGTCCAGAAAAAGAAGAGATCTCCCCTATTTACTTGAAACTTCAGAGTAAATTTTAGGCTGTCAGAATATAATAATTCTGCTCTTCTGCGTGAAATTCAACGTGTGGAAAATGTGGGATGCTCATTGAGGACTAAATTTTCAAAAATTAGTTAGGACCTTGTCTTTTCTGTTTTGCTCAAAGAACAAATAACTATTTTTAAACATACAAAATACATGTGATGTTAATATCTATTCTATTCTAAATTATTTATCATTATTCAAATTATTATAGTAAATATAATTATATACAATAAATATTACTACCTATTAATGATAAACTTATTACTATGAATGTGAGTCCATTTGGTCTCCAAACAATAAAAATACAGATGAAGAATGGGGAACATGAAAAAAAGAACTAATTAAAAAGAAAAAAAACTTGCTTTAATATTAATCTATGCATAAACCTGTAATGACAGAGTCAGAATGACCTCCAGCTAATCTTAGCCTGATTTTGAAAAGATCAGGAATATTCAGTTCTATATAATGCTTTTAACCTTCTTTCTCAGCTGTAGTCACTTTACCAGTTCTTGAAAAATTGTAAGTTGGGGCAGGATGATTAAATTATGCAAAGTTAATATCAATGCAAGAATAATCTGGACTTTTTTTTTTCATTTTATATCACCCCTGTGTTCTGAGAATTAGAATGGGCTTGTAATATTATGTGCATAGATCTGCGTGCATGGCATTTGAATGAATGAAAGAATGTCTGATACTTAATGATCCTTCTTATAGCAAATAGTAGATATGGAATAAGAGTGGTAATTCAAAAAAGTGCTTCAGAGACAAGATGACTATTATTTCACACTTTCCTGCACCAATCAGTACAGACAGCTTTCATGACTATCTTAAGAGATGAAATAGCATTACTGTATTAAAAATACTCTGGAAATACTTATGGGCAAGTAAAGACATTGTGAGGTCATGATCAAAAAACAAAAAAGTCACCCCAGACCTTAATATGGGATTCAGTGAGAAAAAGTAACATTTTGTGTTCAGACTGTTAATGTACCCATGTGCAGTAAGGTGGTCGCTTTATTACAGAGAGAGTTAAGGCTTCTGAGTTAGATTTCTATAACATCGTCACTCTCATCTATCAGGAAATGGATGTCTAATTTTGAAGACAGAATTCTAGTAAATATTAACCCAATAAAGCAGTGTTTAGGAGAGACTAAATATAGTTTGATTTTCAAAAGCTGATTAGAAGCCCAGCTTCCTTTGATTATAGATCATTAGGAGGAAGGGACCCAAATCCTGTCCAAATCTTTCCTCCTAATTCTTAATACTTCTTATGCAAAAATATTAACAAAATCATGTATTTTTCAATGAACAACCAAATATAGAAGAACACAAAACATTCTTATGTCAGCCCTATTGTAACATTCAGAAGAACTAGCTCTGAATTCCCCTCACCATGATTCTTTGGCTGCTACTGATGTGGTCTTATCCAGCTCATTCAAGAGAGCTGTAAAATACAGTTATTTTTAAGAATAAGCATGGTCTAAAAGGAACCATGGGATTAATAATAATAATAAAAAAAGAATCGAAGTCAAAGTATTACTGTAATTGTTTTATTTCAAAATATAATATTCTTCTGAAATAGGAAAAGAAAATTTGTTCACCTATTAAGTGGCAAAATGGGCCCCAAAAATTCTATTCCAAATACTAACAAAGGAAAGTCAGTACTTTTTTGTTCAGCAGATCTAATTCCCCCGGATTAAAAATAATACCTCCTTTCCCAGTAACACTTATTTTTGTTAATTGCTGTTTAAACTTCAGAGGCAAAAATAAAAAATATATATATACACACTATTTGATTCTGGTGTGTATATTATCAATGCAATTATTAAATAAGGCTTAACTGCAAGGCCAAAAATTCTTCCTGTTACACTTATTCATTACAGATAATGTCTTTCATAGATATAAATATGGAGAGTATTTGTCCAGCTCTTATTTATTACAAGTGTGAAAAAACATGAACTCAAGATTCGCTTGCAAATCTCTGGATGAACAAGTAAGTTTAGGTATTCTTTCAAAACAAACCTCTTTTTATTCATACATGATTCATTATGAGCTAATTAGCCAGTGAGAGTTACGTTTTTTATGAGAAATTGATTTGAAAGTATTCAGACATTTAACAGTGAAGCTCCTCGATACTATTTTCATAACATCATTATTCAGAAGAAAGAAAACTTAAAAAGCTAGGTTCAGTTGTAAATATTCCTTTCTATGGGATCTTGAGAAAGTGCACAGTCCCCATCTAACTGTCAAAACATGTCTATTACAGAATCAGCCGCTAGTGTCCAGCTATGCAATATGACTGCTCATTAATGTATTATGACTTTGAGACAGGTCCATTGACCAAATTTAAGGGAAGTATTTCTCGTAACTCCAAATCACATTATATTCTACCGTCTCTGCATAAAGTTTGTGCTTTACCTGTTTGGTTTTAGTACAGAAAAAGTTGGACTCTAATCTACTCACATTTTAGGGAAAGTTCACACTGAAGGCTTCAGGCAGAATTACCGAAGACCAAATTTTTGTCAGTAATTAAAATGGCATAAGGATGGGGTCATACTGCAGAAAAAAGATTCTGTAGTGGGAAATAGCTAATGGTTATTATTCTAATGAATTTTTATGGTGTGCCTAGGTGGTACATGAAGTAGTTTAGAAAATTTAGGGTTTGAAATTGACTTCTTATTTCTTTCCAGTCAACAAGCTAGACTCAATAAAAAGCAGAGCAAGTGGTTTGATTTTCATTAATAAATTCTTGTTTGACTTAAGAAGCTATACTTGTTACAGAGGTTTAAACCTCTTGCTCTTTGTTTGACTGAATTGAATTATACACTAAAATTGTATCTTTTCTTGGTGGCTTTCTGAATGATGGATGACTCATTGATATTAAATTCATTAGGCATGTCTCTGGGGGAAAACCAACTTCAAACAGGTTGTATTTTAATTCCCCTACCCCTCAAAGTGCTTATTAAAATAAAATATTTCTTGGGCCTCTGAGAAAATGGTAGATAAAATTTCCAAACTGAAAGTTGTATTCCTTATTTTTAATAAACAATATTTCTCCATTATACAGAGAGGAGCATTTATTTTTAATGTAGGAAAAGGTCATATAAGCGCCTTTTACCCTTACATTTTTGACACCAATGTGTATTTTTCCCTTGTTTTGGACTGTTTACTTCATACTTCTCTAATACAAACTCCTCTGGCATTTTACTGGACCCTTTTCCCCGTGGACTGAAGTTCTCTTCCTTTTTAATTAGATTGACCTTTTGGTTCACTTGGCTGCCCTCAGAATGACTGAGAATGACTGCTTTTTTGGAAAGCAACTTGAAATAAGCACAGAAAGACTGAAAACAGTCATGTGAAATAAAAAAAATATTTTATGCAGCTATATCCCAGCATTATAACTGCATAATCGTTATGTTCATAGTCTCTAACACAAAGAAATACTGGCCTCTGCAAATTCTGTGACATTTAAATGATGACAGGTTGCTTCTTGTCTTCTTGAATGAAAGCTTTTATGGTGCACTTCGTGACTGATATTTTCAGAGTATGTGTTTGCTGCCCGATAACGTTTTTTCTTTTTTATCCTTCCAAGTTGCAAAGAGTAAACTTTAAGTAACTACAAAGCTAAGGGGCCAATGCTACCATCTATTATGTAATATGTATCTCTCTTCTTTTTACCAGTATGATGCAAGGAAAGTAAAATTTAAGTCACATTTTCTAGGCTAAAGACTAAAATCAATGGATTTTTTTGAATCCAAAAGTGATTACATATTTAGGAAGGAATAATTGTCCTACAAAGACATATATAATTGTTCTGGAAGTTTAATGGATGAGGCACAAATTCTTCTCCACTTTTACCATGATGATGATAACGAGCAAAATGTGCATGCCCAGAAAACACAGCAACACACCTTAAGCTAGGGAGTGAAGACAGTGTCTTCTTTTCCTGCTTTTTTAAGAGGTGAGAATTGAATTGTGTTGGATCTCTCCACTCAGCTGAAAGGTCCTCTACTCTGCAAATGGATATTGGGACAGGACATACTGGCAGTCAGGATAAGGTGCACTGAATTCCCAGTCATATTTGAAAGATGTTTGAACCTCAAATCAGAGTTACTTAAACAAGACTAACTTAGTCTATGAGGGTTTTAAGACTTCTCATAAAACTATGAGAAAATCTTCTCTTTTTGTTACTTCTCCCTAAGACCAGAATAATTAATCTGTTTTCCTTCACCTGAGGAATATTTTTTTTATTCTAAATCCTATAAAAATATTTCAAAAGTTTACCACTATTTAAGTAAGGCTATCTGTTATTAAGAATTTTCTAAAAAATAAACTTTAACATCTATAGGAGCAGCCACTTCATATCCCTTTACCCTTAGGCTTTCATCCCAGCTGTTGCTAATGATTCACTTAGCTGCAGTTGGAGAATTAATTGCTCCATCATTAGGCCATTTTTGTTGCAGTGTAGGATTTGCATACCTCCATCATGGCTTCTATAGAATTTTGAGTAATGAGTTTGTTTTTGTAGGATTTTTAGAGATGGCCTATTCCTTGTACATCATTAGTTTAGTGAAATTCAGATAGTTGAAAAACCATTTTACAAATAAGTTTGCAAAGCAAAATAGAGATTTTTTTTTCTCTCTTGGAGGAAGGAAAAAAATATCACCTTCCTAGTTATTAGATAGGTGTAGTTTAGACAAACCAGAAGAAGTAACAGATCAGTAGGCCCTACACTTACTGGAATGATGAGTCAGAAGGATTAGAAGAATGGACAGCTCTTTAGACAAACTCTGCTCGAAAGAATTTTTGTTTCATTCTGAGGAATGCAAAAAGATTTAGTGTTCTAAAGTGCAACCAAGTGTAAAGCTAATCTATTCATTTTTACAGCATGCATTGAGTAAAATATTAATTAAGCTTTTCAAATAATTGGAAATAATCACTGCTACATTCCTTAAGGAACTGCAAAAATTATTAAATATCAGCCAAACATTATATTTGCTCAAAAGCCAGAAGGCATTTTTCATAACAGAAGAAGATAGATATTATTTTACCCTTATTTCCTGTTATAATAATTTTAAGACCTGTTTTGTATTGAATGTTGCTTTAAAATCGAAAAGATTGGCTTAAATGCTTACATGACTTTGTACATATCTATATTTTTACATCACGTGAGGATCTGAACCTATTTCTGTAATAACTCCTTTAAAACATTGTAAGACATACCTTGAATGTACTGAGCAAAATCTTACTACCTCTTTTTCCACAGCATTCAGTTTCCATTATAATGTGCAATGTAGCAGAAGTCAAATGTAATGTATGTTTTGTCATGAATTCAAGTTATTACTATTACCTGTAGAACTGTTTTCTGCTTCATCAGTGCAGTGAATTAATTGAAATTAGGTGTATCTCAACATACATTTTGCAATGAGTTTGCTTCCTTTTCTTTATTAATACTTGAATGAACCAAGAATTTGTTAGGAGCCACCAAATTATTTTAGTCTTCTAAAATATTTTAATATGGTTTGTGTATTTTATATTAATTATTCCTGAAATGTATATAGCACAGAGACATGAGATATCAATTTGCAGCCCCATACTTAGATTGATATGATATGATTTCATGATTCTCCAAAAATTTGGTTAGAAATGTGATAGTTGATTTTTTTTTGGTAGATATACATGCAAATAATAATTTCTTTCTGCATCATACAAATATAAACTGTTACAACAGCCTGTATTCCAAGCTACCCTTTACAACTTAAGCTCAGCTCATCCTTTTCCTGTGAAAAATTCGTTAAGCAGTATGTACAAAAATGGCAATCTTGTTACAGCTGTAGATGTCTGAATATAACAGTGTTGACCAATCAACTGTCACAAACATTTTACATAATTAAAATCTATCCTTTATGTAAGTATAGGTGCTCAATATCATCTTTGAGCACTTACAGGTCTTATGCACCCCAAAATCTTAGCTTTATGATGACAGATTTCTTGGCAGCAACCTTCTTGCACCTCTGACAGTGGATTTGCAGGAGGGAATTCCAGCCACACTACCTGAGGCCACTATTTGACTTTTATTCCAGTTGATGGGATCTTTAAGATATCGTTTTGAAGTTTTCTAGGACTTGTTTCCACTGAAAATTTTGATATTCTTCAAACTTACTGTCTCTCAGTATCCTACCCGCAAACTTTGTCATATATATCTGAAGATAGGTGAACAAAAGCTGAAGGCAATTTTTAGGATAAGTTAGAAAATAATCAATGCTGTGTGCACCGATACACTACTTTGGAATTGCAATTGAATCATTTTATATCAATGTTAGGACAGATATGGCTTGCAAGCCTAGACATAGTAAAGAAATGATACAGATGTGAGGATGATTTTAGAAGAATTTTTTAATTGTCTTTCTCTCCAAGAGTCAGGCTGCCTTCAGTTCTTTATTGTTCGCAAATTTAATGATAGTGATACTGGGCTCATCTGTACAATCCATCAGTGTGCAGCTGGTATTCTGCAAATTTCTGAACTCCCAAAACAACATGCAAAAAATATATATTTGCTTCATGAAAGGTGGATTGGTGATTGTCCAAGAGAAATAATGTATTTGACTTAATTTTTGAAATGCTCTTTGTTAGTTTAGAAATTTCTCATTTTTAAAAGACTGCTGTTGAATATTCCCTTAAATAGGATACCTACATACATTGCAAGATTAATACAACTGCAGTTTGTCCCATTGGATTTTGTGCAGCATTTGCCACTACAGTCATTATACTTCTACAATCTCATCATCTGTGCCACTGTACTGAAACATACTGAAAATAATGAGGCTGAATTCTTGGCTCCAATTTCAAATTTCCTTTCATCTCATCTTAATGTCGTTATAAAATGTGATGCATATATTTATAGAAAACATAATGTGGTTTCTCATAAATGTTACGTCCTCAGGCTTCAAATGGGTGATGAAGAGCTTGGTGTTCTGTCAGCTCATATGAACTATCACACACACTGCAATTGTTTTCCTTCATCCCAGAAATTAAAATATTGGCATCCTGGCACGATGAGAGATTATCATGACACACATCGCAAAAGTGCCAAGAAGAATTCCAGGAAATCTAAATGTTGTCATTGTTCATATGTCCAAATTTAATTTAAGAAAGTTCCTGGTTTATCAGCTTTGGGAATGATCTGCAGCAAACCTGTATTTTGTTAGCACTACAATTTTCATCTATTCCTTCAGCAATCTTATTAAAATCAAGGAGTCCCACAGGTTTGTCAAATTAAACTGGCAGACTGAAAATACAAAATGCAAAACTGTGACTAAAAAGGTCTCTGCATATTATCCTATCCAAGACAGCGTGCAACAACGATCATGTCTTGTAGTTGCAGTAGTTTTGATCATGAAGGAAATTCACCTCTCAGATTCCTTTTATTATAAATGCAATATATAATATCATTATAAGTTTCCCCAGACACAAAGATTTTGGCTTCATGAAAGGATAGAACAGAAAGAAGGTGCTTGGGCTATGCAAATGATTAATAAAGAATGTCCTTCAGTACTATCTTTGGATTTAGTTTTCCAAAGGCTAAATAAACATAAGATTATAATGAAATTTAAGCACCGTAAAAGTTAACTCTGAATTTTAGCTTTTATTAATGCAAACACAATGTTGAATGACTGATTGGATTTGGAAAATATTTTGCCATTGGTATAACTTCATCCCTGTTGATATGTTGGCTTTTGACTACTAGCACCTTGGGGAATTAGGATTAATGTGTAGCTATAGCACTTGTCATGGAGATGGAGAAAACATCTACTTAGAATTATGCTCATGTAGAAATGTTTTGCAAAAAGGGGGATCAAATAAAATGTCCTAGTGATTCCGGAAGGGCTTTGGACTGCAACTTCACAGAAAACTATGCAGCTTCATAGAAAAATGACAGAAAATGATTGTAGAATCCAAGATCTAAAGCAGTAGTATTTTATACAGACAAAAATCTAAACAAAATTCAAGCTAGTGAAAAATCAGGCTGTCCATTTTTATTGTGCAGTCACCTTCTACTTGAACAGATTAATTACATGAATTTTTTATTCAGGTCATCCCTTGACAGAATATATTCTTGATATTTTCTTATTTTCATGATGTGAAGGTTTCTTTTCACATAATCCACTGATTGGTTAATATTTCTGTGGAGAATATCTTGCTTTCTATTATTCTGGTTACAGTTTTCAAAGACTGATGCCATATTTGGGGGAAAAATCCTGTGAAAACCATGTTCTGATTTACAACATCTTCATGGGTTGCACTTTCTAGCAAGCTCTTGCTATAATATCTTATTTGCCTGTTTATGTGGTCATTTACTTGATAAAACAGAAGATTCTTCAGAATTAAGCCATTTTTAAAATCTTGCTCAATTGATTTTCCTTGTTGTTGGTATTTAAATGTGTATACTCAAATTCTGTAATCTAATCCAGATATTTCAAACCACTAATGCAGAAAAAAGGGCTGAACAGTTGCAAGGGCTGAGGAAACTGTTCACTGTCGATGTGTCAGACCTACTATGCCCTGAAGCTTTAAGCCCGGTTTCATCTCGCTTAGTATTAAGCATCCAACTACTTTATCTAAATCAGAAGTGAAGTTGCCCCAGGCTTCCATAGTCAATAGCGAAAGATAGGGACCTTCAAGGAGCAATTTATCCTGCTTAATAACTGAATGATCTCCTTAAAGTTGCTAGCTTTCTCAGCTGACTGTGTACAGAGTTTAATGTAACTGTGCTTCTCATATCATGCCTACAATTACGTGGGGTGAATTCATGGGAAGTATTAAAGAGGATGGGAGAGGAGGGAAATTGAACTAGGGGATTTCTACTCTGCCTGAACTTAGGACCCTATGTCGGTCATGTAATGTAGCATGTCTGGGAAGCATCACCATTTCTGAGTAGGCTAAAGCTGGCTTGAGAAATGTACACATTCTTTCTCCTCTCCTGTCCCTTTTACAAATAAAGCTAAGGTGAAAAATCAGTTCTTTGTGCACTGTACAATACTGGATTGCTCTGTTTGCAGGAGATAACAGCCTGTTTTAGGGACCAATCTGTGCTTTCCCAAATGAGGAAATTTACATAGTTGCTCAGCTTTGCAATCAAGGAATGTAAGCTATTCTCTGTGTCAGGAAGTTAAACATCCTCTTGCACTTTTTATTGTTCCCCCCTAAAATTCAGATGTGTGGAGATGTTTAATATTTCATTTAAAGTATACAGCTTTATATGAGTTATTTGAAAAAAAACTGGTACTCTGTAGATGTGGCTCTGAGGAAGTGTTATTGAATTTCATCGATTTATCATTTAAAGGGCAAGAGTGTATGGCAGGATAAACTGTAGACATTAATAAAGTCCCTGGAAGCTTGATAAGGATATGTTCAAAAGGGAGAGGGAAAACTATTTAGATAAGGCCATATTCTATGAGACCAGAATGTGATTATTTGTCTGCTATTCAGAGGCATTATGAAAATTATGCACAACTGGCCTTTGGCAGGATGATCAGATTGAATATAAAGGTGAGCTTTACTAATGCAATCTCTCTCTCCACAGATTTTTTTCCATATGAAACATAAATGCTGTGCATAAGAGAGAAGCAAAACAAAATATAGAGACAGTTTTCACTTTGGATTTCAGACTGTTCTATCAGGTCAAAATAAAATTGCACAAGGGCAGAGTTAAATAAATGTTGCTCAAAAAACAGCAAAAAGGCTTAAGGGTAACAGTCAGTATAGCCCCAGTGTTTGATCCATTCTCATGCCAATTATTTGTCAGTATTGAATTGAACTCCAGACTCACAAGATTCTGTCACTAAGTTTCTCAATGAGTCATAATAATTTCAGATAAACTGTTCTCAGAGACTCTTAATAGGGATGAAACTTCGTACTTTGCACATCTTACCCTAGAAATGTTATATGTATATCTTTGCATGGTTTGAGAGCATTCTGAAAACTGGCGTGAGATGAAGTAGAAGTGCACATTCCTGTCACCCATTATTTCATAAGTAAAGGATTTTGAAGTAAATGCTGTGTAGTTGTGTATCACAGTTCACATAAAAGACAGGCAACAGCTGCACTCCATCATCAGTGCAGTTCCAGATGTGCAGAGTGACGGCAGAGTTTGGGTTTTTCATTACATATCAATGATGTAATGTTGCATAATACATGTTGTACAGACAGGAAAAGAGAACACATTTAATTTGATGCATGTTTCAGATAGAAAACAGCTGCATGTTTTGAAAGGTCATCTTCAGAGATCATTCAGACTGTATACACTGTCATAAAAGCAAACACATCTTTCCCCATAGTACATGCTATTTTAAATCAAAGCATCTTTCCTAAATCGTGATTGAATTTTTTAACTCTGTCTTCATCAGGAAAGAATTTGAGGCTGTAAATGACAAGCCACAGATGGTTCTGTAATACTACGTGCCAATAGACAACATGTAGGATTTCTGGTTGGGTTCTTGTCGAGAATTATCTCAGCAACTAACGGCTTTTAAAACATTCCATAAAACTAAGGTTTTGGTCTTCATTTGTTAGCATTGTGTTTGTTGGCCACTAGCTCAGATGGTCACTGATGGACCCTGTTTTATTTCTATGAGGTCATAATGTGCATCAGCATTTGGGACACCCTTAATATCTACAACAACAGGAATAATGTATTTGCTTAAACACAGATGCTCATTAATCTTTGCCTCAGATTCCTCATTCCCATTAACAGATCATTTCACTGTTTTCTGGTACAAATCTTTCAAGCGTGCATCTACTTAAAATCATTGCAATGATTTTTCAGCATAAATCTGTTGTCTTTATTCCATTGCAAAAAGCATGCCATAATGTGAAATTGTAATAATATTCATCATCTTATCTTTAGACAGCTCATTTAGTCAGGCACCTGTCTTGCACACAGGCGTCACCGTGGCACACCTCTGTATTTCTAAGAGGAAGCAGTAGTACTGCTGTGATTGTCATGATATAAGGATGTCCCTAAGGCATGATTTGTATGTATATCTTTTTTTAAATGGGTAGATTAAATAATACAGATTAAAAAAGAGATTTGGGTCATTCAAGTCCTTTGTCAATCTGAAACAGAATCAGCTAATTCCTCACTTAGCACAGAACAATAGCTCTGAGTTTTACCTAATTATGATAACCACGTAAGCCACTGGGGAGAAAAGTGTGTTGTACGTGGGGAACAGAGGAATGTGTTAGTAAGTGGAGAGATGATAAAGTCACTAGCCTCCATGAAACTAAAGACAGAGAAATAGCACATATGGAACAGTGAGAAATGATGTAGGAGGAAATTGGAGTGTGTCATAAAACCATATCTCTGCTGAGATAATAGTTCTCATATCCACTGTTGCTATGAATTGTTGTTGAAGAGGTTGTTCTGTGAAAAGTATTCTATCAGTAAGCAAGTGTTGCTGTTTCTTATCAATCAGGTGAGTTCATTATGGCATGTATCAATTGTTTGGGTTATAAAGAAAGGTGTACTAACTGAACTCTGAATTAAATCGTGAGTGCTGTGTGAACAAAATGGAAGAATCAAGACAACTTTGTTTAGGCTCGCTCACCCAGAAGTCTGATGCTCATAAGTTAAAAAGAGATTCAAAATGTACTACGTACTTAATATTCTTAGGAGAATAAAGTGTTAGAAGGAAAAGAAAACAACAAAAAGAAAAAAAAAGCCAATCGTATGAAAGGATATAGAGAAATAAGCTGTTGCAGACACTATTTAGTAGTAGTTAATGCTACAGAATGATAGCAGTAGAAGATGAATCTGAGACAACCAGAAATATGTTAATCAAAAATATCTTTGGTCCTGCACTTGAGTTGTTCCCAGAACATGTCTCAAAGACACTATCATATTAGTGCTTCCATTTCTATTATTAATGCAGTTTCTCAGTTGGAGCAGTCTAAGTTGCCTTAGTTGCTCAGCAAAATGTTTAAAGACTGTTTATAAGTTCAAGTCTATTAGTAGTCCAAGTAAATTAAAATCCCTTAAATAGCTTGCTGAATCCAGGCATGAATGCCTGCTCCAAAAAATACTAAACTCAGTGGTAAATGTTTGAAATATTTTTAGAGTTTGGACTCCTCCTTAAAAATGTCTTACTCGAGGATATTTTTTCCCAAGAATATTTTGGCTTTCATATTTGACTTCTGAAAAAATCAAATCTTTCATTTAAAGCAAAAAGTATAATGTACAATATTCAAAAACAAAACCAAAGAGAAGTTTGAACAGTCATCTCAAAGGCTATTAACAACCGTTATACAATATTAATGAGATATATATGTATATATATATACACACACACACACACACATATGTAATTCAGTCAATGAGCATAAAAATGCCAGGTTGTGTAAGCAGCCAACAAAATATCGATTTTTAATTTCAATGTTTTAATGCTTTAATAAAGCATAGGAGGGAAATATCAAAATTAATTTCAAAATATATTTGAAAAATTCCTACATTTGCAAATTTAATGGCTTCTGAACCTTTTATGATTTTTTCATAATTGCAAATTAATTAATTCTAATTCCAGGAGTATGAGTTCTTCAACATGCAATTACATAGTCTATTTTGTTGACCTAATTGAAGCTTGCAGAAATTCTCTTTAACTACATTTTCATGCAACTGATAAATTTCTATTTTCAACATCTTGAAACATTGTTGCCAAACTGAGATGCCCACAGTGAATTTTAGAAGTTTTTCCACAAAACTATTATAATAAATGTTATGCATGAAGTTGTATTTAAAATGTTATATTTAAAATGTTCTTTATTAAAATCCTCTCATGAATCAAAAAACTTATTATCTCTTACATACCCAGATATTATCATCCTAGAAATATATAAGAAAAAAGACAGGCATATGTGTAGATATGTTAGTGGATGAATCACTGCATAGCTTCTGAGAACTACCATTAACATCACTTATCCTTTTATTTTTGGCATGCCAAAGACCTGAATATGAGAGAAAGTTTTTGTTACATTAAAACATTTGCAGTGCGATCCTTGACAAAGAATATTTTACCCAAGGATTTAATCTTAATAAGACTATGGCTGCAATAAGAATACATTGGACATTGGACAATGTCGTAATGACTGCAAGATGTAATCTGCAGTATCGTTTAGAAAAATATTTTCTAGATGTCCTTGGCATCTTGGTGGACCACCTACATGTTTATGTAACAGTTCTTGTTAGAATACATCACATTAGGAAATGAGCTTATGTTATGGAACATAGGGTACAAGCTCAGAAACCAACAGCTTAAGCCTACAGCCGTAAGCTACAGCCGTGCATTATACGTAGTCAGGAATTTCAGCTGCTTCAGGACTGAGTTGAGCAGAAGTGAAAATAAAGCACTCTCAAGTTGGCCATGAGTAAATTGAACATTTCACAGTGTAATTACTCTAGTATTACTCCATAGGTAGTCAGCAAGAGTAACATTTCTTTTAGAAAACATACATGCATGTTTGTGTATCATGTGTACATCACTGCTTTCAAAAGCAATCTTAATATCTATATCCAAGATCCTTTGAGATTTTCAAGCACCTCGCCTCCATTAACTGACTGTATAAGGAGTCAGTATATGCACCTACAATGATCCGTGCCCAGAACACATTTGAAAATGAGATTTGTGTTTCTGTCTTACTGCAGCACTGTTGAAAATTATGCCTCCTTTCTCAGGCACATATTAACATCTAAATGTGAACTGAGAATTCTGAAAATATTAACAAGCTCCTACATAAAGTAATCTCAACAATTACTAATATTATGATGGTGAGTCTGTATGCCTAGAAAGAAACAAAATTATTTGTGACTGACTGAAATATTGACATTCTAATAGCTACTGTACTTTATCTAAATGGTACCCCTCTGCTTAACCAATCCTGATTATCTAGAATTCATATATAAAATGTATCTTTCAGGTTTTATCCTGCAGATAGAACTGATTGAAAAACAAAATAACAAAACCCAAACATTTTATTTCATAATGATTGAAAATATTTTAAATAATTTGTTTGATAGATATTATCCTGCTGTACTTTAGGAGAACAATAATTATTTGTTCACAATACAGTAAGAGGTAAGGGAGGGATA
Source organism: Dromaius novaehollandiae (assembly GCF_036370855.1). Lineage (NCBI taxonomy): Eukaryota > Metazoa > Chordata > Aves > Casuariiformes > Dromaiidae > Dromaius > Dromaius novaehollandiae. The sequence goes on from NC_088102.1 coordinate 32,930,160, forward strand.
AACTAAATCTTTATTGTCCATATCCTTTAGTTATTAATTCCCTTAAAGACATTTTATATGATACACTCTTGTCTGATTTCGTACTGGGTCTCATTTGGTATTGAAAAGTCTTCAGTCAAAAGACATTGATAGCTTCTTCCTGATTACTGATAATGGCCTGTACACTATTTTAGTGCTACTTGACCTTTCAGCATTATTTAATAATGGCTGTCATGAGATCCTGCTATAAATTTTTGAGACATACAGTAGCGCTGATTCTTGCAGATTTCTTCAATACGCCTCTTTTATTACTTGTCCAGTGTTTGCCAACATGGCCAACATTTCTGTCTCCCATTTTGAGACTATTTTAATTGAAACTCTGTCCTTGGATTCAGGTTACTGGTAAACTGCTACACCAGATTTTTTCACCTTTTAAACTTCATCAGCATATATTTGCAATAAAGTTTTGGTGGAATTGTGCAGCTATTTGCACTGACATTTAGCCCTAAAAGCAAGATTCAAGAAAAAGAAATATTGTCAAATTAGTGCTAGGAAATGATGAGTTTCAGATAATCATGAAGGCTAAAAGTATGGTTCTGTTTTACTATGTAAAATGAAACTGAAATATAGTAGAAAAATCACAGTTATGCATGTGAAATATACTCATGTGCAGAAAGCCTCTTTTATAATTTAAAAACTGTTTAAATTAGTGGGATTCAAGTGTTATTGTCGCACTGAGCTGGCCCTATGCACAAAAGTAAATTTTGCTACAAAAAGGAAACTTCAAATGTTCATGAAGGGAACATGGAACAATGAATACCTTTGTTTCATCACCTTGCAAGAAAATAAGATAGTACAAGTGCAATAGACACTTGCGTGTGCTCACTTCTGTTCCAAGTAATATTTATTTCAGTCTGATCAGAACAGGGTTTTCAACTCTGTGTGTGTTTCTAAAAACTGGGGATAAGTGTCAAAAGTAGGTTTGGAAATGGGTTCTAACAATAGTAGTAATTTGAATGGCAGGTGAAACAGAACAACCAGAAGCTGTTCTGGCACTCCAGAATGACTTGAGCACCAGAAACTGAGCAGGGGCATATATTACCATTTAGAAAGAGCTGCAGCCTAAAAGGACAGTTCAAACATTCTGCAGCTGTTAGCAGGAATTCAAGTTTAAAAAACTTGTTTGCTTTATAAGCTTGTCTGTTCATTCAAGAAATATATATTTTTAGCTGTTTTTTTCCTTTTGGAATTGTTAGTTATTAGGGTTTTTTTCAGGAAAAAAAAGCCTAAGTCCTATTATTTAGAAAATTATTCTTTGAGTGTTTACACTATAGTGTCTTTCTGAATGCTATAACTGTCACAAAAGGGGATATGACAATAGGTGACAGAATGTATCATTGCCGAAAGAGGTTTCATGTTAGAATTATTTGTATATTTTGAAAACAGTATGGAATCAAACAGTCACTGCAGTATAAGAAATAAATTCTTACTTTTTTAAAAAAATATACTTACTGCAAAGAGAATCTTAAAAAAAATACAATAAAGACATCAGAAATCAGCTTGATCATATTTACACTAATGAGATAATGTTAAACAATGAAAGCTGAGCTAAATGCACGCATATTTCACACTGATGCAATTGAAGCACTTCATACTGAAAATAACGGGATTGTTTTGTAGGTTATGTATTTGCTTATTTCTTTTTCCTTGATGAATCCTATGAATTGTGAAGAAAGAACTTCCTGATGTTACTGCCAATTTCTTGCCAGTTGCTTATCTCCTTTTCAGTCACTAAGGAAAGAGGTTGCTGTAGAAGGTACTTGTATTCCCAGTGTACTGCCTTTTTCTTCAGTAACATTGTGGAAGTTATTGAGAGCATCGGATTAGGTCTTGTTCTCTTATGCCCATTCATATGATCAAAAACACCCATCAGTGTAAACAAATATGTGTTTCAGACACATGTCCTCAAGTGGAGGATGGGAATTTTTATGACTGTATAGTGCATTGCATAGTATCCTGCAGTCTCATTAGACATTTCAAATTAAATATAAATACTTTAATCAGATCAGAATAAAAATAAGAGAATAATTTAAAAAAATAATACAATGGATAGACAATTATGAAGCAGTCCTATCTAGCATTTCATTCTTGAGTTTCATCCTTGGTTGATCTGTTGATAGACTGAGAAGTAAAAACCACTACAGCATGTAAGCTTCTACATTTTAAAGATGCAGTAACAACCACAGTTCTTTGTACTCCAAAGACTATCTTCAGCATTTTAAAAACATTTTCAGTCAAATTAATTTTAAGAATAAATGTTAAATATAGTGTTGAGTTTGCGTATTCTTCTCCTTGATTTGTTACCATTACAAGACACTGTGAAACATATTCTTTGAATGTTTATATTTCATACCACACATTAAAATTTCTATTCTGGAATCTTTGCTATTAAGATGGCCCACTGCTTTGGTCCCTGATGTGCTACCATCTTTGATATACTATTCATTTGCTGTTCAGGTACGCCCACAAGCCAAACCTGACAAAACATGACCTTATTGAGAGCCTCTCTTATGACATGCACAGTAAAGAAAGACTGATACAGAAATTCCCCCTGTCAAAACCTTCTTTTGTCACTTGGAGTCTATTTTAAAGTCTTTTGAAGACATTGAATTAGTCACCAACTTTTTTATCGAGTTCCTATATCTTTATTGACAGACCAAGATAGGTAGCTTCTGCTGACCATCCCCCAAACCCCAAAGATTTCCTCAGCTGTAGGTTCGAGTTGTTCCAATGTAGTAGGTGAGAGATATTTTAGTCAAGTATTCTCTTCATGGGTCAGACTTCCTTAACAGCTCAAATCAAAGTGAACATGTGAATCTTTAGGTGTCATAAAATGTGTTGACTGATGTGCTAAGTGCAGATACAATAGAGAAAACAACTTCCTTTCTCTATTGTCTCAGGCCTTCACCATATTTTTTAGCCAATGGCTGAGGACCAAGAATGCAGGGGGAGAATGGATACTGAACTGATAACAGCTGAACTTCAGTAATCTAAAACATGATGGTTGTCACATTGCAGTTTATTTTCTGATGATGGTTCCACATTAGTCGATGAAATCTCAACTCAGTTAAATCAAGCATTATACATCTTGTCTTTCTTATTACATGGCTATGGCAATAAGGACTTCTGGCTGTTTTGATGATCTTGCAAAATCGTAAGTTGCCCAAGCTCAGCGGTAGAAGACAATGTGCTAAAATGAGTGGAAAACAAAAGCAGCTTGCTAATATGACACAGCATTACTGTAGATATTGAATACAACTGGTCAGAAAGCAGAATGTCTTTTTAAAAAACTTTGAGAATAATTTCAATGGCCACCTTAGTGCTTTTGCTGTGCGCTTTGATTATGCAATAGAAATATGTTGACATAATGTTGCCTTTAGCTACTATTTATCTTATTTTAAAGAAAGTTATCTTTCAGTATTTTATAAAATGTCTTACAATGTAGTGAATAAAATTTTATACCTGTGATAGCACAGCTGTACACAGGGTAATGTGCCTTGAGATTCATTGTATCTCATTTGTTATGCAGTGGTAATAATGCCAGTCTCATTCTCGTAATATTAATGGAGAGAACACGCTGGCATTTAAAATAGATCCTCTGAATTCGGACGTTATTCAGCTGAATAACTATTTAAAATTGCATGCAGAAATATTTGCTATACACAACAATTATTGAAGTGTGTTATCAGCATGTGTTATAAGATCTGTGGGTTCTGAACTTTAAAAATGAGAAATGTACAATTTCTCTTGAAATCAAAGTGTTACCAGATGATGTGTGATGACAATGCTGCTGCTGATAGATAACTGAAACAAAGAAATGTAATTTTCTTTGGAAGTCTTAGCAGTTTTTGCTATGCATTAAGTCTACAAAATGTTGAATATCTTTTTTAGCAAAAGGGGGTACTTCTGTAGAAAAAGATATTGAAGGTTGGAAGATGATATGAAACATATTGCAAAGTTACAAGAGCCATGGAAAAATCCTTACTTAAACATGAATAAAAATTATGATAATAGAAGAATCTGTCTAAAATTTTAAGTGATAAATGCCATGTAAAAATATTAGAGGATTATCTTTATTATGTCTCATCTCAGAGCTTGCTATATTTGAAAGACAATAAAGATGTAATTTGCAATTACTTATTACTGTTTTTAATAAAAGTTTATAAACATAAACTTACCACGGACTTTTCATTTTGTTAACATTGTACATGCCTAAAATAGATATTTTATATTAAATAAGTTAAAACAGTGACTATAGAAGTTACCAAACTAACTTAATCACATATCCTGTGACCATAAAATGCCAATGTATTAAGCAACTGGAAATCAAACAGCACAGTTTTTCAGTACAGTAGAGCCCAAAGGTCACTGCATATGAAATATATTCTATTGCACAGAATTATGAATCCATTCATATGTCAGAATTCTAAAATATTCATGCAAACATACATTACTTTGAAATCACCTATAAAAGATAGCATACAATGAACAAATGATAACATCTGAATTAATTTCCTTTTGTTTCATTTGATCCTCAAAAAGTATTCTGTAATCCTCCCCCATTTTGAGAAAGTGACAGGAAGGTGCCTTATTATTAACCTCTGCTCTAAATGAGTAGCTACACTGAATCACCCAAATTCTCTAGTAATCTATGAGATCCTTTGCCAATAATCATTTTATTATTATCCTTTATTTTGCACATCTTAACAAGGTTTTAATCCACAGTGGGGCTCTTTACTGTCGTATAGTTACCCTGTTATTTATCCTTGTTTACATAACTGCTGCTTGGGTCAGTTATTTATCACAGCTTCAGCTGTCTGGCTCATTAACATAATTACAGACCAGACTTTTTTTTAATGTGAATGGATTCTGCTGATGGACACTCATCTGTAAAGGAAATCAGTCTTACTTTGTATGTATTTATATCAATTTATTACTAAACTTAAAAGGGAAAAGTTCCATTCTGAACTTCAGGGGCTGTGGACTTAATTAAAATGATTGATTGACACAGAAGTTGACAACGAGTGACTCTTTCTCCGCAGAATCCACAGACTAAAAAGGCAACATATATAACATCTTTTTACTCCAACACGACCAAAATTACAGCCCTAAAACCTAGGTGTTTGTGTTGTCTGAGTTCTGCAAGGGTGAGCTTCAAGGGGAAGCTTCCTGAGGACATTTTCATCCATGAGATTTCCAGACTTCTGATCACTGTAGCTGTTGCAGAGGGACTGAAAGGAAGTCATCTTCAGTCAGCTGAGTCAATTATCACATTATCGAAGATAAGACGTATGTCTTGTTCCCACTTCTCTTCCCTACAGATGTTCACTCTGTCTTTGTTGTTTTCCTTAATCCAAAGCTAAAAGGGTTTTGGAACAGAATGTACAACATTTGCCCTTTTTGGATTGAAAATGTAAATCAGACAGGCTGCTCAAATGGACATTTTCATTGAAAATTTTATTAGAGAGGTCAAAGAAGGAATCAGCATGAACAGAAATCTCTTGAGCAATCTCTTCAGTCCAGAGCTGAGATACACTAGAAGAGCTAAAACGGAGCTGAATGGCTAGCCCAGAGCTGAGATAGCAGACTTGAGATACATACAGTCTGATCATACTCCCTGCAGGGAGTATCAGTCTGGCAGCACAGAATTTATTTTAAATGAGACTTGCGATACGTCCCTGATTTCTGTAGTATGTACACGTGATTTGTTTGCTTTTGGCTAACAATTTTTCTATTTTTTTTTATTTTCTTTTTTTTTAACATTATCTCAATTTTTCTGGAAACAGATGAACCTCAAAAAATAAACAAAAAATATTGGTAGCTTTCAGTCTACCTTTTCATCTTAAACTTCACAGGCAAATGGTATGGAGCTTGTAAGTGCAGTAGCCAAAGCTGCCTTTGCAATCTGTCATTTGGTAATTTGTAATTAGGGGGTGGAAAGATTTAAATGTTTTAAAAGATGTAGTTTTCCTGTCTCATCTCTTGGCACTTCAGCCATGACTGTCTTCTTCACAGTAAGGAGTGCAAGAAAGGAGTAGAGTATTTGAGGTGGCCAGATGATCTTAGCACCTCTTTCGCATTTTGCCTGTATTCATGCCCTGATTGTTGCCGGCAGATCTCTCAGCCTCTTCCAAGATTCCTGAGTACAAAATGTGGAAGGATCTTCCTGCATGAATCATTGTAAAATCAGTGTTCTAGTTACAAAGGAATTACACCAGCTCTTGCCTTTGTGGAAATTTCACAGTACCTCTCCCTTACAAACTTAATTCTATGAGATGCTGGAATACTGGAAAATGGCATGAAAATAGCCTAAAACATATCATTGCATTTATAAGGTAGCAAAATGTGAAGACTTTATTATACCATTATTTGGGTATATTCTAAGTTTGGATCAGTTTTAAGTTACATTCAGGGTATATAAATCAAAAAAAGATTGTCAAAAATGAAGCATTTTGCATAGAAAATTTTGTTAAGGATCCCACAGAACAAAAATGGAGAAAAATCTCTGTTTTTGTAAATGTGAAATATTACAGTTTTGAATAAGATTTCAAGAATCTGCTTATGATCTGCTTTAGATTTGATTTACACCAAACAGAGTTTAGGAAAGTGATCAGATTTTAATATTTACATCCACTCTTTCCTTCCTTGAAATTCTGTTCAGATTATATTAGAGATTGGCCACCCAGCAGGACAGGATTTTTACATATTTGTTTATTTATTTTGGTAGCAGATAACACTGGCTTAGGTTAGGTACCACCCTGGAACACTTTTTTTGGCAAAATTATTCTCTCTCCATGTGGTATCTTCTGATGCAATTTTTACCAGAATATAGAAAATTGCTCTTCTACAGACATGAATTTGGCACCAAATAAAGATGTTTTAGTATTTTCCATGGCAAGATAAAAGTGCACAAATCATTTTGATTTTAAAGTGTGATCAGGTGCTTTTGAGAAGTCACATATTTCTTTAGAACAAGAGAAAGAACCTTCAGAAGTAGGAAAAAGTAGAGCATCTGCATATGTTTTGGGAACTACTGGTGGAAAAAGTAGAGTATAACACCTGAAAATTTATCACAATGAACAACAACAGAAGTGTGGGCCAAACTGGGATTTTCAGTGAATTTATTGAATAATAATAGATGTCCAGCAATTGAAAAAGTAAACTAACAGTTACAAATTTGGCCCATGGAGAGACTAAAACAACCACTGCTTCCTTCATTGCATAGCAGCAAATCTCTCTGACAATAATTATATAAATAACTGAATACATGGAATTAAAATTAATTAATTAACAATGAATTAATTCCATTTTTCAAAAACATTTTTTATTTCAAAAAATTAGAAAGACTATAATTTTGATCCAAAGAATAAATTCCAGCAGATTAACTTGTAGCGTTCATTGCATATAGGTGCCCAGAGTGAAGCTGGTTGGCATTCAGCACTTTACTGGATAGGATTTTTACTGTTTTAATTTTTCTGTGGAGAAAAAAGACTTTAAAAATTGTAAGAATAAACAGCTTATTTTTATTCCAAAATACGGACGAGCTGCCACAGTGTTTGATGAAAGCTGTACTTTGCTGCTTGTTGCCCTTCACGCAGAAGATCTGTGAAACCATTTGTAAGTTGCACTTCTTTTATCACTTGCTGATTCTGGAGCAAATATGTTTGTTTTCAAATAGAAAAAGGTAGTTTCTACAGCTACATTACTTTTGGATCTGAAAAAGCTGGATTTTTTCTTTAGGCATTTTCACGGTAATAAAATTCTTCCTGTCATACCACATCCTCATCATTTCTTGGCAGGGGAAAACTTTCAGCTGTAATTACTGTGACAATGATTAATAATCTCAGACACGAGGGGATAAAAGTAGGAGACAGATCTTTTCCTTCATATGGGTACTGAAATAATTGACCTTTGGTCCAAGGAAGTGTAGGGTTAAACAGCAGAATATAGTTTCTAATGCAATCTCCTGATTTTGTGTTATTTTTGATCTCTTGCGATGCCTGCCTGTGAGGAGCTACTGAGTTTTGAGTCTCAGAGTGAATATTCTCGGTCATGACTGAGGCCATGTATGAGGGCACGGTTTAGCAGTCTCAGCATAACTCCCAGAGTGTGAGCAATCACCTTCACTGTTTCTGTCTTTCAGCCTCAACACAGCTACACACACAGGGAAGGCAGGGTCACTCCTTAGTAAACAGAAAAACCCTTGTCTGGGATTCGTAGCCACAGAATGGCTGCGGCTGCACCTGGTAATAAACCTACTGGAAATCTCACTTGGAATAAAGTAGAAGTAAAGTTGTTATGTGAACATAAACTTTCACAAAATATATTTTGTATTTCTCCTTTTGCCAATTTGGTGTGCAGAATCCTATTTCACAGTAGAATAGGACCTAGAATGTGAAAGGTAGAAAATTAAGGTTCTTTTCACTCTGTTTTCATTGATAAGTCCTTCATAACCTGGCTTCCGGAAAGCAGTTAGCACTAGAGAGTTTCTCTGACATTCAATTAATAAATGAGGTTTATAAACGTAATTATAAATGCCAACAAATGTATTCATGAAAAAGTACAATTTGCAGTTATGAAGCTCTCTGTCCTATTTCTCTCTTTAGTGCTGACATTGTCCAGGTTACTTATTAACAACAAAACTGTTTTAATTTCTATACTAGGCTTTAGACATGTGATTTGTTCAACAATTTAGCCAAATACAATTTATTCTTTCATACTTTAATCACTAATTATTCTGAGGCAGTTACAATAGCTAATAATTTCAGTTTCTGTGTCTCCTGTGATAGCAAAACTTTTCAGAACACTCCAAGAAAACCTCCTATACTGGCTTGAGAGTCCAAAATAATAAAGTATTTGCAAATAAATATTTTGCCTTTCATATAAGTCTGTATTTTTATGTTGAAATCTCTGCACTCAGTAGCTATGAATAGTAAGTAGATCTTCGCGAACTATTTCATTCAAACCTCAGAGTACTTAACATTAGCCGGCCTGGTCTGATCCACACTCAAAACCAAGTGATTCATTTCCTTACAATTTTTGTGAGAACTTTACTAATTGCTCAGTGAAGTCCCTTGGGCTCCTCTTCATTGCATCAGTGTGTCTCAGACTGGACAGATTTGATATAGAAATGGCATTTGGAGTTAGAGAAAGACTCATGTATGGAAAATCATATGCTATTATTTCTCTCACATCAGTGAAATTCAGCCAAACTTGTCTTTATATCGACATCAGCAGAACAGAAACTTTTCCGCCCTTTTGTTTCTCAACAAGTTCCTATTTTGCTCCAACTGGCCATGGAGCACTCTACCTTTGGAGCAGATAAAGCACTGGCTCTTTCAGAAAAAAAATAAAAGTGTAAAAATACCTTAATTCCAGTTTCACTAGCCAGTTCACTCCAGTCACTGAAAGGAATACTTTTTTCACACATGTACCTATCTGTTGGAGGGTTGCACACATACTTTGCTACAATATAGGAAAGAATGCATATTTGTGCTTGTCTGAAGTTGCAGTTAACAGGGTATTGCATGTCAACCAATGATCCTTCCCTTCCTTTTTTTCTTTCATACCTATATTTTACACACACACTTAGGTACTTTTAAAAATATGACAGGCATATATACACAATAAACTAAATTCATATTCAAGGAATATTAGGCTTGCAATGTCGTTCTCTAAAAAGTTAGAAAATGAAACCTTATTTTATCATATTTGTCCTAAAGCAGTTTGTCATTATATGAACTCAAACATGGAGATTCAGTTCTAGTCCCCTATTGATTGATACTGCCAAGGGAGATTTAAATCAGTAGTATTTAACAATGTTGAATACCCCACTTTGATAGCTTGCATCTGATTTGTTGAAATTCTTCTTTCTAAATAATGTTTCAAATATTTAAAGCTGTCCAGTTCTGTTGTAGCCATAAACTCTCAACATTTCTGTACATCACATCCTTGAGTCTCAAGTCAGGAACTAAGAAAAAGAACATACAGTTATTCAGCAGCCATGAAAAGTTCACTTTGAGGACTTGTGCATACATGAATGTGTTGGCAAAGCACCATAATAATGCATTTGTCTTTTTTCCAACTTTTTCCCAGTTAGTTCAAAGCTTTTTTAGGTATCTTTACATAACATATCTCCTTTCTATACTAGACCGGCTATTCCCTGTTTGGAATTCTTGTTCTAATCTGCCTACAGACTTGAAGCTATTCCCTTTTGCATCTGAATCAGGTAATTTCTGCCTTTATAATACCTAGGTAGAATAGTGATCACTAAGTGTATAGAGTAAATAGATTCCCTTAGTTCTTCTCTCTCGCTTCTCGTTCATAGAGCAACAGGAGAAAAGAAAGTTCTTAGTCCCAAGAACAAACCATTTTTACTGCAGCAAGACTATGAGAATTAACTGGAAAAATCAAAGATATCTTCGCAAAAAATTATTGAGATTTTTTCAAAGGTTTTGAGTTAAACCTTTGAATAAAAATAAAATTGGGGCAGTTTTCAGAACAACAGAAAAGACATGTCCCTGACATGAAGGTAATGTGCTAGAATTCATTTACCTTTTTTGAAGCACAAGTATTTTCCATTTCTCATAAAAAGACTGCCATGACTTTTAATATTGTCAAAAAAAAAAAATTCCTTCATTCTCAAAACTGAGCTAACTACATAAATGAAATGTTAATTCAAAAAAAAAAAAAAAAAAAAGAAAAGAAAAAAAGAATCCAGAGCCCAGCACTGGATGGTAGGTACTAGGCAGCATTGCAAATTGTTGACACACAGTTGACCTAAAAAACCTTATAATAGGATATTATAATGGGAAGAGTATTGCAACTTTGGCTATGAAATTGTGACCTTATCTAATAATTATCTAATAATTCCTTTTAAGATTTTTTTTGGTCATAGTTTCCTCCCAGTCAACAAGATCGTGTCTTTCTCTGCTGCTGCACTCCTTCAAATTCTGAGTAAACTATTGATATTTGAATAATACCTACAAGATCAGCAAACTGTTTCATCATTTCCCTCTTTATTACTCCCTCTACACCCTTACTATTTTCTTGTAGCTGTCTTTTTTCATTAAAGCATTTCATACTTTGGCTCACATAATGATTACATTTCACTTCTGCATGGAGAGTTTGTTTCACTGAGTTCAGGAACCTGTAGGTGCCAAATCCCACTTCCAGTAAATCAGCGTGAACGGGAACAAGCCCGAGCCCTACCTAGAGATTCACAGGACGACTCAAGATGAAAGGAATAATTGGAACTGAGCCTTCCCAAAATTCATTGCTTAAAGAAATAAATCAATTTGTTCTGACCCTCCTCAACTCCTGAATGTTATTACTGATTAAACTAAAAATTACTGATAAAACCATGATCAGCTATTGAGACAGTAGATGATATTTGTTCTATAGAAGAATATTCCATATAACTTCTCTCCATGCTCTAGAAATAATGAGCACAACTCTCCACATCAAAAGAATGACAAGACTGAAAACCCCCCCAAGAAATCAGGCATTATAAAATGCTGTAATAAATGTTACCCAAGCAGGGAAAATGTAAGTGATTCTTTTGCTACCAAATTACATCTCCTTCTGTGAAGAAAATAGAAACCTTGAAGAATATAATCTGTTGCCCAAGGCAGCTTTGTGCCATTAAAATCCATTTCCTTTCTCCTAGAGAAATAAAGAGAGGTTTAAAAACTTCAGATAAAATAATAAAATCATTGTCAGGAAACTGCAGTGGGATGATTATTATTGTTGTATTTTGTATTTTGTTTTCAGTTATAAAGATTGTTTGAACAATTGTTGTTTGAAACCTGCCTAAAAAGACAAATAAATTAAATGAATAGTATCTCCCCAGTAGCTGCTTCATAGAGCTCATTTTTTTGTGATTAAAAATTTAGTTTTGGCAAAAGAAAAACTTTCTCTGTAATTGACATTTTAAAGCTATTATACAGATTTTTTTTTTCTTCTAAGACACTTCTCGTTTAATTATCTGAGATTTCTCACTGTCTTAATCATTCTTGTTCCATTTCACACCTGTTCTCCTATAGAAGAGTTGGAGTAAAATGCCCACAGTGCACCTCACTTTATCCCCAGAAAGTGAACGGACCCAGTTCAAGACAAGAATTATATGGTCACAGTACATCTTTTCTCAGTGCGGAACTACTCCAAAAAGAAAAATAGGTCCAAGAGAAAAAACATAATATGAATCACAAAGGAAACTATGGAAATTCAGGTGCACCCAAATTAATGCTGTAGCAGGTCCAAATGAAGAGATCTTCAATACAATACAGAAAAAGTGAAGTATTTTGAGCTATAAAAATCAAAGTGTTTTTATTTTTATTAACCAAAACTGTCTGAATGAAGCATTTGACAGGAAAAGTTAAAGTCTCAAATGATGGGATGGAAACTTTTGAGGAAGTGGTCTATTTGGCATGAAAACCAATACTGTATTTTATGCTTTTCCCGCAGGATGTATTTAAAAAAAAGGACCCCATCACATGAAAACTTATGTACCTGATGGAGCAATTCATCTTCTGTGAAGATATTGTCTTGCATTATTGCATATGATATATGCATATGCATATATCTTTGCAGCCCATGGGCCTAAAATTAACCAGTTTCTGGTTAAAATCTCTTTGACTTTTAGGGTGTTCCTACAAATAGCATTTTAACATTCCTTAACAGTTATGAAATTTCCAGGATTTGTTGGTTGCCCTGGTTGCAGCCTAAAACAGATATGTCAGAACATTAGCCAGGTCATGAGCCCCAGAACTGAGTAAATAGTTTCTTAAAAAAAAAAAAAAAAATACTATCTGAGTTTATTAGGCTAAGTTGTAAAATTTCCACTGACTTGACTCTTCCCTTGTCTCCTCCTTTAACAGAGTTAGAAACTTAGCTTAAGTCAGGCAAGCCCCAGTTTACATTATTCTGCCAAGTTTCAGATGTCATTTATTCTCTGCCATAAACTGTCATTTCATTTACTGAAAATTGAGATGAGAGGAGCAGTAGTCCAAAACATTTATTTTGGAGTAAGAGGGTCTACAAAATTCTGGGATTTCTAATAATCACAGATCTCTAGATCTGAAGGACAAATAGAGTGGAATTCCCAAAATGTATTTTGCTCTCAACTGCTCAGAACATCTTTTTTCTTAAAGATAACCAGCTCTCACTTCTGTGCTGCACATCCTGGGCCATCCTTTCTTGGTTGGGTTCCTTGTTTGCTCTTTCTCCTTGCTGCCCATACTGCTATTTGTAACTGCTAATACAACTTTGGAATATTTGCATAAAAAGAGAATTCTCTTGAAACAGGATACTTCTTTTTTTTCTCCACTTTTGCAGCAACCTATGTTGCTTTCAGTTCACGTAAAAATTGCTGCTGCTTCGAGATTCTAACTAAAGACAATGGTATTTATTGTTGATCTGATATTGTATTCAAAATTCCTAATGTTATAATGGAAAATGGGAAATGTTTATGGGGTTCATTAAAGTGTTCAAAGCACTGTGTGTTAATACAGTGTTTTTCTTCAAATAATCTGGATGCTAAACATTCCTTGGGATTTATAGTGTGTAGAGGACAAAGGCAACAAGCAACTATTTTATATCTTTTTCAGTTACATGTGTCTGAATTTGCCAAAGAGCAGTGTGGTAGAAGATGACCTGGAGGTCAAAACATTTAGAGTGTTTCACTCCTAATTCCTTTTTTACTATTATTTTCCATTGATTTCTTGAAATTTGGAGAAGAGCTGTGGATACTGCAGTCTGAAGACTTTTTGAATAGTACCTGAAGCTCTGTAAAAGATATGCTTTGAATCTACTTAAAACAGTTTTATCTGACTGTTCACTGATTCCCCCTCACTGGTCATGATCTGCCTGTGGCTAACCATTTCTCCTTGTGATTGTGGAGATTACTCTCAACGATGCTCCTTCTGACAGTGGGAATGTTGACTTGCACTTATAAAGGTCAGGCAGCTCCTATAGTTATTGGGAGTGAGAACGCTAACTCCAGGAAGGTTCTCTGAGAAGAATTTAACCTTCAAATTACAAAACAGAGTGCCTTGCAGATCCAGGACTTCAGCCAACTTGAAAGTTAACCTTACTTCTCTGCAAACACAAATGTGGACCCCAGTGTTGCCACAGCAAAAGAAAAAAAATCAAACAATTAAGTGGACAAAGGATCTAAGAGATATCCATCTAGGAGGCATTTTATTTTACTTTTTAAAAGATTGGTTGACTGCATAGAGAGAGTTGTTTTCCGGATTTTTCACCTTCCAAAACAAATAATAGGCCCTTCAGCTTTTAAGAACCTTGTGCTGAAAGGTTAATCAGCCCATACATTCCTTTTCGCTATTGTTCTGACATTAGATCAAGGAAGTTTATTCCCAGTGAAGCACAGCAACCATCTTAGCTTACCTTTGAAAATTCTTCTGTGTTTGTTGTCATGTGGATTCAAGCTCAGAGTACAGCTGAGGTAGTTTAAGGTCTGTAGGAATTTGGCTGTCTATTAGCGATCATATCCCGCCATACAGTACAAGAATGATGACAGTGCAGAAGCAGAGCTGCAAATGAGAAGAAGGTTCACTTTTCATCTTGATGGAGAGTAAAAAATAATATTTTAAATTTTTAATACAGCACATTTATATTGTGGCAGTAGTGGCAGTAGGTTCATACTGCATATAAATGAAGATGATACTTCGGTTTGTAGAAGAAGAAGGGAGATATTATAATGAAGAGTGTCCTGGGCAAGTAATAAAGAGGAAGAAATACATATATAATCTTGGTTGCCTGGGAAAGACACTGCTTTCTGGGTTTGGGCACATTTTTTTAGAAATGCATTACAACTTTCACAGTTTTAAGTTTGACATCTGCTAGATTTTGGATAGTGTAAAAATCATCTTTAATGGCCTTTCTGCCTCATCAGTGGGGCACCATTCAAGCAACAAAGTGCCAATCAGTAGCCCTTGTTCCTCTTTAGCTTGAAGATAATACTGGAGAGCTTTTTGCAGAGATCATGATCTCTCTGCTCGATATGCCCTTTATTATAAGTACAGTTAAAGGTCTTCAGGCTTATCCATTATAACCCCCTAATTTTCTTGACTGAAAAATTTTTCTCCAGGATAAGACATAGCATACTAAGTTTCATTCCCTCTTGCCTCCCTCACTCCCTCCAGAGGGCAGATTTTATTATATCTGAAAGACAAGCATAACCCCCTCAAACTGTGCTGTTTTATTTGAAATATGAAAGTGAAACATTAACAAACAGTAGAAATGTTTAAGGTGTTTTATTGTACTGCCACAGATCTAATTAAAATGATTTTTTAATTGAAATTAAATTTCATGGGCAATTAGTTTTAGAATGCAAAATAAATCACTTTTTGAGGAAAAAGAATATAGTATGAAATCAGAGAAAAAATGTGAATTATATGGAGTATTTAAGCTGAGTAAAGAAAGTAACTAAGGGCGTTTCTGCTCTCCGGACATGAGTCAAACCTCTCTGTCTCAGGGATCATTTATTTTCTGCTTATCAAGTTAAATCTGGTTGATATGTTCTTGCAGTGTACTGGATAACACAAACATTTATTTTCAAAATATGTGCCAAATAGTGTCGTATGTTTCTGAAAATTAGTTAGAGCAAATTTATGATATTCTGTTAGTATAAAATTAACAAAACACTGGACTGCTTTTACAGTCATTCCAATATGTCAATAAATTTTCTGGGTTGAAAACGCTATTAAAATCCTGCAAGGAAATATTAACATAAAAGAGCAAAATAGTCCTGCTCACTGATACTTGAAGTAAATGTGATCATATTTTTCACATGTGACCATATTTATTAAGGCCTAATTCACACAAATCTAAGACAGCATTTAAGCACTGGCTTAAATTCAAGTCCCAGCAGAGTTTTTCTAGTTTATTTTAAAAGTTGCAGTATTGTTTCTAGAAGAGAAATATATACTTTTCATGTACTGTTCTGAGTAGAAGTATTTTAGTAAAACCTTTATCTATCTGGTTTTGTGCAATCAAAAACTAAGGAAAACTCTCAATAACATTAAGATTTCATAACTCATAATGATAACATTTCTAAGTTATGCTATAAAGAAAAAAACAGCTAACATTCTTACTTGATGCAGTACAGAATGTAAGGTAGTTCACTTTTAATTTTAAAAGGAACAGAAAAAATACTTGCTTTCTTCCCTTATTCTAACTTCAGAAGTGTTCATTTCTGAATATCTTCACTGTCAAGAGGATTATACTGTGGATGAATATAGCAGCACTTTATCTGTCCATACTTATACCCATTACCTTAACCACCTATCACCCACCTATTACTCATTTGGACATCCAAGAAGTTTCCAGGGTTCTTTGTGTGAAAATAGGACTGGAGTTGTAGAAGTCCTAGGATGCACTCCAAGAAGAGATGATTTGAAACACAGGAGATTTTGTAATTGTAGATTTTGTAGTTGCATAGATTTTGTAATTGTATGTGCTCAAGATTTTGAAAGCTGTATGGTCATCTTGGGAACCCCTACTCCTAAAAATTCTATGGTTTTCTAAGGTTTTATCTGTTTTTAATCACCATCTATGGAGTCCAGAATTATTACAGTTGTTGTTGCAGTTTCAAATTGTTACAAATTACTAATTACCAAAATGTTAATTTCTTCCCCATTTGGAATTAGCACACATACGCACATACTCCCACAGACACATACATACACAATGCAAAGCAAAAACCTCTTGTGATTAGCTGCATTAGGGATTAGGGATTCACAGACTACCACATTTCAGATGAGTGGCCAGAGGCATCCACCTGCCCCGCTGGTAGGCGCTTCATTTTTACACATATCTGAGGCCAGTAGGTTCACTTTTGGCAGTAGGCTTTTCCATGGTAGCTCTTGGAAGCTCTGATCACTTGTTTTTAATCCTTCATTTCTCATTTAAGCCCTTCCCAGTAAAGGAAGGATTTTGACCACCATTTAAAGGTTTTTCTAGGCATACAGAATTCTTTTCTTCGTTCTTCACCCTTTTATAGTGCATTTGACATGCAAATCCAACTGAGAAGGAGTTGTACTTTGTCTGTTGAATCCCAATTTCAGCTATCCTGGAAATGAATTAAAAAACCAATACATTTCTACTCATCAATTATAAATTTGCCATCCAATTCTAAAGAGGAATGGGCAAATACAAGAATGGTCAACTTTCTGAAAAGAAGAAAAACAGTCGTTTGCTTGCTTGAATCTCATAGAAAATTCAGGTTCTTTTTTTTTAACCAATTCTTCAGCAGGATGCTTTGCCATTCCCTGGATTAACATAATCAGTTCAAACTTTGCTTGAACAAAACTTTGCAGTCTACTGTATTCTGATGTACTTTGATTGGCTAGGTAAACTATAGTGACTGAATCAATTATTATCATCCTCAACAGTCCACAGGCTAGAAGGTTTCAGAATTGGTCTCAATTTAGTAGGCTGAAACAGCTAAGGAGAAAATTCAGCTGCAATACTGCATTTCCTATTATTTTATGTTCTTTAAAGCACTCCCTTTAATTTTAGTGACATTTTTTCCATCATTAAATAATAGTGCATTAAATAAATGTGATTTAGGAAATATATATCTTTAAAGTGTTGTCGAAACTCATGATTTCCCTCACTTTTGAATTACTTCTTGACTGATGAAAAAGGAAGCAGTGATCTTGAATAACAGCAATTCAATTCATCTGCTGGGATAAGTCACACAGTACTGAAGTTTCTGGCATAAAATTTCATAGATATTCTATTTAGTAGATATTCTTAAGGTTATTTTGGAGGAATTAAACCACAACACAGACACTTAAGACATGGCTTTTAGAGTCCTTAATAATACTGTTATAAATCATTTTCCTGAAGTAATATGCAACATTTAAACAAACAAACAAACAAATCAGTAGTATCCTTCAGCTAGAAGGCTGTTCAAATTCCAAACCAAATGCCAACACTGCAGAAGACCGCTGCTTAAATAAAATATGTGGGTAACGACTATAAGGTCATCCCTAGTAGTGCAGACCAAAAGTTCATCAAGCCCAGTATCCTCAGTCTGACAGGCACCAGGAGCATTGGAAAGATTATAAAAACAAACAAACATATGATAATAGCGCTTCTGAAGAATAACTTCTCAGCTTCCATCACTCTATATTTGAGGAATGTCCTGCACAGTATTTTTTTTTCTTGAATGTATCTAGTCACTTCTTGAATTCATGTTTTAGTATCCACAATACCTTGTAGTACTTTGCTTCAGTTTACACATTGTATGAAGAAGTATCTCCTTTTGTTTGTTTTGACTTTACCACCCCGCATTTTCATTTGATGTCCCTCAGGGTTTTTCATTATTAGAAATAATACATAATTATTTTCTACTCATCTTCTCTGTGTGCCTTACAATGTTTTAGACCTCTATCATAAACCTGATACATTATCCTAACTTTGCTTTCTCCATTTTGGGTTCCTATAATTACAGAATTCAACTTTCTGTGGATATGTGGCCAATACCAGTATTTCAAACAGTTCAAGCTATCTTTCATGAAAACATCATCTGTTCCAGTTCTCTAAACAATCCATTCTTACCATCCAACATGCCCATTGTTTTGTCATTGTGAAATATTTTGAATATATATATATAAGGTAAAGACATTTTGTAAACAGAATATATGTTTTTTCTACCAGAAAAATGCATTTTCAAATTTGGAAGGCAGTCATTCACAATGTTATCTGGATATAAAAATATTGGTAATGAATTCTGAGTTTAAGCATCATTTTTTTCTTGTCCACTTCTGGACATTACTAAAGTTGTATTTGAAATTTGAAGCTTCAGCCATCAAATATTCTTTACTCTCTGTTTTTCCTTCTGCCATCAACAACACTAGATTATTAAGAAAAGTCACTTTAAACATGACAATAAAGGCATTTCAGGGAATATGGCCCTACAAAAGATTTGTAAATTATTGCAAGAATGAACTGGCATAAATATATTTTCATTCCCTCTGGTTACTTTTCCCAAGTGGTAGTCACTAAGTGACTCACTAATAGCTACATTATGCCTTTCAACAGTACATTGATTTATTTCATGTGCAATGACAAGTCTTATTCTTCATGCTTTTTAGACTAGCTTATCCAACTGTTGCTTTCTGCTGGTTCAGCAAAACTTGAATTTTCCAACATCTACCCTAGAGGTTTTATTTTCTGCAACAGCTGAGTAGGCTTGTGGTATTAATAAAATAAGTTTATATAAACCTTTACCTCATTACAAAAGCTACCCAATATAAGGTGCTATTCTTTTAACTGACCAAAACATAGGATCTTAAAAATATTATCTACTGTGTTCCATTATAATCAGCTTCTCCTTCGCCCAAATGAATGAGATGTTGTAGTTTAGATGTTTCCCTCCCCCTATTCTCACATATGGTCCAAACTCCCTTCTCAGACTTGATCATCTGTCACAACAATCTTGTCTTGCTGATCTATCATTAGATGTTATGGGAAGTCCTGGCCACAATGTCCCATTAGAACTGAAGTTCAGCTGAGAAAAATGCTCACATAGTCTGGGGGCAATCAGATGCAAAATCTGCAACTGTTCCAAAGATGTTTCAGTGGTAATTTTAGTTCATAATCTTTTAGTCTATGCCCACCAGCCTTTCAATATTCATGCAAGTTATTTTGACAGAAAGAGGACATTTCCCACAAAAATCAAGTATTTTTCAAAAGAGACTTAATTTCATTGAAAACGCACTTTTTTCTACTGAAAACTGGTTTATAAAGAAGTATTCCTACCAGCCTTGTTAATCCTTAAGCTCCAGTCATGTGCTGTTAAAGCTTCAGCGCATCTTCATAGTGTATCTTTTACAGCATAGCTTCCTTTTGTTTTGTCTGTAACTTTGTAAGTCGAAGAAATCTCAGAGTATCGTAGATTTTTATAAGCTTCTTTTTCCTGTGTTTTATTTCTCAATATATATGCAATCGCATTGAACTTTATACCACCTCTGTGATGGTTTTCTATATCCTTTTGTGTCTATCAGACTGTGAACTTTCTAAAAAAGAGAAGATTGCCTATATTCTTGCTCGTCCTTTCCTTTCAAGGAGACAAACTGTTTCTCCCAATTGCAGCAATACATCTTTTTATTTGGGGGGGCAAAGGGGGGGGGGGAGTGGGAACAGAAAACCACAAGTTTGTCCTAGAGCTGTTTCTTAGATTGTTTAGTAGGAGGATAATGACTTGAAATGCATTACTAGTTTTGTTATCTTGCAGATCCTGTACTTTCAGGAGAGAGTGATTATCACGTTGTGACACTGCCAGCTGGAAGCAATGTCATGTACAGGGCTTAAGCAGCTACCTAACGCCCCAAATCATGAGCTGGAGGAGGAAAGATTTTTATCTATGGGAATTCTCAAAGAACACTATTACCAAACATCCAAACTTTTCTTCCTGCTCCCCTAGGCCTGCACTCTAACACAGGCCCAGCTGCTGAAGTGGAGAGAAAGCAAAGTGCAATAAAGATGTAACTGGTGGGAGAGGGACAGCAGCATAGCAACAGTCTGGTGCTTAAAGTTAAACTACGCTGCCTGCTAACATTGTGAGATGCAGCAATTGGCCTCCGGTAGCATTCTATGAATGTGTGTGTGTGTACGCTTTTCTGTGGGTAGTTTTGGGGACTCTGGCAACCATAGTTAAAATAGTCTGGCCTGCTTTATTGATACCTGTAACTACAGCTATTCATTACAACAGAAGAGATTAATATTAATTATTAAATTAAATATTAAGAGATTAATATTAAGAGATTAATGTTATTCCTAATATGCATGTGGTTTTGTGTCACTGTACTAATTGTACAATAAATAAATAAATAAATAAATACTCAGATTTCCAGTACTTTTGGCTTATTTCTGGCACAATGTCCAATGACTAAAGGACATTGCTAGATCCTTTCTACTTCCTGCTAATGTCCCATTCTTGGTGGACATAGCCCTGCTTAAATACAAATAACAGAACATTTGCTGTTATGATACTCATTGGTTCACAGGAATCTTGAATTTGTTTTTCACTTGAACCTAATATTTTATTCTGACTTGCACTGCACTATGGTTTCACAGATCAGTATTTCAAATATTATTAGCATTTGTCTTTCAGTGTCTAATAGCATATGTTTGGACAATAACCACTGGTTGTTGTATTGTTACTTTTATTCTGTTTATAAATAAACACCAACACACAGACTTTCCTTGTCTGTGGTAGGCAGAGTTGTCCAAAGGACAGAGCACTGAACAGTGAGTTTATTCCTCTTCTGTACTGACTTGACAGGGGAACCTTGTGCAACTCAGTTAAGTACTCTGTGCCCTAATAGTCACCATTTGCGAAACAGAGATTGTAAGTGCATTATTGGAACAGAAACTATGGATCCTAAATTCCCTTCCAGAACACTGTTGCCTTGGTTTTGCAATGACATGTCTCAAGCATGGCTTGAAAAACAGGTAGATTTACATACTGGAAGCACTTAGAAAAGCTAGGCCTTGGAGCTGTATGTCTGATTCAAAGTTCATTCTTCTGATACCAGATGCTAAACTGGCCAATGAGGCCCTATAAACTCCATACATTCACCTGAGAAAGATCTACCAGATCCTTCAGAAATCTCAGTTCTGTGGGGGGTCTCAGTGTGCTCTTTGAACATGCATGTCTGAATAAAGATTATATTTTCATAAGGATGCATGTTTCCCATTTAGTATTTTGTTCTGTTTTTCTTGTATGTGGTGCTTCCATTTAAACAGAGTAAACAGAGTAAAAAGAGCTTTATTATATCCCCCCAAAATATTATGTTGATCTGAATATTAGTGTCAGTGTGTTCAGAAAACTTAGTGCTCCCAATAAATCTCAGAGATTAAGACCTCTCTCAGGTCACTGGAAGAGTCAAATGCCCTGCCAAATAGCTCTTCAGTGGATATAGGACACTCATTCACTGTCATAGAGGGTATCTGAGGTGTCAATCAGGCACCAGATCCAGTGGGACAGCTGGAAGAATGAGGCCTCTCTCTGTGAAATCAGAGAGAAATCATCTCACCTCCCACTACTGTTGTCTGCTCCCAAGAGGAGACACCTTGGGGCCAAAGCACTGAAATGCGTGGCAGAGGGGTGGAAGTATAGTAGCAAAACAAAATTTGAGAAGCAGGTTGTTCCATCCCTGCAAAAAAAATGACAGATGAGGAATTGTTTGCTCTCCCCATAAAGACTCTCCAGAAGCATGGGTTAAGATGTTACTGAGAGGCAAATTTCAGGAAGAGATAAGAAAAAGTCTCTCAGGGTCTGTCACTAGAATGGGAATTGCACAGAGCTTGCAAGTTCTGAGGTCTGGGTACCAGATCCTTGCAGAAACACAAGTTGCCAGGACTTAATGCTAATGGAAATTACAGCAACATTTGTGAAATTTATGGTCAGGTCTTCTCTTGGGCAGCCACTAGAGGACAACCTGATCACATACTTTTAGGTTAGTCTGACGTTTCTACCTACAGTGTGACATATGCACCAATAGCCGTTGCTTAACACCTCCTTCCCTCTGACAAAGCTCATCTTCAGAGAGTTGGTATGAGAAGTCAAAAGTTCTAAATGTGTAAAATAACAGGTGCTTCTCAACTCTGTATGAGAACCTGTATGAACCTGCCCCATAAGTTTTGATCCTTAAAAATATATAGAGCTAAAATGGGTAGTTTTTTGCACAACTCTCATGGAAAACAAAGCCAAGGAAGTCTCATGAAAGTGAATAAATAGGAAACATGGAATACTACAACGTCTGATTTGGCAGGTCTGAACTGATGGAGGTATTCTGAAGTATTTTCACCGTATTAATTTTTTTGTATAATTATACATAAATGTGTGGTAACTAGTCTACTGAAACATATCTATTACAGGAGTGCCTGAGGCCTCAGTTTGCCACATGCAGTAGTAACATATAATAAGAGAGATTTTCTCTTTTAGAAGCTTTACTGTCTAAAAAAACAAGACAAAAAAGCAGTAGAAGGAAAGGGGCAAAAAGGGATGCAGAGCCATGCATCAGTTGAAACCGGAAGCTGTAAAGAGAGACAGTAATAAAATCTATTGCACACTCCTGCCCTCATTGCCTTCCTGCAACATAGAGGTATCAGTGGAGGAATAGTAAGCACTTTCTCCCTCCAGTGATTTCACTTGACTTTGAGATGAGACTATATGATAGCTCCTGCCTTTGAAAAAAGGTAGAACCCTCTTTTGTAGAGAACACTAATTTGTATTGTTCTGTGTGATTTGATTGCTATTTTCTTGCTAATTAAAGAGAGGTTGACAGAAAGAAAAGTGTTCTGTGCTGATGGTTATTTTAATTTGTTCTAATCACTAGTTGTTCTAGCATACCTTTCTCTTGTACGTGGTATCTAAGAGTGAATTTTTGTCTGACCTCAGGTTTCTACTAACTTTTTTTCTAAGCTAGGAGAGCCTTAATTCCACTTATTTCTCCATATAAAACACATCATAGAGTCTAGAAACTTCCCTCTTTCAAATGTATTTCCTTCTTCTTTTCCCATTTTTAACAGACTCTCCCCTGGAGTAACTCTCATTACATCCAGTTTCCATCTGTCTATAGTTTGCACAATGTGAGGCCCCCCCTGAAGACCTCTTTATCACTGGGATCTGAAAAGGGTTTATGTTTTAGCTCATTTTACATTGCATTAGGTTTTGCAACAACAAATCATGGCTTCTGGACCTTAAAGGGTTAGTAACTAGACGTGCACTGAAGACTCACTGGGGTGGGAGCTGCAAAAGCACAAAGCATTAAGTCAGAACAGTAACAGAGAAACAATGTCAGCACAAGGACAATAAATGCTGTTATTCTTAGTGCTCCAGGAATAACAGTGATTATTGTTCTTGTTTTAACATCATGTTGTTTTCTCAATTTTGCTGGACAAGAACATAGAACATGTAAGAGGAAGCTCTGAAGTGACCTAGATGAAGATTTTAAAATTATGAAATGGGGGAGAGAAATGTATTTTTACTTACATGAATTTTGCATTGAAGGGACAGTAAGAATGCTAAAACACCTAGGCAGATGTGCATACATATGTATTTATTGCTGCCAATGACAGCTTCTGAATTATTATGGCACACAAATAGCCATGTGTTTTCCTCCAGTAAAGGATCCTTTTCCTCACCCTCATCTGCCCCCTCAGCCATGCATCACTCCCTTACCCCTTTTTTTTTTAATAAAATTGTAAGATTTTGAAAGGAAATGCTATCCCTTAGTGAGGCCCCAGACACATTGAATGCTGTAGAACAAAAGAGCAATTTTATATTGATAGTGTATAAGTATTCCTCACGCAAACACTGCTATTGAACAGGTACCAGTGAAAAAGCTGCCTTGTATACATGTGTTTTATGTGTATCACTGTATTTACATATACTAGGATTAAATGGATATGAGGAATCACCATAACCTTTGTCTAAACTGATGCTAGTTGGCATTGTAAAACCCCTTTTCTACATTAACAGTTGGTAGTGCCAGCAGTATGGCTCAAAGAGCACCTCACCACACTAAGGGAATTTGCCCAAAGCAAATTTTAGTACCATGTCATATGCTGAGATGTCCACTGTGGAGCACCACACTGTGACTACAGACACAAAAGCCCATTATAGGAGCTGTAAAGTTACAGTTTCGTTTTCCCCATACTATACCACAATGTTCCAATCCACATTTCAGTGATGCTTTTGACAGCTGAGAGCCAAGGGCCAGCTGAAGAAAACAACAGTTTCAGGCTTGAGAGGTTCAGCATGGCTCAGGCTTTTAATTTTCTTTGTGCCTCTTTTGAAATACTTTTCGTAGCGTGTAGTTCTAACCAGATACCCTTTCACAGGCTCAGTTCACTGGATACCATGATTGATCTCCAGAGCAATGTATCAAAACACTTTCTAATCACCTACAAATGGATGGTAGGAGGAATGGGGAGACTGGCATGCAATGAAATTAGGCCTGTATCAGAGTTCTTTCGGCCCTCATTATGACTCCAAAATCTTGAGCATTCAGTTCAATCATAGGATGTTTGTCAATCTAGGACTGAAAAAGCACCTTTCAAAAGAAACTTCAGGGAACCTGCTCGTGTCTGCTTCAAGGCAACTATGCACTTGTGGATGCGATTGCCTGTGTGATACAGACGTTTCCAGAGAGTGATCAAGCATGTAGGAGTTTACAACCTTTCCATGACTGGAAAATACACAGAAAGAGACTATACAGCCAATACAGGTATGACTTTACAGCTCATATAAACAAATCTAGGCCAGGATTAGACTGTCATATACCAGTAATATTTCAGCCATTGCAGATCAGTCGATCCAGCAACACCAGGGACTGATGCTAGTATTTCAGCTGTCCCTATAGTTTTCTACACCATAACTCAGATATATTTACATAATCACACCTTTGACAACCATGTAGACAAACCAGCAATGTTTATATACCACGTATCCAAAAAAATTGGCATCTTTTGATTCAGCCAAACTCAAGCAGCCGAGAGGCTGCTCATGTTCCCCAGCACTTACAGTCAATAGCCCTAGAGTTATTTCTGGAGGCTGACAGAAGTTACATTAGCAAAGGCTGACTTTTCATTAGCGTTTCAATTAGGTTGTGCCCTGCTTTTATGGTTGGCTTTGGTATGGTAGGCCAGACCATGCCAATAATCACATGAACGAGGTAATTATAGACACAAAGGGATTGTACAGTGTTGACTCTGCTAGCCAAATTAGCTGCTGGTGGTGAGGGCTGCAGGGCATCTGTTATTCTTTCATTTCTTAAAAACAATTTGTCAAAAACAATAGTGTTTATGGTTATAAAATGAAGCACTGAATGAATCCTTGATTTCAAATAGTCCAGGCATATTAAATTACTCTGCATCTACTTAACCTCATCTCTAGAGAAATGAAGAAATGGGAGTCAAAAATGGTTCTTTTAACACAGGCCACTTAACGTTTTTCGCAAAGGAAGTACAAAAGTACCTGTTTTGAGACTATAATCTTCCAACCAAGAGCAAATGCAGATGTGAGAGAACAAAGTGGAGGCAGAAAAAAAGTTAGACACAGAGCAAAAAGAAAGCAGGGGGCACTATTAGGAGGAAAAGGGATATTCATTGATTTTAAAACCAAATTCATTCTGTAAAGATTTCAAGTGAAATTGCTTCATAGAAAACACCTACACAAATGAGTGTGCTAAAAAGAAGGCAAATTCTTCAGGAGTGGATGTGATAGTCCCTTTGGAGTTTCTGTTTCAGATATCATGAAGTCATCTAATTAAAATGGGATTATTTCTCAGATTTTCCATGTTCTTTTTTGCTTCGCTGCTCTTTTTCATCTTACTCTTAAAGTGGTCACTTCAGGGAACTGTTATCAGAGTAAGACTCTTCACTTAACCTTTTAATTCAGAATCACAGTGGAATCTATCAATAGGAGTTCCAATTTTAAAGTAAAATAAAATTGTGAAAAATCTGCTACCTCTCTGTAGATTTCTCCCTGAAGTATAAGGGCAGAGGGTGGAGCCTGCTTTTTGGCTAGATTACCTTTACTCAGTTAACTACAACTGAGAACACATTAATGCTCTCAAATTTAAATGAATTTTAATCATCTTTTCTTTTTAAATTGTCTTTTAGATTACTTTAGAATCTTTAAGAGCTGACTGAAATTTTTTCACACAGCTGTTGAAATCCTGGACTTAGTTAAATAAATGGGAGTTCTACCAGTGAACTCATGGTAATAGGATTTCCCAATGAAGTGTGTCCTAAATGAGAGTTTTGTTTTTTCTAGTTCTTTTGTGGACAGTCGGAAGCCAGACTACAAATAACCACCCCTGGTATTATAATGCCTATAAAGTGTTGTGCCCCTTCCCGCTTTTTTTCAGAGTAGAAAGGCTTCTGTATCTCCATTCTTCTGGGCTGAAGCAGAGGTGACCAGGAGCTGTGGGAAAAGCCTTGTTTTGTTTATGTAAACACTGGTCAGGGAGACTTCCTGCATTCCAAAATGTAATATAGGTGTTAATACAGTAAAGAAAAATCTCATGGCCTATCTAACTCTTTACAATCCCCTTTCAACATCCTGAGTTTTAAAATGCAGGACAGTGTGATATTACCTCACTAATAACACCTTCTACAAAGACATATGATTAGATTTAGCTTAACACTTGCACACACAGGAATATTTCTTTTGCTAGAAATAAGGGTAAGTAATGAATTTTTTCCTAAGTTGTATCTCTCTGTGGTTTCCCATAAAAAGCTGAATAACTGAACCCCGTAAGAATCAACTATGAAGGTTCTAAGAAGAAACGAAACTCAGCAAGTTACATGATTGGTCAACTCACAGCAAGAGTTGTACACATCTAAAGATACTAGAAAACAATATTTCATGAATAAAAAATTAGCTGCTGTAAATTATAATTATTTGCCCCATTTTTTATTAAAAGAAAAAAAGAAAACCAAACATCCCCACCCTTGAATCTTCCTAGTTCAAGTCAAGCAAATTACTCTTAACAGGAAGTTTTATGCTTTAGCACTGACCCTGCTTCTTTGGATGGTTACCTTTATATATTTTTTTGCATAGCTGGAACACACAGCTTTTTGTCAACAGGAAAAGAATTCTGAAGCTGTCCAGAGATTTGGCTCTAACTTTCAGAGGAAGTTATGAAAATGAATGTATCATTGTTTTTCTCAAAATAGGCTCTTTGTTTATGTTTTATTTTATTTTCCCAGCTGCAGTGACCACTTGAGTTACCTATATAATATAGACATTGGATCACATTTATCAGCTACCTAGAGTCATGTCCATCAACTTGACATTGCCACGCAAGCTTATAGTTCTTTGGCTCACTAGAGAATTCCAGTGAGTATAACCCTTTGACACTGCTGTTTAATCAATATGATAATGGGCAAAATGTGAAATATCAAAATAATAGATCTATCCAGAGCTTCTTTTCTTTGGCTACAAAATAGCTAAGATAAACATTTTTGCAACATCGACATTTTCCAATTCTAAATAGAGATAGGTGTGAAACAGAAATGCAGACTCAAAATCCTTTAACTAGTGGAAAATCTGAATTCTTATCAGACATTAAGTTTTTGACAGGTGCAAATTTAAATCAATGTCATCCAATATTATCTGAAAACCTGGGTTTTGTGTCTCAGCCCTTACTTCTACCATACGATGCCCTACAATTCTTGTATTTCAGCCTACTTTTGAGAATGATAAATCAAATCTCCAATGGGGTAACTTAATGATTTTATCCATCAACCATTAGTATACATTGTTAACCAAATTTTTCAGGAACTGCTCTATTTATTTTGCAGAAGCTGTCAAGAATTGAAGCACATATCATAGCTGTATTTTGGTATTAAGTCTGGTTAAAATCATTCTGATTATTTTCTAATATTCCTTGTCTCTGTCCCACCCTGTTCTTTTAATGCAAATTCCGTATATGATATGGACTGAACGAGGAAATAAAAAAAAAATCTTGACAAAAAAATTACTGTACTTTCATAAGCTGATGACATTTCCACAGGAAATGCCTGGACAAAGATACTCCTTTCTCTCTGCCCAACTTTGCTTATCAGCTTTTACCAATAGTGTAATTCAGTTCCAACTCTGAGAGGCTAATTATCACTATTTTCAGGCGACCATGACTTAGCGCTCTTTAAACATTCCAAAGTATGTGCAGAGCAGGATGCCCTAATATGTAACTGTCTTTAGTAGTTCTTCCTGGCTGATGAAATATCTGTCATCCGGTTTGTGTTTGCAAAGGGTCAGCCTAACCACAGCCTCCACAACAGCATGCTTTTGAGCTGTGATGGAACAAATGCAGTAACCATTTGCCAAAGTTCTCTCTTCATACCACGATTGTAAAAGACATTTTGCCATCTTCTCCATGTTTTGTTCACAGTGCATTTAATAGTAGTGATACTGTAGCTCTTGTGTCTCATGGGTATAGAAATGCATTGCTGGCTTCTTGAGAACTGACAAGGCACAGTTTGTGCCACCCCTTATACTTGTAATGGACTGTCTGTGTCATGGCTAAAGACTTGAGGAAGATTCATTGAAGGGGTGGAAGAGCCTGGGTGACTGAAGAGGGGACCTGTCTATTCTGTTCCTTACAGCAAGCTACTTTTTTAGAGGACAACAAATACACATACTTTTTTGCTATTTGTTGGATAAATTCATATAGTGGATACAGACATTCACCTACCCTGCTTTGTTATTTACAGTCAATTGTTAAAACGAATATTATAGAAAAACTCAGTCCCTTACAAAAAAAAAAATAAAATAAGAGAGTCTGTAGTCACATAGTTATTTACCAGCATGAATCTTCCCCCAAAGCTTTTGTAAATGAAAATGTAATGAACATTCAGTGTTGATCAGTGAGACAGCATTATGTACTTCTCCCAAACCATTGACAAATACAGATGGGAAAGGGTCAGTGCATTTTTATTCCTAGCTGCTATTTGGACAGATGGCCAGCCAAGGCAGTTATTGAAACTTTTTTTTCTAATTTAAATTTAATGAACTGCAAGAGATCCACCAAAATGACTTTATTTTTAAAATATTTCCTGGGGGAAATAAAAGCTATCACTCTCTCTTGCCTCCCTCCTTCTCCAAGCAACAGCTCTGTCTCACCGTGCAGCTGCTGCTTAGAAAATTAACAAATGCAGCTCTTACCTATGTGAAGCTCCCTCTGTGAAACTTTTTTCTAAGAAAAACGTTTAATAGCATATACAATTTCATCACTATTTGTAATGTGAAATAAAGACCCCTCTGCCTGGGAAGATAATTCTTTTATGTAAGCAGCTTAGACCCAGTTTTGACCTAGGTGAAATCCAGGGGAAAATGTCTTCCAGATTTTAAAATGTACTTACAGCTTTCTGGATCCATTACTCTTTGATTTAGAAAATTTAAGTTTTTAAAAGTAGCATATTTCTCTAGTACTTTTCATTTGCTTATAGAGAGGTAGTCCTCCAGCCAGAACAGTTAACTCAGAGAGTCTATTCCCAGAACTATGCTGACATCACTGCTGATGTAATCGCAGATGCTTTTGACAAATAACGTTTCACAGTCATAAACAAGTAATTCTTGTTGGCTGGGACACAGGAAGAAACAAGGAGAAAACAGTATTTATTGGAATGGAAATAACCAAACTGGAAAAAGAAAGTAATGCTTCTAAGAGGATGGTAGAAACAGTGAAGAAAGAAAAATAAACACTGAAAACAAGTGATGGGCCCCAACTAAAACCCTTGAATTTCAATACTGCAGAACTTCAGAAAAATATGAATGTAATACAAACATCTCAGACTTGTCTCACTTAAGCCCTATTGTAAATAAACACAAGTAGTAATTATTAGGCATCACCCTTAACAGTCAGCATTTTTGCTTATAATCTAATACTGTTTTATCAGCCAGAAGTGAAAATCAGTTAGCTGTGACTCAAAAACCTCTTCTGTCTCTGAATACTGCAGCTGGTTTGCCTTCCATTTTAACTGAGTACAGCTGTAATCAGTAACAAGCAGCAGAAATAGCAGTGACTGTGGTTTCAATATTTGTGTTAAGTAGCTCTGCAGTAGGTGTGGAGTACATGGAGTGTTCTTGTTTAGATACGCAATTGCAAGAGAACGTGTATG
The DNA here is from genome assembly GCF_036370855.1 of Dromaius novaehollandiae. Lineage (NCBI taxonomy): Eukaryota > Metazoa > Chordata > Aves > Casuariiformes > Dromaiidae > Dromaius > Dromaius novaehollandiae. The sequence continues at coordinate 32,960,868 of NC_088102.1, forward strand.
ACTATTAACAGAGAGATATGGGTAATACCATCTTCTCTGTATGAAACAAAGAACTGGCATTGTAGAGAAGACAGTATGCTAGCTTGGAGGAAAAGTTTATGCAAAGCAAAACTACTCTTCATTTCTTCTTTTATTGGCATTGAAAGTGAAGAAAAAGATCAAGGGAACAATAGGTTTTTTTGAGTATAAGGCCTCTCCATCTATAAATTTACTAAACTGATGGAAGCAGCTGTTCTCAGGGCCACAGGCTGAGTTAGCTGGTGTTTAAGGAAAAAACCTGACGATGTCCTCAGAGTAGCTTCACCTATTAGATTAAAAATAATAATAGATGACCAGTACACAGGAACAGTCAGCCAACCTAAAAGGTACGCCTATGTCCACCAAACAGAAACAGGAGCATAACATGTCTATGATCTGTTGGTAAAGAAACAGTTAATAAGAGCTGGTAAGCTCAGTTTGTTGACACAGCTGCACACTGGGAGAATACAATCAAACTAGGTAACAGCGCCTTCTGGCCATCTTAACCCTGGGGTGGAGGCAGCCCTCCGAGGTACCTCTGTGTGTCACTGTAAGATGAGCAGGTTGGGAGAAGATATTTTCAGAAAAGGCTAGAAGTTCAGGTTGTGCAATGAGTAGAAGCTTACTTTTACTTGTCCCATGTTTTCATGAGGACACTGTTATTACCCAAATACAATAGTGCATGTAATGGACACAGCCTTGAGAAGGACAAAGATTTGTTTGGGATTTCACGTGTGTTGATATGAAATTCTGTGGATAGCTGTTAATCAAGAAGGGATAATTAACTGTCATTTGTATGGAAGAAGTAGACCTTTGCAAAGACTAAACAATACCAAAGAGTGAATGTGATGATTTCTTCTTCTTTAAAAGAAGAAAGGTGTTGGGCTGGTTGATATCTTCTCATAGCGACCAAAATTTCTATCCCAGATAGTGTAAGGGATTCTATGTTACTACATTGATGGAAACCAGAAATATGCACAGTCTTTCTCCTTTTCAAATTCCTGGGAGATGAGGATTTTTTGGCTCTGTTCTGAAAATTGAATAGTGCAAAGAAAGTAGAAGGAAGTACTTAAAGTATTCATCACAGTTTAATAAACAATGAAGTATAGTTGCAAGAATTACACCGATGGGGATTTCTTTTTTAGTTATTTGCCATAAACTAAAAGGGAGATGAACAAGTAGCTTTTATTTTTGTCTATTGTGAGACCAAATTGTAAGTACAAAGTCTGGTATGTTCAATGAATAGAAGTTTGCATAGCTTGTAACCAGACTTCTTTTCCCATCACTTTCATCAGGACTGTAGTTGCTCTGTTGAGACTCAGAAGATTAAGATTTTACTGTGTATACACGGATTCTATCACACCACCTTGCCCTCAAGGATTGTGGACAGAGTCTCTGCTTCTGAACCAACTCCGTTTTTCGAAACACTACTCTGAAAGACACATAAATCTTCAGCAGTATGGGTGGCTAAAATACTATGACTCTAATTGCTTGTAAGTAGGACTCTGTGGCAGTTATTTCTGTTTTGTGAAATTCCCCCATATTAAAAAAAAAAAAAAAAAAAAAGTAGTAAATCAAAAGCCATTTCAAAGCATCCTTCACTGGAATATGCAGGCGAGTAAGATGGTAGACTCCATAATATTATGGCATTTTTAGTATTTACTTGGTATGGAGGGAACCCAGATGTAAGGCTCTGTGAAACTGGGAAACTCAGTCTGTGTTTCTACCATCCATTCTAAGCATACAGCCTAACAATCAAACTGCAGTACCAACTCCTACAACAAATTACTATCCTCACAAAATTCTGCTCCTCCCTAACTTCAGCTTCACAAATTAAGAAGCATAGGCATCTGCCAAGACAGAAAACAAAAATAGCCAGAGCTCAAAATGCAGTATTAAGACAAATACCTTTTTATAGGTTTATATTTTTTCCTTTATTTTTTTTAATAAATCTGAAGCTCTGACTGTGCATATAGGAGGAAGTCTTTGCACACATGCAATCAGTAAGTTGAAGCAACTGCTTTTATTTACACATCACATAAGATACATTCCTACCAGAGGAGTAGGAAAAATAATTGTATTAACTGTATCTTATTTGACAGTCGCTCATTTTGTTCTGGTTGAACATGTGCAAAGAACTGACATTTTACATATATATTTATCCTTTCTCTTTACCGCTCTTTTTTTCCAGACAGTCTCAAAAAAAAAAAAAAAAAAGAGAAAAAAGCATTATAAGTATGCTTATAACAAAACATCTTTACAAGACACTGACCTGAAATGCAAGTCCATTCACTTCAGCTTACATAAGCCTCTCATTAGTGAGTTAGAATGCGCTTTCAAAAATGCCTTAAAATTTTACTCAGGCACAATGAAAAAGGACTTTTTGAAAGAAATTTCAGCAGCTTCAAATGTCTTTAAATGGAAAATCAGTCATGCCAGTTAACTGCTCATATTATGATACATACTTATACTAATTCTTCAGAAACTCTGGGGAAAGACTGCAATATTACAGTCATGTTTACAGCAAAAACTTTCTTAGCCCTTACCAAGAACTTCCCAGACTAGTATACATGCATGTAAGATACATTGCTGCTCAGACTCTGACAGTATGCAGAAACAGAACACTAAGGATTGGGGCTGTGTCTATACTGTCATTTTATGAGTGTCCACGACAGAGCTCTCAAGACTGAATTTACTGATTTTTCATCTGATTTGCTCTTGGAGGACACCTGGAGATGTAATAAGAAAAGCTAACTGCAATGAAAAGAGTCTCTAGGATTATTTGACCTTTACAGATTTCTGAAGCAGTCTGGTTATGGGCAATAACAAAGGATAACGCTACTGAAAAGAGGCAACATACTTCCAGCAGGTTGGTGGTACAGACCATACAGACATCAGGTCCCTTTATGTTTCCCTAGATGTTCCAGCCCTCTCATTTACAGACCTGCCTTTTCTGCCCTGCTAGAAACAAAATAGCTGCAAGAAAGATGGTCCCAGCATCACAGAGGACTGTGACATTTTACTCCTTCTGGACTTTAGTTTCCAGCTGCCCCAGCCCATGTCTTTCATCATCATCCTAATTTATCTCTGTCTTTGCACAGTCCCAAGAAGCAATCCTAACAGAAAAGCAACTGGGCATTTGACCTTGACTGTGGATAAAGACATGAAATGGCTTATCTTTCCTCACTTTTTTCAGAGATAGACACCTCCTTTAGTATGGTGACCTAAGTGCCAAGAAAGTTGTTAGGTGACCCAAATCCACATAGATCCTTTCCACATCAGTCTTTGACAGCACTGACCAATTACAATCCAATCTGTCAGCCTTCACTGTTCACCTGAGCATCCTTGTAACTACTGCAGTGGCTGCTTTACATGCACAGGATCAATCCCTGCTCAACCCTATGTCTTTTCCTTCTCTCACTTGCAATGACTTCTCTAAGACTATTATTTTGGACAGGAGAATGCAAACAGTGTACATGACCATAGGCAGTCATGTACAGACAAGCCCAATAGGCCTGAGTTTTGATCTTTATTGGGATCAAAACAGTCACTGTGCTCCATGGGTTTTGCTTCCCCTGACTGCCAATTTTCTCCTCTCCATTCCTCCCTTCACTGCTGTTTCATGTAGCAGAGGTCAAAATGACGTACAGCCCCCCAGGGACTAACAAACAGGCCTATCCTCAGGCTGCGGGGTCGCTCTGTCAGTTTTGCTCCAGGTAGGTCCAGTAAAGTGGCTCAATCTGAGTTCAGTTCTGCTCTTTGGATTTTTTTCCCTTCCTATGCAGGGAAAGCACTCACAGACAAGCCTTCCCAGTGCCGAGGGTGCCTGCAACTTTGACCATGAAGACATTGTTCTTGGAAACTATTGATGAAAGCTTCTTCTAACCTATGGCCTATTATAAAGTTTTTCTCATCCTTAATAAAAGTAAAAACTTTCATTCACATCAGAAATAAGTCGTGTTCTATTGACAATATATTTTGTTTCCAGCCTTGCTGACTCAGGAAGGCCATACAAACCTAGGAAGAATTTGCCTATACCTTCTAAACTGGCAAGTCCATAAGTGCTGTTGATTTGAAGCCCATAATCTTCCTTTAGAGAAAGAATTGCAAAGTCCTTATCACATGCTCAATGGATAGAGAGGACTACCATCTTCTCAGAGTCCCTAGAGGACAAGAGGACTTTGTCAAGTAGTTATTGATCCAGTTTAAAACCCATGAACAGTCAAATACAGAAGGCTTGGCGAAGTGAGCAGCCAGGAAGTCTAAGTCTGGTCCTTGCCAGGACCACCCACGTTTCGCATTCATATAGCCAGATCAGATTATGAAGAAAGTTAACAGCTTGCCCAATATAAGGCTTTAGGGTTGATTTCTGAGGTATGCACGACACAAATGAGTTAGGAGTATGGTAAATGCTAAACATATTGAACAAGATCATGAAAGACAAGTGTCACGTTCAAGCAGGTGCAACTGCAGAGGTGTAGAAGTGCCAGAAGGCCTGGCAATGCAGCCTTAGGCCAGGTACGCCTACTGATGATACCCTCTTTTCTGTTATCTTTGCAAGTTCCGTGGAGGTGACCCTAGCGCACTTAAAAAAGGAAAGCGTCTACTGAGTTTGAGAACTAGACTTAAAATCTAATTTAAAAAGCAGCTGGCTTCAGAACTACCATCTGCCTGTATTTCCCCCTACTTAAGCCTCAATTCTTTCTTACAGTTGTTGGCAATTTCTATTCATACCATTTATATTCATCTCTTGATGGAAAATATCAGGGAGAAGGGGAAGATCCCATTGGTTTAGGAAAAAAAAAAAAAAAAAAAAATCACACCACCGCAGCAAACTGTCTATAATGTTTCTACCACCTCCACCACCGCCCCAGCGTCTCAAGCATTAACAGTCTTTCCACCACCTCACCCCTGTCTTGGGCATTAGTAGTTTTCTTCTGCTTAGTGCATGTGGTGGTGCTGTGTTCTCTGGCGGAGACCAATCCACAGCCCCAGTCCTTCCCCTTCCTCTGTAAATCCAGGATCATCGATTGGTTTAGTTCCCCTTTCTTCAGGCCTGTGAAGAGTACATTTTGCTAATTAGACTGGAAGTACTTCTGCCTGGTTCTAGTAATCAGCTTACCCACTGTTATTTTAATGAGACTTGTTATATGGCTTTATTTTCTGTATGCTTCTCCCCAGCATCCTCCTTGGCTTAGTTTAGTGGAATAGGAATATTTTTTATATATATTTATGTGTGTGCATGTACATACATATGTCTGCATGTGTAGATACATACATATTATATATACACACACATATATGTATGTATATAAATGGAGAAGAAAAACACTGAAAAATTATCCAGACAGGCTGGGTATTTTACTAAGTATTATCTGTGACTTGAGATGAAGATAATGACATAAAGCATAAGTTATTTCTATGATATTCTGTGGGAAATAAAGAGTTAAGTTTGGCTTTAGAAGCTAGAGAAGGAAAGACTGAAGCCAATTAATAGCATTTACTAAAGAGAGACTACCTGCAATTGTTTTTAGACCTTCTGAAAATGCGCAGAATGGGTTCTCACTAAAGGATTTAGAATAGGAAGCACTGAGTTAAGCTTGATTTGGTTTGATCTTTAGCGCACAGGAAGTAATTCTGTCACTGTGGATGCACTGTCTCTTGCCATCTTCAGTAGATGAATACTTCATAAAGTTATCACCCTCATTTCTCAAAAAAACTGTGGTTTCTGCACCCATAAAGCTGGACTGTACCTGCTACTCAAAAATTTTTACTGTTAGTCAAAGTGCATTTGACTTAGTGTTCAACAACACTCACTCCTATGCACATTATCTGATGAGCAGAAGTGAGAGTTGAAGTCTTTTGTATGGTTCCAAGAAATTCTACCAAAAAAACCTCTACCAGAATTACAAATAAATAGGAAAAAAAAATCCTGCAAGTAAAATATGACACAGTATTATGTCATGCTTGCTTTCATACTAAAAAACCCTAAAAAACTTAGGGTAAATCCACACTTGTCCTGTAGGGTTAGTATTTTATCTGAGTACATTACTCATTTACTATTCTTTTGAAATGTTACTGTTTGTCTTTTTATTCTTGTACTCTAATACATTTGTGCTGATGGCTTAAGACACAACATTTAAAGAACATCTTAGTCAAATTTCAGCCAAAAAGTGTCATAACCAGAACAACAAAGTTAGGTCAAAAGCAGCAAAATCTATTTCCAGAAAGAAATACTAATTTCAATGAATGATAAAAAGAAAAACAAAATCAATTTCACTTATGGAAGATAAGGAACTGCAGGGGAAAAAAAAAATTACATATCACATCAAAATGCCTTGCTGCCTAAAGGAGATGCAGGCAATCTATAATAAGAGAAATAGATTACAAAACTACAAGGATAGTCCAATTAATAAAAGTAAAAAAGTTTATGAATATTGCATGATAAGAACTTGAAACATGAGAAATAGATGAAAGAAAATAATTAAGGGATAATGATTGAAATGTCAAATAGCACTGAAAAAGTGTTAAAAGTGTGCATGCATGTGGGTATATCTGTGCATATGCTTTTCTGTCACCTGTGTGCATGTTGTACTGAATGGTAACAGAAGTTACAAAAGCTTTTTCGAGGCAGCTTAGCTGTAAACCAAAAAAATTAATATATCAGATTCCTTTGGGACTCCTTTTGTTTCCAGATTGTTGAATACAAATTGCATTTCACACTAATTAACCTAACCAGTTAGTGTGTTATATAGAAATCTTTGATTATTTTCTTTTTCCACTGATTGTGCAGGATACATTATCCTGTAGTCAACTTTCTTTCCCCAGCATTTACTGTGAGACTCTAATCTTGATGAAACTTCAGACATTTCTGGATGTTAGGTTGATCTCTTTAGCTTTTAAGATTACAAGTGAAGAAAGCATGAGAACCGTCACAGTTCAATCCCAGCTAAGTACAGTTAAAGACACTGGAATAGCCTAGAAATTGTGCAAAGCTGAACTGCAAAACAGTCATATGCCAAATGCCTAAGAATAAAGATAAGCATATCTTGACTCCTGCTGTGGAACAAGACAAACCAGAAATTTCCCAGTATAAACTAAAGCATAGATACAATAAAGCCAATATAGCTGGATATATCATTATTCCTTTGTTAACCTTAAGGGAACAGAACAGGGAGAAAGAGAAGAGGTCAAAGTATTCTAATCATAGGTTAGTAAAATTGTCCCTTAGCTTTTATGAACTAGCATTGATAGTAGCAGAGAAAGATTCTGGGCACTTCAGGTAGAAACATCTCCGCTACTTCCATTAGCATGCCTAAGAAATCATTGTAGTTGCAGAGAGATCATCAGTAGTCATAGAATAAAGTGAAAAAAGAGCAAGTTACATGAGCTACAAAGTAATCTCTCACAATCAAACCTCACTGAGAACTCACCTAAACGTTTAAAATACGTCAAGCAGACACTCTAGCTAAAACTCAAGAAGTCTCATACAAAAAAACTTATATGGAAGCATCACCATTCAATCCAAAACAAAAACAATCAGAAGCAATTGTACTTGTATATAGAGTAAGAGCATAATTTAACTATTCTTATAAATAACTGATTAATGTAAATGACACAAACACTTGACATGATTACCATTCATAAATGAGAAATGTTTTTCTACTCTGTTTGCATTTCTGAAAGGCTCTTAGTTCTTATTGAGATAGAGCTGATCAAAGTGACCCATGAGTCTACCTCCTCAATTACTATGACTCAGTGACTTTGACTCACTGCACCTGAGAAGGAATGCAGGTGCAAGCAGGAGACTGTAACATGGGCCTGCATGAAACAGGTATCAGACAACAGTGAAGCAGCTGCAGAATTTGTTCTGTGCTCAGGTTTTTTGTGCCAGGCTAGCTTTGGTATGTATCATTAGCTATATATATCTCCTATTTAGTATGAATATATATTCTATTGTATATTATTTTAAGCAGGTGTGAGAAGCACACTCTGATCAAGCTCTACGCAGGAGAGTTTACAGGTTGTTCTGTGAGCCTATAAAACCAATTCCAGAGTTAATTTTAAAGTTAAAAAAACCCACAAATGCTGTAATTCATTCATTCAGCTTTGCAATATGCAACCCCCCCCCAAAACTGCAGAGTAAGTTATGATATCAATGCAGTTACATTAATACTTTCAATTTTAGCAAAAATACATCATAAAAACTTCTCAGTTCTAATAGCTCTTAACATATGTTCAACTTTCTGGAACAGCAAGCCATTGTTAGTATGTTATACTTTAATTCTCATAATATTATATTTATTATAACCCTTCCAGTATTATGTATTGCTGATACATTTTTATTGATTTTTGAGTTAATATTTAGTTTATTTATTTATTTTATACAAATTATGTACAAAAAGTATATTAAAAGAACATTAAACTTAAGCAGCCAAAAGTTTGTATACAATTATATCAAGCTTGTTTATGCACCCTTTTTTCTGCCTCTCTGTGTATCTGCACAATGCTGTTTTGAGATTATGTGATTGGATTTGCCCCACTTACTGTATTTTGGAGGACGAACTGAAAATACGTGAGGCCTCTGAGAGCACCAAGACCCCCCCGCCGTGGCTGCCCCTGGGCTCCCCTGGCCCTGGCCCTGGCCCCGGCCCCAGAGAGGTGCCTGGCGCTGGGGCTGCCCTGGCTGCCCCCGGCCTGCCCGGCTGCCTGGGGGCAGGGGGACGGGTCCTGGCTGCCGGGCCCTGCCTGGCCCCGCCGACACTGGCCCCAGGGAGCCCCCGGCCCCTGCGGGGCCTGGACCATACTCGGTGGGGGGAGGAACCTGGCCTCCTCCTCTGTGGCAGAAGCTGGTGCCATGCAACAAAGTGTGCGGTGTGAGAAAGTGAAGACTGCTCCTGGATTAAGGAAAGGGTATGTCACGCTAGAGAACTCCCCTCCAGTCTGCCACTGAATTCCCGTGAGATGTTGGAGAGGTCATTTAGGTAAAACTTCACAGCTGCTAACGAAATCTGTATTCTTTATTTTCTAGGCACCAGAGATTGGATGCTGATTTAAAGAAGTTCTGAGGACTTTCCTCAAAGGAGTTGGTTCACGTTCTGCTTTAAGAGTTAAACTTAACAGGGGAACAAAGAGCTACCTCCATAAAACAACACAGGTGCTTTGTTTCTACATCGTAAGCGGACCAAGGGTTGCTGCTGAGTGCTGACACATGAATGTCCATACTGTTAAACTGTTAGAAAGGTCCTTGCATGTTTTTGGCAGGTGCCAGCTAGAAATCTCGTAAAGGACCCCTTAATTTGGAAGTCTGACTGCTCGTGGGACGGTCACAGTAGGCACCGTGGGCTGGGGATGGGATGAGCAGCATGTGCTGGCTAGCCCAGGGCTGGCTGTGCTCCTGGGCGCGTGTCCTTTACTAGTGCAGCTGTAGCTGGTGGGTCCTCTACAGAGAGGACATCAGTTGTCTAAGAGTGGCCAGCACACTGCAGGGCTGCCTGAACTACCCATTGGTCCCTGCTAGACAAAGCTGTGTTTTTTAAGTCTCTGTTTAGCATCTATTTGGCAAAATCCAGGCCTTATCCCAGTTTTAGATTCAAAACCATGAACTATGTTCATGGAGCTAAGTTCCTAAACCAGATTACCTTCTCTTCCTCACAGACAAAACATACCTGGAGTCAGAGGTGCTCTGCTTTGAAAAACTCAGATAAAAGGTGAAAACACTAGGTTTGAATTCCCTCTCTGCTTAAACTGCAGAAAGTGTTGCAGTGCCATAGAACTATTGATCAGGAAGTCCTGCACAAATTGGAAAAAGTGTTGCATAAAATACAAAGTCAGTAAACATGCAGATAAATGATATAGTGGGGAAAGTTCAGGTAGGTCTTCCTCGAGGGAAGCCAGGCCTCACAAATCTTTTAGCATCTTTGAAGGCAGCATCAAGTGCGTAAGAAAGAGAAACCCAACAGATACAGTGTACTTGAATTCCTAAAGCTTTTGGTGAAGTCTTTACCTTAAAAAGATAAAATCTTTCTTGGCATAAGAGAGAAAGTCCTCCTGCAGACTGATACATGGTTAACAGATAGAAAATAAAAGGTAAGAATAAATTATTAGGTCTCATAATGAAGAGTATTAGCTGCTGGGAGCTGACCTGTTCAGCATAAATGACCTGGGAATGGTGATGTGGCTTTGTTTCATAATTGATGGTAAAAATACAGGAAAGTGTTTCACAGAGCTGAGTGACTGAATGACAAAACGGCAGATGAAATTCAATGTCAATAAATGCTAACTAATGCACATGAGAAATAAAAAGCTTAACTAAAAATACATAGTGATGAACTCTGATTTGGAAATTGCCACTCTGGAAAACACTGTTTTCATTGTAAGTACCTACGTCAGAGTTATCTCAATGCTGAGCAGCATTCAAAACACCAGATAGAATGCTTGAAATTTTAAGAAAGCGCTAGATAGTAAAACAATAATGCTGTTGTATAAAACTCTGGTGTAACTACATCTTAGATACTGCATGAAGCTCTGGTTCCACTTGAATTCAGACATGATATTGTAATAGTAGATAAGAGTAGTAGCAAAATTAATGGTTTCTCTTTTGGAAAAGATTAAATAGAGTGGGACAAATTGGCTAGAAAGAGGTGATGAGGGTGTGTGTGATGGAGTTATTCAAAATCATGAATTTCAGTAGACTGTGGAAAACATGAGTTAACTGGGTTTTTTCTCCAACAAAGAATTTTTTTTTCCATCAAGTAAGAACGAGATGGCATTACATGAAATTATTGGGCAGAAATTTTAAATAGTTAGGAGGCAATAATTTTGCGCCAACCACAATGCTGTGTGATATTGTTGATGTCTAACATATAAAGGGATTTAAAAAATCATCAGCTAAATTCTTAGAATAAAAACCCACCAAAGCCAATTAAGTATAAAAACGACAATGTCAATGAAAATTGTTATCTAGAGAATTAACACTCTATACTCGTCCTATTCTAGTAATTTTTCTCTAAATTGTTACTGACTGCTATCAGAGCCTTGAAGTTACGTTAGATAAAGTGTTAGTCCTGCTCAGGAAGGTATCTCAGTCTCTGGGCCCCTGTGAAGGACATTCTGAGGAAGATATGTCTGTCTTTAAAACAATTCAGTTTTTATACTAAACACTAACTGTGGTAGGAAGCCGTGAATGACCTTCCCACATCTCTCATGTTACACATCCTTTGTGTTACAGAGTCAAATCTGCACTTTTTCTTGCCTTCTATAGTCAGATGAATACTTTTATCTTATGGAAAACATCATTAGTTATGGTATTTTCTAAGAAGCTGCAGAAACACATTTCAGATCTGCCAAGAGACAGATCTCTGACAAGTGAGGTGGTATGTTCTGACTAGTGGGATATTCTGAGATGATTCTTAATCAATCCTTTTGAAGCTCTTTCAATTTGTATAAAATCCTTAAATATTTATTAAGGCAATAACTCTGGTGGTTTGTGCATTCACATGGTACAGATCCATCTCAGTTTTAGTTCTTTTTTCAGAGCATACTTAGATATTTTAGTATGAAATAAAACAAAGTCAGCATGAAATCTTTAAAGCAAACTACTCAAATCTCACACAGGGATAAAACTTGTTTTGGTTCTTCCACTGCTAACATCCCTACCTCTGACTTCCTGACGGAGGAGAACCTCATCTTCTGCATTATTCTGTGACTTAACCCTATCATTTTAAATCTGGTTGTAGGCTTCTACCTCCCCCTTCTCCAACAGTACAGCTACATTGGGAAGTTTTACCATAGTATGCCTGTGCTAAAAGGTGGAGGAAGTGGCTTTGCCTGTTTGTTGGAGCTGAGAGATGTTTATTCTGAAGAGCCTATATGCAGGCAGAGAAAAAAAAAATTGCAGCCACTGCCCAAAATAGTTATATGAATTTGAAGATAAACTAGAAGAATCCATCCTCAAACGCCTCCTGAGCCACATGGCGCAACCAAGAAGTAGCTTAATAAAGCAATATTTCACAATATAGTTGACATATGTACCTTACTGTTATGCTATGTGAACTAATAAGCACTGAACCATCACCAGACACCATTTTGCCTAAATCAGTTATGATATATGTTGAGTTGTTCCACACCGTATAACATAAAGTATTAATTTCTCCTTCATCTGGCAGCAATACGCATTTAGTCAGCGTATTTGTGTATATGTTGGTTGTGTGGTTTTGCCCTAAGTTTTTGATGTCTTCTATGCATGGGTAAGTGTAATAGCCCTTGCCCATTTTGAAATTCTATTAGTTTTGGTCACTTCGATTGCGTTCCATAAACAGATTTAGTTTCCAGATTAAAAAAAAATCATAATAAAAATCAATCAAAATATCAGTGTTATTAATGAGTTCGAGTACTATAGATTGAGGTTCCTCTCCAGAAAAACACATAAGCGTGTGCTTAATTTTGCACATACAACTTTTCCTTTCAGTTTAGGATTCAATTCAGTTTTGAGTACATTTTCCAAAGAATTTGCGATTTTATCTGTATTTTAGCAAGGCTGATATGTGTCTCACTTATCAAATTCAGAGGTATTTTTTAATGTCAAATTTATTTAATTGTTAGAATTGAACCTGTTTCAAAGTATAGTCTCCAGTAGCATCTGTTCTGGGCTTCTGGCTGGTGTTATATTTCTTCTGAACTCATCTTTTCTACATATCTTATATTCATGCTGAGGCCTTGCAGGTCGTCTTGACCTGTTTATGAAAAATTCTCAGCGGTAGTGGGAGTGCAGGGAAGAGAGATTTATATATTCCAAGTGTAAAGGAGAATAATATGTCAAGCAGGCAAAGACTGAGCCTGTGTGTAATATCTTACAGAATTTGGACTGTGGACTTCTTAAGTCCTAAGTAGTCATCTTAATAAGAATTATCTTTATTATCTAGTTTGTACAGTGCCTAGCCTTTTGTAGGCATGATAGAAAACCAATACTAAATGATGATGTGAGCACATACGTCAGATTTTAGAAGATATACTGCCCCTAAATTGAAATAGGATGAAGAGGGAATGAAAGTGTGGAGAAGACATTCCCATTTTAGCCACAGAAGTCAATTAAAATCAGGTATATTGATATTGGGAGTGGAAGAGAGATGTGCCTGAAGGTCAGGATAGGAGATGGAAGGAAGACTATGTAAAGGGTTGAGAAGGGAAATGTTGTGAGGGAAAAAGATTTCAGAGGATTATGACAAGAACAAATATCTAGACAAATTGTATCTCCAAAACTTTAGACAAAGACTTACCATTAAAGTTTTCCTCATCTATTATACTATCTATAGGCATCAGAATGTCACAGACTATTTTATAGTAAGGACTGCTTTAGCACGTGGCTATGTTAAAATGGTGTTGACTTTAGCACCAGAGGGAAATCAGTATTCTTTATGGCCTTGTTATTAGAATTCAAAGTTTCTGCAACAATGAAGAATGCTATTGAAAAAGAATTAAATTTAATAATCAGAGTATTAACCAAGGATATTTGCTGCACATTATACAGAGACAAATTAAAAAGATTACAAGAGTTTCCAGAAACATCTGTTAAACAATGTCAAATTGATGATAAAGAAAATTGAGTTTCCTTTGCAGTTGAGTTTAATCCAGCTGTATCCAGCTATAAAAGAGCTATCAAAGACAACTATCCATTTGTTGTTAATTCAGAAATGTTATCACCAGGAATCCTTAACACATGAGTCTCAACTTTCTACAAACTTTTTTGTTATTCTGAGTTGATGGAAACATGGATTGGTGAGTTGATTTTCACTCTTACTTCTAGGTATTAGAGGTACATGTTTATTCTCTACCACTGAAAGGAAAAGATGCAGAGCAAGGGTTCATTTTCCTTTGACTTCAAGAAAAAAATACACTTTTTATTAAAAAGAGCAATTTTTGAAAAAGTGCAAATGGTTTGGTTTACCAGGTCTTTGAAAACAGTGGTAATTTAAAGGTACTCTAAGTGAGTTTTTATACTAATGAGCTAGTATATGTTTTTCACCCTGATCCAGTTTTCTACGAAGTTAATAGAAGAATTTCAGTTGATGTCACTGAGTTTTCATCCCTTAGAATACCCTTTAGATGAGATTTTTTTAATATAAGAGAGGAGCTTTAATTCCTAGAAGCAACTGTGATGCACATTGTGCACCAGTGCACACCAGTGGAAACAGCTCTATAGAGTGAAAGTTGGTATTGAGACCTAATATCCATACTATGGAAGGTTATACTTTGGGCCAATTCTGGTCTGGTCTTGCAGACTGAGTGCCCATTAGCAGTTTAAGGAATCTTCTGATTTAGTTGTGTCTAAAAGAAATATGATTGGTAGGCTCCAAGACCTGTCTGAAATATGAATCAAAATACAGTAAGTGGGAATGATCTCCGGATCACTCTCTGTCCTCAGAGCACATCCTCAAAATGTTTTTTGAGGACTGTCCTCAAAAAGCACATCCCCTTTTCCAAACTAAAATACTAATGTAAATACACCCAGTATTACTAGTGTATGCTAAATTAAGTGGTATTAGATCATGCTGATTCACACCTTCCCCTATAAATAGCTGCATTAATTTCAAAGACAGTATCAGGGTAAGTCGAGCCACAGTTTTTCCAAGGACCTTATTATATAGTTCTAAATGTTTTACTATTTCATTGTGAAGTTTTTCATTGTCTTACACTTCCTTGTCTTTCTTGTCTTATTGTGAGATGCCTTTTCTTGATTAACTTGTTTGAAGTTCTTAAGAATTCTGGATAACTTGCTCCTGATGTAAGCGTCTATTTAATCTATTCCCTCATACAGTAGAGAAAACAACTGTCTAAAATTCCTGCAGTTTCTTGCAGTAGATTTGGCTTACTAGGTTTTGGTTTAAATAGTTTGAAGGAAATATTTTTTAGAAATGAGCTCTTGCTTTTACTTATCAGTAGCCAGGGTAAGTACATTTTTAATTAACTTTTGATGACCCATTTTATATCTTTATTAGATATTATTGCCTCTTTTTATACTAAGATAACATTTCTTTTTCCATTCCTCTTTCCCTCTCAAAATTGATATATGTAACACTAATAAAAATGCAAAATCTAGAAACTGAAATAAATAAATGAGAGTTAAGATAATGAAATAATGACATGTAGTTACTGTCACTGCTACTCCCTGGCAATCACTTACCTTGACCTACTGGCTGTGCTCCTGATGTGCCAGGGCATACTGAGGGCTTATGTTCAGCATGCTATCTACCAAGACTCCCCAGGCCTTTTCAGCAGAACTCCTCTCCAGTCAGTCAGTCAGTCCCCAGCCTGTACTGTTGCAAGGGGTTCTTCCTTCCCAGGTGCAAGACTTTGCATTTATCTTCTTCTTCTTCATGTACGTGTTCTTCAATACAGGCTTCATGTAATATCAATACAAACTATTTGCATTATTTCTTAAGAAAATAAACACATAAACTAAAACTTAAAACCTAATATTCTGCAAACAAATAATCATTAAAAAAGTGTTAATTTAAATAATAACCCTGAGACAAGAATTATACTCTCCTATCACACAAAAGAAACCCAGTTGAATGGATTTCATTTCCATAATACAAATTGTCTTATGGAAAGTAAACAAATCAAAATGGAAACAGCAGCTGTGGCTCAACATTACCATTGAACAAAAAAAAATCACTGAAAATAGTAATTAAGAGTGAAAGTCCATTGGCAGAGCTGAGAAATCCTCCTGCAGCACGAGTATCACTATCAAATGCAAGGAGAATTAGTCACCACAAACAAACAAGATTATCATGGCTGCAAATTTTTTAAAACTTTTTTTGTTGTAATTCCTTCCTTAATTAAATAGATATACCCTAAAATTTGCATCCCACAACACTAAAATATATGTTGTTTTATAAACAGAATGTTTTGACAGGAAACCTACCGACTGCAGAGCGGGTAGGTTCTAATTCAGTATGAGACTTAAGTCTAACAAGCATCATAGTGTAGCTTTAATGAGGTAGGAATATTCATATTCTTCATGTTAAACATTTTTTCAGTATCTTGCAGAGTCAGGCCCTTAATGACATAACACCATTTAGGTCTATAGGGAGGTAATACTTTAGGTGTGACAAATATAACTTATGTCTTGAAATACATAGTGCAACATACAGATTCCTCTGCACTGCCTGTAGTTACCTTCCCTTGGCCTCGTGACTACTGAATTGCATAGAATATTTCCATTATAAATTATTGGCATAAAAATAGGGTTTGTCTATATAAGTATTCATTTTAAAATAAGCATAATTATTGTCTCAATTCCTCACTTACGCTTTACTCACTCACAGGTATTAGGAACATAAGGAGAGCTTCATTCAAATAAAGACATGGATACATGGGGCAAGTTGAAGGTATTGGGAAGTGGCAGAGACACTGCAGTGCTTGCCTTTAAATTTCTGAATATAGGAAGCATTACGCTCTTCACAAAGGGGATACAAAGATTTATATGCTCAACAGAGAGCTGGCTAGAACTTGCTGGTAAGAAATGCTAAGAAGAAAATGGTATCTGGTGAATGAATCCAGGAACTGAGAAAGCTCTTTCTGAGAGCTCAGGCACCTTTGTCAACAGAGGAATCAGAGCCAGGATTCTCATTTACAGCTCATTTCAAAATGCTGTGTGGCGATTATTTAGCCAGGTAGTTTGCTGCTTAAACAAAACAGAAGCAGCCTTAAGCTTGCAAAGTAGAGCATTCATCCAGAAAGGGGAAAACCCAAATTTGTTTCCTTCCTAACCTCAAAGGATACAAACCCACTTCTTTAGCTGTATGTAGACCAAGGTTGGTTACTGAAGGCCCTGTTACCTGCACTGGAGAGCTGATTCATCTGCATGCTACATGGGGCATGAAGGAACTTGATTCTGGAGCTCTGTGGTTAGTGTCACAGAGAATTCCAAGATGATTTTTATAGTTTCTATCTAATATCTCCTCAGTGTAGAAAACATTAAAAGTGGTAAGATAGCAGACTACAGCACACACCTCCCAGATCAGTATTTTAAGATAGTCATGATAACTCAATTTAAAGTGGTTAATTGCTTAATATTCAAATTGGCAAAACCTGAACTGAGAATGAATATGATTAATCTCCCTGTTTTATCATATCTGGTTCTAAACTCTTTTTTTCTTGAAATATGCCTACCCACCAGTCATGTCATCAGTGAATCATGTTAGATTTTCAAGGAACTTCAGAGGACTTAACGATCTTTTCCACCAGCCTCACATAGTACAGTGAAGTCTGCACTACTTGGAGCTAACAGTTAAGTTAGCTCCATCAGTTAAGCTGTGGCAGAAGTCTGGCTTTTCTACTCATCTGAGTCAACTATATCATGGATTTGGTCTTCAGAAGTAATTTTGCCACTGCTATCTCAACTCCACATGCAAAAGAATGCGGGATTTTGACCCAGAATAGAAAATCCTGAACCAATCATAATCACTGGACAGAGGCCAGCAATACTTTCTTTGAATTTGTGTTCATCAGAATAAAAGTCAATTCCATTACTTTAAACACAGGACAGCTTACCTTTTCCAAGTTTAATGCTTCATAATTTCTCCCTCCCTTTCATAAATTCATTTACATGCACCATTTAATGTAGTTTCCAAAAACAGAACTCAAACTCCAAACAGTCAAAATAAAAGAATGAGCAGCGAATAGTGAGGTGAAATTACAATATACATAAATTAAGTCTGCCAAAACTACTTTTTATTCCTCTTTCTGTTCACTATCTACAATGGAAAAGAGTTTCTTTTCAACTGGTCACAGCTGATACTAGTATGAACAGAAATCTCTTGAGACAGGTATAGTATAACTTTACCTGGTTTAGATACAGGGCAAATACATAAGCAAATGTGGTTATTTGGTCATTAGATGTTAGCAATATGTGAAATTAATGAAAAAAAACAGTGGCGGGAATAGAACTTCCTGTTATAAAAAGACAGAAAAATTACTAACATGGTGAGATTTTCCTTGAGTTACCTGTCTAGAAAACTGTACAGCCCTCTTCATAATGATAATACAGTTCATCAGTGCATGTAGGCATCAACAACCTCATAAATCAGTTTGTAAGACAATCCTTAGGTTATCTCCATAAATGTTTTAATATAATTTCATTACAGTGTTCTATTTCATTTTCATCCTAGAATGGCAACATTATATCCACAAATATGTAGTTCTTTGCAAGAAAGATTTGGGACCCCTAGAAATTCTTCCTGCTATAGCTGTTAAATAAAGAAGCTGTTTTCCATCTTTTTCATAGCTTCGGAATTTATTTATTTATTTATTTATTTATTTATTCTTCTCCAGGACGACACTAAAAAAGTGTCAACTCCCACCTGTCTTTCCTGTCATATACAAGACATAGAATTGGGAGATTCTGTATTTCAGTGCCTTACTACTTGCTATAAGAATAAGCAGCAGCAGCCTTTCTGCATCTAAGAAGGTCTGTTGTTCCCTTTCTTCTGTTTCCACTGAGGAACCTGTAGATTTATACACCATTTGGTGCATCTAGTTAGTACTCTCAATACTTACTGTGGGACATGTTTCTGTGACCTGCTGCTTCTTGGATTTACCTGTAGTAACTCAAGGTCTTGATCAGAATAAATTTATCTTGCAGAATATTCTATTTCCAAACCGAGAAAACTCATGTTTTTTCATATCATTAAGGTGAGGCACATATACTGCATATGATTTGTACTGTGTGTGCTCGAGGAGACTGTGTGGAGAATCTCAGCAAAATTTCTTTAGTAAGAGACTAACCCACTTGACTACACTTAGAGTGGGTAACCACTCTGGAAGTGTGACAGGAAGAACTTCAAATTATTTTCTTGTAGAAACAGTGTCTGAAACTGAGAACAGCATTCAGTTCTTACCAACTGGTTCAAAACAAGAATGTCAATTCTAAATGTGTGATCATGCT